>NC_052020.1:24547969-24851969 GCF_015832195.1 Motacilla alba alba
CACCTAGTAAACAGTGGGTCTGTAGAAGGAGAGTGTGATTGCAGATTTGCCCCCTCCCCCCCAAAAAAACCCAAACAAATCCTAAAAACCCCAACAACCTCCTCACCCAAAACACAAGCTCCCAAGTCATGTTTTATTGGTAGTGATTTCCTATTTCTGAATTTGCCCACTACCTCTGCTACTCTGTTTTTTTGTCCATTTTCTTTCCTAGCTCTCTGCTGAACCACCACACTCCTCCCTCAGCAACCTCACTTTCCAGCCCTCTGACTCTGGAGCAGCTATGGGGCCCCACATCTGGACAGGCAGGAGCCCTGACCTGTATGGAAGTATCTGTAATACTGAAGACAAGGCTAAAAGGGTTAGTCCTGTGAGCGGTCTTGGATGGAGCCTTTGCATCCTATGTGGCACAGGCAAGTTTTTTCAGCACTTGAGCAGTGTTTAGCTGCCAAGGTAAGTTAAGTGAAGCTCATCCTAAATTACCCATCAGGCTAATGACAGAGCAGCATGCTGTCATTAAGGCTCCAAATGCAAGTCCTGCATGGGCTTGGCTCAGTGAGTGCTGGGAGGGCTTCCTGACTGGTCCCTGGAGAGCGGCTTCTGGGGAGAGGCATTGAAAGCCCTGGATGTTTGCTACTCCATTCCCCTCAGCAGTCTCCATGCTGGGTGGCTGCAGAGGTTGAGAAAGATTAACTGAGGTAACAGAGGGAACCTGGAAAGTTTCAGCTATGAGGGGATTTTTACCATTGCTAGTGGGGTTAGGACATGGAGTGAGAAGTGGGGCTATTTCCCTGTTATGCTTTTTGTCAGTAAAACAGAGTAACTCCCTCTCCACATTAAAGCCCAACTTAATTTGCACTGACGAAATTACAAACACAAACTGTGGACATTAAAAAAATTTATTTGAACAAATTTTAGACACAATCACATAGAATGAAAGTAGCTCTCAGTACAGTTTCTTTTCCAGAATGAAATAACCCGTTTCATACCAAGCTACTGCAGGACAACCCTTGCTGTCCTTGGCAGGAAGGAGGCTGGTGTTCTTTCCACCTTTGGATTTGCTCCACGGGGATGTGGCATGCTCTTTGGCAGGTCACACCACAGCCCTCGGTCTCACAGGCTAAAGAAATGTGTAAAGGCCCAACAGACAAACTGAACTAGTGATACAGCAAAGGTGCCTGTACAGGTAGGATATGCACACAGGGATGCATTGCTGAGTGAGAGCTTTGTCAGGTGTCCTACCTAGACCTGTGTCAGACATGTAATTCTAGCTACTGTCTCTGTGCTCACCATCTCTTAGGACTCCTCACTGGACTCAAATGGCATTTCATTTGGAGGAGTCCTTTCAACATTCAGCTCGTTTTGCTGCACCATCCTTTTCAGGTGTCTGAGCCTTACCCTAGAAGCAGTTCCGTGGGCCACTTCCCCTCGCAGGAACACTTCACCTCTTTCATCCTGCAATACTGCCCAGGGAGACAGCAGTCTTGTCTCACATCCTGGGAACTACATGAGCTGCACTACAAAACCAGCTGGCTGTGAGAGCGGTTGGGAGGCATTTGTTTGGAGCCAGACTGCATTAGTCACATTTGCCTTGCTACAGGCTGACTAGCTCACCCATGCTTGCCTTTGGTCTAGGGCAAACCATACACAGCTATTTCTCTTTCTGTCCCATTACTCCAGAGAGTCCTCAAAGCGATGAGCTGTGCCCAGATGCAGAGAACCCCCTGAGTATCAAAGCATCACTTGACAGAGCTGTCATGCTCTCTGCTACATAAACCAAAATGAAATGTCTCTGCAAAAGAAGATTTAGAAATTGATGCAAGTTCCATAATAAAATATAATAAAATGTGAATAGAGTCTCTCTGAGGTATTAATCCCCTGAGAAACAGGTGAATGGGGAAGGGAGTGAAACTTAAGGAATTATTTTCTCCAGCATAAACTTCATGGATTTCCTTTGCTTTTGATTTCAGCAGATCAAGCAGTGACTTCTAAAAATGGGAAGCATAACAGAAAGAAGCCCTGAGTCCTCTGTTCCCGTTCTGCAGCCTCAGGAAGAACAGTACAAGATAAATTCCATTCTTATGTGTAGATCTGAAATGGAGGATTTTTCTAATAAAGAGGAACTCTCTCTCACTACAACCTCCTCCTTTTGATTCGGAACTGAATCTATTGACAATATTACTTTGAAATTCATATCACTAGCAAAATTTTCAGGTCCCTAAAGATTACCCTGCATATCAGTATCTCAACTAAGTGGAATCATAACTTTAATTTAACTACATTCATTCTCCTTTCCTTCTCCAGCTACCTTTCTTCATTCCATCTTTCTCCTTTCTATTTTCTTCCTTTTCTTTCTTCTCCCTTCCATCCACATTTGACCCCTTGGTAGTGTTATAAACCCTTTGCTGACACAATTTTTTCTCAGCTAGACAGAGCCACACCTCATTCTTCCTCACCTCTTCTTTCTTTTGAAACACCACAAACACAAAAGGCCTTTCAAAGTCGGTATCCAAGTCCACAACTACTTCTTAGGATAGGACTGTAACACCTGCACCCAGAGGACTAGAGAGTCCTCTCAGAGAGGGTTTTGCTCAAAGTATTACTGTAGCTGCCAGTGCATTTTCTCTTCAGCCTGCTAATGGCCTTTATTGAGGAAATAACTTCTCAAGAATACTCCTAGTACAGGACCTTTAAGAAAGAGTGCTGCTTTTTCACAGCCAAGTGAATTCTACCTATTTCAGCAAATGGAATCAGAGGGGGAACCCAAGTCTCACATTACAAACTCTGCACCCCATGCCTGACCACATTGCAGTTGCATTCAACTGCCTCTGCCCTACTCTCTGCCACGCCTGTAAATCAGCCAAAACACAGGCTGATTTCAGAAGTCCCTCGTGTTTATTATGCTGCATCAGAACTCTGAAAGTGTGTGAGCTTCAACCAGAAAACTGGCCATTTTGAACAATGTAAGGAACCTGCCTGTTCTGGGGTACTGAGTCTTGATGCACTAAAGGCTCCCATTAGTGTGGAACACTACAGACATGTCCAGCAAGTATTACAGCTGCCTGGACCATTCCACATCTCAGCACAATGGAAATCTAGTTCATGTCTCCTTGGCATCTGGTACTGTACCCAGCAAGAGACAGGTTTCCAAGCCCAGCAGCTTATCATACCCTCCTTGCTGGGGCCATAGGAGCAGTCACTCCAAGAAGGTGCAGAGCCAATACTGGCATTGGGTGTTTCTTTTCCCCTCCCTAAAAGCAGCTTCAGACAAAGCAAAAGAACTTCTTCCAGCGGCACTTAGAGAGAGTCTTGATGCCTTTGGCAGTCATCTTCTTTTCCTGACGTGCCTTGTGTTCAACACCACTGACAATGGCCATGTCAAAAACTTCTTTAAGGTTCTTCTGGGTCAGTGCTGAGCATTCCAGGTAGGCTTCGGCCCGGATTTTGTCAGCTAGACCTTCTGCCTGAGGCCGGGGCACAGGCTTCACGTGGTAGCGATCCAGGCTGATGAGGACATTGACATCGTCCCGCAAGTCTGCCTGTGTCCCCACGAGCAGCACTGGCGCCCGTGGGTTGTGAGTTCGTATCTCAGGGATCCATTTCTCTGTAATGTTCTGGAAGGAGCTTGGGTTTACCACACTGAAGCAGACAAGGAAGACGTCGGTGTCAGGGTAACAAAGAGAGCGCAAACAGTCAAAGTCCTCCTGTAGAAAAGGGAGGGGAAAAAAAATCTTCACTGGACTGTTCTTCTAACAGCATGATGCTGCAGTAGCTTTTCTACAAGTTAACTAAGATAGCAACAGAGGCAGGGCATTGTACTGACTTTGTGGCCATGCCACTTTTCAAACACAAGTTTCAGAGTTGAGGGCATCTGTCATTCACTCGTCTGTGACTGCCATACCAGCAAATGACTGGTTCTGGACCAGTGCATTTCCTTTCCTCCCAGTTAAACACCTCCATCCTCAAAGCCTGAAAACAGTACCTGTCCCACAGGACCAGAGTTGACAGCTGCTTTGATAGAGCTTACCTGTCCAGCAGTGTCCCACAGCTGAATTCGGACTGGGGCTCCATCCACGAGGACCTGCACTGTAGCAGAAGGAGAATAAGGATGAGTCTAAAGCAGCTGGCCAGCATATACATGTACACTCATACAGGCTTTTCATGAGCACTTTGCTTCATACCCTGCTGAACAGACTCACTGAAGTCACACCTCCTCCTAGCTGAGCATCCTCCCAAACCTCACTAAGACTGTTGAAGCTTGCACTGGAAACATTAAAAGAACTGCAGCAGACTGTTTTTGTTAGCTGTCAGGTGTTTTGTGCTCATCTCCAGAATTTTGAAAGAATAGTTCCACATTACTGGACAACTGCTCCTCTAGACAAGAAGAGCCCTTAGCCAAACAGTTCCCTGAGAACCACTTGTTCTTCCACAACCCAAGAAAAAAGATAAAGATAAAACCAGATAACTTTGGCAACTTGCTTCTATCTTCTTGGCCAATCAAATTCAATTCAGTCCCCATCAAACAAGCTATTGGAGATTTTTCCCATCCAGACCAGAAATTTGTCCTTAAAAAAATGTTACATGAGCGTCCTAGCTAAGGAAAAACCCACCTTTGTAATGAAGAAGCTATTAAGGAAACAGTGATGAGTGAAATCCCTTTCAGAGACTATCCACACACTGAAAAACTGCTGAGTTACACATGTAAGGTTTGCTCCCATTTCACTCCCTAATCACACTAAGCCTTCATGTGGTATCAGCTGACTCAGACTGAGGGCTGGCAGGACCTCTGATGACAGTCAGGAATGAAACTGTTAGATGTTTAAGTGCATAGACACCACAGAGATTAGGCTAGGAACTGAGGAGAGGGAAAAAGGGGTTGTGGAGCTGGAAATCACTTGAAAGTCCTGACAAGGGGCTGTGCTTGGGTGAATAGAGGCAGACATCATGGCTAAGGTGACAATGGCTGGCACTTGACATAAACTAGCAAAATTCCAGTGCTTTGTGCAGGGAGGAGGGCTTATTGTCCTTTTTGTTAAAAAAAGAAAAACCAAACCAAACCAAAAAGCCCCCCAAAACCCACAAACAAACAAAACATCTCCCAACCAGAAGCAGGATCAATCTTTTGTGATTCTTGAAGTAATTTGTCAGGTGAGAAGTGACAGAAACAAGAGAGTCTAACACAAGCTTTTGAAGGAGAGTAGTCCTCCCTGAAAGCAGTTTGGGGAAAAAAAAGGGGGACACAGACAAACAGATGAACTGAAGTTTGGTGGGAGACCAAGACTGGAAAAAAATGAAGGGGTGGGTGCATCCACCACAGTGCCACTCCTTGAAGCGTAGCTGAAAGTCATTGCTTCCGTGTGACTGGGAAACAGTTGGGTTGTTACCATATCTTTGCCCCAGAGGAGGAAGAGAAACCTGTTCCTGATCAAAGAACCTGCTAGATCCTGACTTGATCTTCAAGGCAGCAGGCATTTGACTTTCTAGTATCTGGTTTTCTCTGTCTCACAAGTGCATTGAGAGAAGGAATTAGCATCTCTGAAATGTCTCGCCATCTTCAGAAGAAACTCACCACACACGTTACCTACTGCTCCAGCGTTTGCACAAAGTTTCATCCCATCTGCTGCTAGCTTGAGCTACGCTAGCAACTCTGCAACAGCTCTCCAAATAACCGCCCTCACAAGGTCCACACCCCCAGGATGAGGATGGATCATGGTACAATAGCAAAGGGGCTGGCAGAACAGGATAGCCTGGTGGAGAAAGGTCACCGGGTACGCATTTCACTCAAGGCTGCTCTACCTGGCAGTGACACCCAGCAGGAGGTAGCAGCCAGACTACATCTGTATGTGGCTGGGTCACTGTCCCAGAGATGTCCCCCTGATAATGCAACACCTTCTTCTATCTTGTTATTGGCATCACAGTCCCATGACCAGGATTAAGGTTAGAATTTAAACTGCTGAGTTCTGCTGGCTGTTTCAATGGCAGGTATTCTCCAAAAGTGGAAGGAATTGGGTTGAAATTTTGAGCTGGATCCTGAAGCATAACATTTGACTCCAGGAAGGGACTTTCTTCAGGCTTATCCAGCGTAAGAGTAGGAGTGGGAAGGGAAACTTGTCTGTTCTTCCATTTCCTCCCAATAAGCAGAAAGTGAACTTCACAAGACATATTTTTAATGTTTTTGATTTCTATCAGTTACAAATCCTATGAACCTCTGAAGGCAAACTCAGTACTGGGACATCCAGACTGGAACTAAACCCATGTGCAGCTACCTTCAGAATACCTGCTCTTAATCAGGGAGTCTCTGCACTCATCTTGCCTTCACCTTTCTGGACCATTTTATTATGGATTTGCGCTTCCAAAAATGTGCAGTCTAATAACAACAGTAGTGTTAAGCCTCTCTTAGTCTAATCCATATACATTAATACAAAGAGAGCAGAGAGAGTAGTAACTTTTCCCTTGGAGGACTCATAATTCCTTACATCTGTTCACAAAGGGCTTCTGGACCATGAACAGCAGCGTGTTCCCAGTCCAGTTCCTTCAAGTGACAGTGGAATAGCTTGGAAAAGGTCAAGGTAAATCAACAGCTCTCAGAGTGAGCAACTAAGGGGG
Organism: Motacilla alba alba; assembly: GCF_015832195.1. NCBI lineage: Eukaryota > Metazoa > Chordata > Aves > Passeriformes > Motacillidae > Motacilla > Motacilla alba. Next base: position 24,554,573 of record NC_052020.1, read on the forward strand.
GACGTTCAAACAAAACACTCCCTCTAAGCACCCCTAAAACTATGACACATTAGACGTCTCATTCCTGGTCTGACTTGAGCACATCTCTAATCTACCAATCTACATTGTCAAGTAGTGCTGTGCTTCTTCATATCAAATGAAGATAAGGAATCTTTCAAAGGGCTTTATATTCTCCTGGGGTTTGTATTAGAAATTGGAGCCCAAAGGAAGAGGGCTGTAGAACAAGAACAAAGACAGCATTTACAAAAGTGGAAATTAATGAGAGCTCATCAGCTTGCAATTCTAGCCAGACTTATAAAGCCCGTCAACTTTTTTACAACCTCTGTTCAATGCAAACTTCACCAGACATGGAGAGAAAAAGACGGTTTTTCCGAGCATCAGTTGAAGCTAAAATCACAGCGTTACACTGTAGTCTATTTCTGAAGCTAAAACCACCACAAACAACAACAAAAAAACGAAGCCCCCTTCTATTTAGTCATAACAACACCACAAAACCAGAAAGATGCCCAAGTTCATAGAACTTGCAAATCAAGTTGACACAGTTGCGGAACGGAGGACCACCACCTGCTAAACCTCGCAAAACGTCGGGGGGACTCGGTCCGATCCCAGAAATCCCCTCGGGCTGTGCAGAGCCCCCGCTGCGCGTCCCGCACAGGGCAGCCCGTGGCCCCGGGAGCGCTCGCCTCCATCCGCGCCGGGACCCCGCTCCTCCCGACGCCGCGTCCCGAGGTTTCGCTGCTCCGGACTGGATCCTCCCGGCCCCCCACGCCCCGCGCAGCCCGGGCCGGCACCTACCGGAGAAGGTGTCGAGGGCGGTGGGCTGGTACTCGTCGGGGTACCCGTTGGTGGTGTAGCTGACCACCAGGCTGGTCTTGCCCACGGCGCCATCGCCCACCAGCACGCACTTGATCCCCAGCTCCGGGCCGCTGCCCCGGGACGGGCTGTGTCTCCGCAGGGCGGGCGCGTAATCCAGGAGCTCCTGGGGAGGCATGGCAATGGCACTGACGGTGGCACGACGGACTCGACAGGGCTCAGCGTGGGGAGCGGCGCGGCGGCGCTGCTGCCATGCTCCTGAGAGCGGGCTGCTGTCGGAGCTGCCGTGCGGGGCCACCCTCTCCAGCCCGCCGCGCTTCGCTCTTCATCACTACACCTGCCGCCCCGCGCACAAAACCAGCCCCTATTTCCCTAGTCCCGCCCTGTCCCGCCCCGCCGGGAGGTGGCCGGGCCCAGCCCTGCTCTGCCCGGCCTGGCCGCCTCCTCCTGCCGCCGTCCCGCGGGCCAGGGTCCCGCTGCTGCGCCCCCATCCCCCGCGATGCCCCCGAGCGGCGCCTGCCCTCGGAATTTCGGCAGGGGCCAAAGCCGTGCTCTGAGCCGCGCACGGGAAAGCCGCGCTCCATCCAAGTCGCCCCCGCTTCCTTTTTGACAGAAGCAACTCCACCGTGCCATTTGGGGCATCTGTGATTTCTGCCATGAAATCAGGACGGAAGTAAAACCAACAGTGCTGGTCAATATTGTAAAGGACAATATAAAACAAATGGCCAAAAGTAATCCCATCTGTTTACGACACGATTGGCATTACAGGGTTGCTGGGGCCCAGCCAAGCTGTTGCTACCTGCTGGCAAAAGCCACAAAGTGTATTTTCCCAGCTGCACAGACAAGTGCAGGAGTTCCCAGTCTGCTGCCTGTTTTGCATATTCACCTCTGGTAGCTCACACACCACACTGTGCCCTTGGCAACTAAGAAGACAGCTCCATCCCTGCCCTGAGGAGCTCACCGTCTAAAGAAGTATGACTAAACAGAGGAGTGGGAACACACCACTTTAAAAGAGAGATACAGCCACACTATCTCAGCCATCCCTGCATGCCAGTGTAGCTCCTCCAAGTGATTGGAAACACTGGAGGGAAAGTATTAATGCCTGCAATACCCAATATTGCAACATTAGCTTTGAATGTGGAGCTGCTTCCTAATGGAGGAGCTAAACCCAGGCTACCAATGAACAACACTCATTCAGTTAACATGGTGTCCTTCATGGTCCTCTCAACAAGGCAGACCTGCCTGCACTGGGCAGGTTTGTGCTGCAAGCAGCTGGCTGATCAGCAGCTCATGAGTTTGTCTTGCTGTAGTTTGCATCCATGCTGAGAAAGATACAAAGATGTTCCACCTACACTAATGCTGAATTTGAGAAGAAATCTTTAGGTCAGGCATAGTCTAGAGTGCTTTTCCCTGTGGGTGACAGAAAGTCATAAGCACTGCAACCCTTCAGGTTCAGTGGACAAAGCATGTCCACTCTTTGGAGACAGCCAACAAGCTTCCCGGGAACTGCAAGAAGGTTTTTCCTCTGCAGTTTTCTCTTGCAGTTTGTTTTAATCAACCCCTTATGTATTTTTACACATAGCACAGCCTTAAATTTCTACAGCTACAGAAAATGGGGATGGTATTAGAAACTAGGCTGCTGCTAAAACATGTGCCAGGTAGTCTTGCTACAGCAAGTGGCTGCTATCTCAAGGGCCTGGCTTGCATTAGACTGGCTTTTTCCAGAGCCACACTCTTCAGTGCTAGTTCAGAGCCAGGTGACAGCTGAACTTCTCCAGAAAAGGCAGAATGCACCGGAGCAGGCCATACTCTGCAGCGTGTGAGGTGTGGCAGTGTCTCCAATGGGACCAGCAAGGACACGCTACACTGCAGCTGGGACAGGCAGCACAGCAAGCAGGGATCTTACAAAGCTTTCCCAGAGCATTTCAGACTCTGGCTGACTTTCTGTGAACTATGACATTTCCATTTAATCAGAAGAAATGAATGTAAATGAGGGATTATTCACCAAATTGTTCACTGTTGGCAGGGACAAGAGATGAAGAGAAGTCGACAGTTCAAGTTCCCTATTTGCTGTTTGCTTAGGAATGTATCTCCCTTAAGAAGATACACTGTTGCCCCACTCCACAGATCCAGCCCTTTTTCTCTTACTCCTTTCCTAAAATCTCTTTCTTCTGGGACTATGCTCCCTTTCCCTTGCAGTTTCTGACAACCGTTGGTTGACACACACTTAATCTGTCAATGAGCTTAAGTGATTTTTAATCTATATTTAAACAAAGTGATTAAGCAAACAAACAGGGCCGCTCCCATGGATTCGTTTCTCAGGTCTTGCCTTGGTCCTGACAGCTAACAGTGGATGCAGGTTTAGTTTCCCAATGCAGAGAGCAGTCAGATATTTTGGGTTTCCTAGATTTTTTTGCACAGTTCTGGCTTTTTTGCAATGAAAGTCTGTCCCATTTCCAGAGCTGCTGAACCAACAGCTCTGGGGTCTGCCTACTCTGCCTGTGTAGGTAACAGGTACATTAGGAGAGCACCATTGCGTGCTGCTTGCCTGACGTGCTCCTCTGCCAAAATCAGTTGTGCCTGAGTGGGAAATACACAGTCTGCAAGGCTGTATTTGGCCTCACTCCCAGGAATTATAATTAGTACAAATTATGATGGTATTTCTCATTATGTGAATTCCTATCCACCAGGAACTAAGTGCAGAAGATCAAACTCTTTCCAGGCAGATCAAATACAGATTTCAGGGCCTGCTAGTGTTTAGCCATTACTCAGCTGGGCTGCACAGAAAAGCTGCTCCATTAAAGTGATTTACAGTGGAAATAGATTTATATATTCAGGCAGTGTGTGACTGTCACCACCAAACAAACTGTATACATCTGTACAAAGTCCTGTTATTAAAAAACCCGGTTATTTAGAGGAAGACACTTCCTGTTCTGCCCATTTCTATTAATTATAATAATTTTCTCACTGCTGCTGTGGCAAAAGAAGACCACCTATGGACCAAATCAAGAACAGTACATAAGCCAATTTGGATGAGGCAGATGCATGGGCTTGTCCCTTGTGGGGATGAAACTACAGACCAGCTCAAACTATTCCATATAATTTCCATTCTGAATTGCAGTATTATAATATGGAGAAATGGTGACACTGGGCTTTTTAGCAGATAGTGGTCCTGACTTTCAGTGGCTCCTGAGCAATACTTGACCTCCAACAACCTTGTATTCTGTTCCTCTGACAACACTGTATTCTGCCTCCTTGGCTGATATTCTGCTTCACAGTCTTGTCCGAAACTCACAGAGTTGAAGCCATTCTCATTTTTGCAAAGCCTAGCAAATTACTCATGTTGCTTCAGAAAAAGCATTGTCTGTTATGGGAGGTGGCAGTTTTAAAAATAGCATGGCTCCCATCTCACCAAGGGAAAAGAAAAAAAGTTATCAGCCCCTCCTAACATGGTAGTGAGCAAACCCAGCCTTCAGCGTTAGCTGCATTTGTACGAGTGGGCTGCATTTGTCAATATGGCTCCTTGGCAAATGGTGCCCCGGGATCCCATTTCTGAGTCTGTTCACAGTGCTGCACAAGAGAAACCTAAACAATGAGAAAGGGGGGCACAGTGAGAACAGGCGACAATGCCATCATGCACAGGGCAGGTGGGTGGGGATCCAGATGGAGAGGGAGGCTAAACTGGAGTGCAGGTGCCAGAGCAAACTGGATCCTGTGATATCAAGAGACGCTGAAGAAATCGAGGTACAGCCGCTGCCCAGCTGGTCGAATTCGTAATTGCAAGCAATGACACAAGCAGTTCTGAGTCACCCAGGGTTTGTCATGCACCTGAGTGTGCTTCCTCCCTGGGAAAATCAAGCTAACTATAATTACCACTTAAAAGGAGTGACAGACAAAAGGTGAAGACAAGAGTCCGAGCCTGGTTTTCCCTTGCGGTGTGCCTTGCCTAGTTAACCTTCAGGAAGTGATGTCAAATGCTTCTTTGTATAATTTTCTATCAACTTCGCTGAGGCAGAAAGAGACACAACACACAGTCAGTGAAACATCAGGCTGTACCCATTCATTGAAAAATTATGACAGCAGAAATCTAAGGAAGAATTATTCTAGTACTTACTTTCCTGTATAGAGATTTTGATTGATAGAAACTCCATAGTTGCAGAGTCTCCAGCAATAAAAATGCTTTACAATTCTATAGCAGCTAATGAATACTTCTGGTGCGAACTGGAGTTGTGTGCTTTCAAAACGCCTTTGGGAAAAAAAAAAAAAAAAAAAAAAAGGAGAGAGAAACAATGTAGCAATGTTATAACACAGCTCCCACTGTCCTGGCCTCTGAACTAGTTCATTGCTTTTTGGAAATAAAGGCAATGCCTGAGAGATGCACAGAGAGGTTCTGGTTCACCTGTTCACTGCCGCTCTTGTTAAATGTGGAGGCAAAGAGCCACAAGAACAGTATTATACTACATTTTCGGATTAGAGAATAATAAATTTAAATGAAATAACAATGCCGCTAGCTTCAAAAATATTTTCTTGAACGTTTCAAAGGGAGACAAGCACCATATAGCACTAAGTCCCTTTCTCAAACTCTACTTCATCTCCTGACTTGCTTAGGAACTAGTCCTACCTCTCAGACATGCTGTGAATAATTTAGAAGTGTGTTGCCATCTGCTGGAGAAAGTACATATTTTAATACATCAACTGATGACTGTGAAAGAACAGGCAAAGTTTAAGGCGTTCAAAGACTTTCTTTAAATCTGAAAGAGAAACAGAAAATTTCAGACTAAATACAGGTTGGGAGACAATGGTCTGAGCTTAATTTAATTATGTCACTCAATCGGACGTTTTACACCAAAGAGGCGCTAACGTTTAACAGGAATGGGTGAGGGAATTAGCAAGAGAAAGATGATAAAGTTCTCACATCCCTCCTGCGAAACAAGGAAAGGCAGGCAGTTAGCACTAAACAGTGAATGGCTGGGTTTAAGAGGGATCGGAAAAGCATAAAATGCTCTAAGATCACTGTCTCTGCCAAGTTATCAGTTTCAGTTCTCAGGCTTATCATTTATGGATCTCCCTCGAGGATCAAAACTGAGGGATTAGCCACAGGGTGCCGGTGATGGGAAAAAAGTTTTCTCACTGCAAAAGCATGTTCCCATCCTGCTTTTTTCAAACTCTAGGACAGATGGGTTACGCCCTAGGGTTTCCATGGGGGCACTCGGTGGGTTTACAAAGGGCAGCCTGCTCTGGAATGCACATGGAGCATCAACAGACATTGGTAGTTCACCTGTGGGAAAACGAAGTGTCAGGGGAACCGCGGTCTGCAGGTCCGCAACTGCTGCTCAGGCACGATACAGTTCCACCCAGTGTTTACTGCTCCGCAGGAGTTTGTTTCTGACAATGGGTTTGAAGAGCTTGGGAGTTTGGTTAATGGTTAGGAGGCGGCTCTGGCAAGATTTTGAGCTTTGATCTTTTCCAGGGTAAATTCTAATTGTTGTATGGCTCCCCGTGTAGGTTCCAGTTCAGGTTCTCATGGGTAACTGTGACACCCAGGGTACACAGCCACTGTAATTCTGTTTACTGCATTAAATTTGTATACAGCATTCAAAAGGTCACTCAGAAACGCTGTCCTTTCTCTTGGGACAGGGTCTCTTGATTGAGTGGGAGACACAGGTATCTGCAGCACTCTTCTCAAAGCAGTTACAGGGGTGTCTCATAGCCCGAAGTATGTTACACCTTTGTTGGTATCTTACGGAGGCTGGTGCAGTTAGGGAGTTACACCTATCTGCCTACAGCTATTAAGAATACAGGGTATTTTTGATGCTGATCACTGTGAAGGAATATTCTATATACAGTGAGGTGGAGTGATGATCAGTACCGTCTGCAGTGGAAATCTGTGAGGAAGTCCAGGGTTTAATTCAAATTTCAATTGTGTCACTAGATTCTTCCCTTACTTCTTTCCACAGCCACATCTTCCTGCCCTCTCCTCTGCACCATCATTCGTGTTTGGATCATGGGTCACAGAGTCATCTGCTGCAGGGCAATGAACTGTCTCACTCTGCAGTCATATACATGCTGTTGTGCACCAAGAGGGGGTTGGACAGGGCAGCCAGGAGTGACACAGACAGCATTGAGGAAGAACAGACTTAGACAGAGTTTATCTGCTGGGAGTCTGAACCTTGGACACATCGGATTTTTGTCAGTGTAGTTATCTAGAATAACCTGTTCCTCTAGGCATTTAAGGAGAAGCAACACCTAGATGTTGATAGCCCACAGCTTGGAGAAAATGTTAACTGTTTAAGTCAAAATTAACTGCAAATTGCTGCTGTGACCACAGCCTACCAAAGCAAGACAAGGATTTAGGTTTCCAATCCAAACATATCACCAAAATCTCCTAAATTCTCTGGCACAAGTCCCTCTTTTAGACTTACACCACTGCTACATGCAAAATGTAATCATCAGATTCTCCACACATTCCTGGTGAATCAAAGAGCTGATAAATCTTTCATCTGCAACACTTGCTCTTCCCTTCTTTTCAGAATACCTAATCTGTGAATGTAGCACTGGGATATAATTATTGCACATGTTTGTAAATTAAATAATCGCAGCAGATGATACTGCAGATGGATGGAGCAGGCTTGTGGGCTCGGGTTAGCTTTAGGCTGATGTTTTATTTCCAAATAAGGTGAAAATCTGGCTTCCAATTTAACCACATTAAAATCAGACACAGGTTTCTCATGAGGTATTAGCCTTAACAGGCAATAATATCTGCCAGAAAGAGAACAACATTTCTAGATCTGACCAAGAAAAAAACAACTTATAAAACATGGCCTGATCTAGGCTTTGAGTTGAAACAGCCCACAGAGCTGCACACTGAGAAGTTTGTGCACAAATGTCAATTTACCCTAATATCCAGATATATTTCAAGACAGTTTATTTCCCCCTTACCAAATAACCCTTAAGTTTTCCACTGCTAAAAATATGACCACAAAAAGGAAAATTAGAAGCATCATAGCTGAAGACAACAGGGGGAGACCTCATCTCAAATGGGGTCAACTATGCTCACCCCTGTGACATAAACATGAGCTGAAGCTGCAGCCAATGTGGAGAATTGTAGGATGCTCCAAGGAATGAATCATCTCCTCTTTTTAAGAGAAGTCAAGAACTTCTTGGTTTGATAAATCCTGGATTTGGTACATCCAAATGAAGGCTACGATTGGTGATGATTTTTGCAGAGGAAATGAAAGCTCAATAAAGTCCTCTATAGACATAATAATGTCCTATATAAGATCAGTGTTTGAACAAGAACAAAAGGATTCAGACTAGCCACAGCTTATGTTAGACTGGAAATCACAGCTCGAAATCATGGGAGTGCTTGGAACAGGTATGAGCTAGAGCAGCTAGGGGAAAAAATACCCACACTATCAGACACAGCTTGACAGGAATAGAGAAAGGACTATATGATGTGGTAACTACAAGAGTGGGAGAATGGATCTGATAGTCCAAGAAGTCCCTTCCTACCTCATTACCCTAAACCGAATGTAATTGGTTTGTGCCTTTTGAGATGCTGAAAGAGAACAGTCCCTGCTTATGAAGATCAGGATGATTAGACAGCAAAAGAATGTGGTTTTGCTATTTTGGCTCAGAGCTGCCACATAAAGAGGATAAACAGCAGAGGCTGGGACTGGTGCTTGCAGGCAGGCTAGGTCAGCAAAAGCCATGTTCTGTTTTTAGCAAAGCAGGCAGAGGTGACCCTGTGGAGGTGTGCCATGGGAGCCTCCAGGAACCCAGCTAGCGTGGGACCTGCCTGTCTGGCTCAGCACTGGGGAGAAGGCCTGAGGCTGAGTGATGCAGACCACAGCCCTAGTTTATGAGGGTGGGGTGTCCAGCAAGAGCAGAGAAAAAGGAGGTGTAACTTTGTGAGAAGCCAAGCACATGCAGCTGCTGCCTGTAGTGCCTCACTGCCACCTGATGTGCAAACTAAGTTTGGGAAGACCTCTTGTGTCTTGTAATGGATCCCTCTGTGGTGCAAGCTGCCCTGTACCCTGAGAGACATTTCTCCATTGCTTCCAGAAAGTGAAGCTTGTATCTAACATGCAGTATACAGTATACTCACAGTATGGTGTATAGCACACATAGAGTGTACACATATACATCTCTGTTCATTTTATACAGGATGAAACCCAAAGGGTTGTGTAAGACACTAGTCTTTTTTGTTAATGCCATTGTTATAAATTCTGCTAGTTTAAGCTAGAAGGTAAAACTGTAAATAATAGTTGTTGGCACACCAGAACAGAAGAAAACTCCAGGTTATAAGTACTATTTAGCAACACAGAAACTGGGTCCAACACAGAAACCTGTGATAAACTTGCAGAGCAAGTCTAGTATAGTTCAAGGAGCACCTTATGCTGATCCCCTTATGCTGTGCCTCAATGATCATTCTAGCGATAAAGCCAACATTTTGCCACCAACGCTACACGAGAGCCACAACACAGGAGTTTTTACAGAGTGTTTTAAACTGGATAATTCCTAGCCGCAGTCAGTAGAATTGCTCTGGCAGTCGGGACTGATTCTAGTAGGGCACACTGCTGCATTAATGAGGTAATTTTTCATGCATGCAGCTGCACACAACAGGACAGTGTCACTGAAAACTGGGAAAGAAAACCTTCAAACCAGAGTTACAGGTTAGAAAGGCAACAGTACTTTGTTACAGTGCCAGGTAAATGGGGGGTAGGGGATGTCTCTCTGCCTGGGATGCACACTAAGACTCACACTTCTATTACTTATATACAATTTATTATATGAATATGTATTTACATTTCAAGAAGTTTATGCCTATTTCCAAGCAGCCTTGTACGTATGCTAATTAATTGTGTAGATCCTATTACACATGCTCAAGTATTAGGGAAGGGGTCTCTAATGGTCACTTGAGGAGTCTCCAGCGCCCCTGTGGGAGGGCACCCTACCTCTTTTTAGCCTTCTTTGGTGGCAAATCCAAGTTTTGATGTTTGGCGTGGTTCTACTTGTTATATTCGACAACAAACCCAGAGCACAGAACCCACGTAGAGGAACTTCTGGTTATTACTGGCGTACAAAAATGCCGACTTTGTTTATTAGAGTGGGCCGTTTTTTAACTCGACACAAGCCTTTCGGTATCCGCGGCAGTGAGCAGAAGCGGCGGGCACCGCGCGGAGCCCAAGGCCTGGCAGCAAGGGCACAGGCCGACCGGGCAGCTCCAGGTGAGCACCGGGGACAGGAGTGTCGCGGGCAGGAGTGTCGGGGACGGGGCCGTCGGGACACACCGGGCGGCCCCAGCGCCGCCGCCATTGCTGCGAGCCTGCGGCCCCGCCCGCCGGCCCCGCCCGCGCGTGCGCAGGGGCACGTGCCGCGGGTCAGCTGAGCGCGCCGCGCTCGGGCCGCGCGGGGCCATGGCGTCCATCCTGGACGAGTACGAGGACGCGCTGCACCGCTCCGTGTCCGTGCCGCAGGGCCGCGCCAGCGTGGGCATCCCGCACTCCGGTACGTGCGCGCCGCGGCCTCCCGCGTGCGGCCTTCCTGCTGAGAGGGGGAGGCGAGGCGGCAGTTCCGGGTGGGGAGCAGGGCACGCCAGGCTGTGCTGCCTGGAAGAGGTGTGTCACTGTGCGTGTGTGGGGCGAAGCATTCGGCCGCGGCTTGTTTTTTCCACGGCTTGCTGTGGGAAGTGTTTAGAGACGGGGAGCACTCGATTCCTGGCTGGGCAGCGTGCAGGCCAGCCCAGCCAAACCGCGGCGCTGCTTCTGTGTGGGAGGCTGTGGCCGGAGGTGCTGCGCGGAGCAAGCGCGGGTGCGTGAAGTGGCGTGTGCCCGTGTGTCACTAGTTACACCCCGCCGCGCCTCAGCCCTGTGCAGCTCAGCCCTGTGCAGCCCAGCCCTGTGCAGCTCAGCCCTGTGCTAGCGGCCTGGGAACATCTCGTCACTTTGCTTCTCGTTTCTGCTCCTCTCTGAGGAAGCCACGCTTTACCGTGTTGTGGATGTGTGCACAGCTGTTCCTGCACGGAGTTCCTTTCCTAACCCAGGCGCAGTTTAGCAAAGACTTCGGTTCTCTAGAGTGGTTCCTTCAGGCTGACTGCACGATGGCAAGGCGACCAACAAAGCAGTCTGTATTACGACTGCACTTTTCTGTCAAGGGATGTGAGGCTTTGCTATACTGTACTGCTCAGGGAGGTGTCACATCAGTGTAAAGTAATGGTGTGATGACCGGTCCGTTTTTTCTTTCATGTCAGAGAAATTTATTCCACTATTGTTGCATTATAAATTCAAGATTTATTAGGTTCAATAACCATTTTCTACTAGATGTCACCTCTCAATGTTTTTTCGGTGTGGCAGGGAAGTGTAGGTTATGAGAGAATTCGTTGTACCTGGTATTGTCATGGTAGGACCAGCTCTATGCAGAGCTGGTGTTTTGGGGTTACAAATTTGGAAATACATGGACGCATTCTTTCAAGTTTTTTTGCTTGTATAGTGTTGCCCACTGGTAACCTTTGGGAAAACCAGTTTGTGATGTTCATAGGCGTGCTAAGAATTGATAAATTCTGTCATGCTATGTAAATTATGGAATATAAATACACTGACACAGTTAATCCGAGTCTGGGTACTGAATAGGTATGTTCCCCTTGTTTGTTTTTACATGCATGGTTATTTCATTGTGTAATGTTAGATACGGAATAAGTGGCCTGAATAGGTGTTGTGCAGAACAGTGTTGGGACAAGTCGTGTCACGGAAAATAAATTTTCCAGGACTCAGCTTTTCTTCTTGACTGCTGCAACACTGTCTTCAGTCATGGCTGTCTTAGAGTTGAGAAATCTGCCTGTTTGCTCACAGTTGATATTGGCAGAGGAAGTTTGGGAAACTGCTTAATTGCAAAGGCACAGCCTAATCAGGATTTCAGTTATTCTGAAATCAGGCCACACAGGCAATTTTTAATAAAATTTGGGTTGGTAAAGTTGTGGGCCATCTGAAGTTAAAGTAAATTTATTTTGTAAAAAGATACAATAGTTACCTTCTTGAAAGCCATCCTTAAGGTTAGGTTTGCAATTTTGGAAGATGTTGAAACTTATCCCTCAGTTTCAGGGAGTTGTTCCCTGTGCTTGTTAAACTGCAGGTACTGTTTCTCAAGGTTGTAGATAAACAAGCAGTGACTCTGTATCCAACCTAAAGTCCTGCTGCATTGTGAACTTCAAATTCTGTAGCTCCAGCTTTGAGAAGCCTACTTTGACCCACTAGACCATACTGGTGATCTTAGATCTTTGGGCAGATTAAAAGGTCTGAGGAAGTAGGTAGCTTTGCCCAGAAATCAGGGTGTGAAATGCTGCTGTAGAATCTTGATTAAACAGAATAGGGACACTGGGGACAAGATGAGGGAGGAGACTATTTGAAAGGAATGAATGCTGTAAAGTAGACATCTCCTTTGTATAGAGAACTGTATATTGAGGAAGCTCATCCTTCTCCTATTATGGACAATAGCTAAAATCCTCATGTTAATGGTGATGATCCCGTGGATGTTATAAATGTAATGGATACAGGCCCAAAGAGCCCAGAATGCTGAAATCAAATACTTTGGCTTGAACTATGAATGAAACCATAAACAGCTTCTCCTTAATTCTAAACCCTTACCTCTGTACAGGCTATTTGTTCCCTTTCCTTCCTGCCTCTAAGTTTCCTTGCTGAGTCAGCCTTGCTTAGCCAGGTGACAGTCCGAAAAAAATTTGAGATTACCTGGATGAATGTGACTTGATGTTCTGGTAACATGTGGGTTTTTCAGAGTAATCCTTCCCTTTTATTTATATATATATATATATATTTATATATATATATAGGTGTTTATTGGTTAGCTGTGATATCATGTGAATCTGTACCTTGGGAGCTTTTTGTATGTGTTTTGAGCTGCAGTTCACACCAGCAAATTTAAACTGTGGCATTGCAGCTCCCTAATCTGAAAAGAAGAACATCAGTTCTACATAACTGGAAATAAAGGAATGCACCTTTGTATAAATGGGTAGTGTTTAAGGTGTGGATCGATGTGTAAGAAAAAAGCATGTGCTGAACAAAAGGCTGCCTACTCAGGTTGTGGTTGCTTTGTCTCTTCCTGTATGTGCATCTTTCTTCTAGAAGAAGTGTATTTTAAGGATCCTGTAGCTGGTCTAGAGGTGAGGCAAAGACAAGGAGAAAGCATTGGTGGAATAAACAATTAAGGGGTTTGTCTACTAGTAGCAGGCTACTTTCCACCACTGCATTGTCTTTTTCAGCACCAGTAGGCCTGCAATTAGGGTTTTTTTTTTTTTTTCTCTGTGTTCCTGCTTCATGGAACAGCCTTCCTTTTCAGTAAAACTTGCAGCAGGTCACAATACTTTTAGTCTTTTAGTCTGAATTTTGATGTAGTTTTGGGTTGTTGTTGTGGGGTGTTGTCTTGTTCAGTTTCTAAGCGTCCACATTCTTTCTCCAGGATATGTCAATGCACGACTGGAGAAGGAAACGCCAATATTTAACAAGCAGAGGATTGATTTTGCTCCTCCAGAGAAAATTAACAGCTTAGTGGTCTCCTCTAACCAGCTCTGTATGAGCCTTGGGAAAGACACCCTTCTCAGGTAATGCTGCCAGAATCCTGAAGTTATTCTTTGTTTTTCCCCTGCTTTCTTTTTTTTTTCCTAAGTTGTTGAAGAACTTACATTTGCAAACTGGATAAAAAGCCACGAGTCCAGTATGAAAACCAAAACTCCTCAAAGGTGAGGAGTTACAGGTATGTGAACTTTTGTTGGCAGCGTGATTTCATGGTTTCTCTTTGCAGGATTGATCTTGGGAAGCCAGATGAACCTAATCAGGTGGAGCTGGGACGCAAAGATGAAGCCAAAGTCTACAAGATGTTTTTGGACCACACAGGTGAGGCAGTGGGTGATGGATATTTACAGACAGTGAACAGAGCAGAGCAAGTGCTTTCTGCTTTGTGCATAAGGAGAACAGATCAATCTTCCATGAGCCAGACTCTTTCCCAGGGCCCCTGCCCACTGGTTTGCCCTTTTGCTATTAGTAAAGCACAGGCTTGTGCCGGTGTTGTGTTTTCAGACTCTGAAATGTACACGTGCAGTTAGGCTGTTCTGAGCAAGGCTAAAACAAATCAAAGGAAGGTTTGCAGTCACTCTCTGCTGTATGGTTTATATAGGAGCTTTAAAAAGGGCCATAAAACATCTGCAGTTCACTGTAGCCTAGACTGATTTTAAAAAACTAAACAAAAATTTGGAAAGAGATGCTTATATCTCGCGCCAGCTGCCAGGGGTAGGAGAGAACTCTGGGAAGTGTTTATCCTTAGCACATTTATTGAAACAGAATACCTTCTTGCTAGAGCATCTGGTACCAGTTATTTAACATTGCAACATATGGACTACTGTTCTGATCCAGCATGGAAATCCCCACATTCCCATGAATGCCTGGGAAAGTCTTGGATTAAGTATGTTGATATTGGAGTTTATCAAATGTTAGGATTAGAAGCTGCAGGAATTTGGCTTGCTTAGGCACAGTCTTGATTTGTTCTCTCCTTCCCCCTCCCTTACCCTTCTGCTATTGGCAGGCTCTCATCTCCTGATTGCTCTGAACACCAGCGAATGCCTTTACCTGAACAGAAGTGTTCAGAAAGTGCGGGCACTCTCCCGCTGGAAAGGACACTTGATTGAAAGTGTGGGCTGGAACAAATTTCTTGGTTCAGAAACCAACACAGGGCCTATCCTGGTGGGGACTTCCCAGGGACAGATCTATGAGGCTGAAATCTCTGTCAGTGAAGGAAGCCTCTTCAGCACTAACCCTGACCAGTACTTCCGACAGGTCTACACTCTGGAGGAGGAATCTGGACCTGCCCCAGTCTGCTGCTTGGAAATTGAACGAGGGCTAGAAGGGAAATTTTTTATTATAGCCACCACTAGGAAGAGACTCTTTCAGTTTGTTGGCAAAGTGCCTGAAGGGACAGAGCAGCAAGGCTTCAGCTCCATATTTGCCATGCATGCTGACCATCTGCCCAGCTTTCGGGAATTTCCAGCCAACTTGGGTTTCAGCGAGATAGCCTTTTACACTCCAAAACTGCGTTCCAACCCACGCTCCTTCGCCTGGATGATGGGAAACGGTGTTCTATATGGTACATTGGATTATAGTCGTCCTGATTCAATTCTGAGTGACGAACGGGTCTGGGTTTATCCTCCTGACATTGACATAACTGTGAACAAGCCAATATCCATTGTGCTTACCCAGTTCCACTTTCTGTTGCTGCTGCCTGACCGGGTGAAGGCTGTCTGCACTCTGAATGGACAGGTTGTTTTTCAGGATCTGTTCCTGGAGAAGTTTGGCTTGCTGACACGCATGATTAAAGATCCCACAGTCCAGCAGATATGGATCCACACTGAGAAAGTAGTGTTCCGCTACCATGTCCAGCGGGAATCTAGAGATGTGTGGAAGATGTATATGAATATGAACAAATTTGATTTAGCAAAAGAGTATTGTAAGGACCGTCCAGAGTGTCTTGACATCGTGTTGGCCAAAGAGGCAGAGCACTGCTTCCAAAACAAGAGGTATCTGGACAGTGCCAAATGTTATGCGCTGACCCAGAACTACTTTGAGGAAATTGCTCTGAAGTTCATTGAAGCCAAGCAAGAAGAGGCCCTGATGGAGTTTCTGATTAAGAAGCTGAGTAACCTAAAGCCTTCAGAGAAGACACAGACTACTCTGCTGACCACGTGGTTGACAGAGCTGTACCTGAACTGGCTGGGCATATTGCAAGGAGATCCCTCACAGCGAAATCTCTATTTGGATACACGGGAGAAGTTCCGCACTTTCCTGAGCAGTCCTAAAAACAAAGACTGTCTTTTTAATAATCGGGCATCTATTTATGAGCTGTTGGCAAGCCATGGCGACACAGAGCACATGGTCTACTTTGCAGTCATCATGCAGGATTATGAGCGGGTAGTAGCTCACCACTGCCAGCACGACGAGTACGATGAGGCTCTGAATGTGCTGTCCAGGCACAGGGATGAGAAACTCTTCTACAAGTTCTCTCCGGTTCTCATCCAACATATTCCCAAGAAGGTGGTTGACGCTTGGATTTCTATGGGCTCTAGACTGGATGCCAGGAACCTCATTCCAGCCCTTGTTAACTACAGCCAGAGTGCCAGCACCCAGCAGATCAATGAAGCCATCAGATATATGGAGTTCTGTGTCTACCAGCTGGAGGAAACCCAGCAAGCCATTCACAACTACCTGTTATCTCTTTATGCTTTGTGTCGGCCAGACTCACTGTTGTCATACCTGGAGCAAGCAGGAACCAACCCAAACAGGATCCACTATGACCTGAAGTATGCACTACGCCTGTGTGCAGAGCATGGGCACCACCGTGCATGTGTCCACATTTACAAAGTGATGGAATTATATGAGGAGGCTGTGGATCTCGCCTTACAGGTATGTGTGTATCTGTGCATGCTGTGATACACGAGAATGTAGCTTGTTCAAGTTACTTTGAACAGCAGAGCATTGAGAGGAGCTGGGCAGACTCACTGGTATCAAAGTGGTGCAGCTGAGGCTTGGAAGAAAGACCTGGCTCTGTTAACATTTTTCTGTGCTTTCACAACTGTTTCAAGTAGGCAGCTGACTGACAAGCCGTAACTGAGGGTGGAGGCATGGAAAGTACAAGGAAGAGTACTGTCTGTCTCAAGCTCAGTCTCTGACAAAATACCTTTAACGTATCTACATTTATGCAAGATTTGTATAGCAATTGTTAAGGATTCTAATTACCTATTGATAGCTTTGGTAATGATCACAGAAGCCTTTGTCAGCTTAGTCTGATCTTCAGGGAGATGCTGGATTTTTTTCCTTTTGGAATTGCTGTGTCTTCGCTGAAATGTGTGGCCAGCAAAGATACTATAACATGAATTTGCCCTTTCTGTGCTGGCCTTTGTTCTCTGTTGGGTAGCAAGCTAATCTTCAGTCAGGAGTGCTGGTGGAGAGGAGAGGTGTTTGCCATGGAAACAAGGAGCACGCCAGTAGTGCAGTCCTAGACAGTGAGATAGCAGTAGGGGTTTTCTAGATGCCTCTTAAAATGGACAGCAGGCTTTGAAGTTGAATGGTGCATAAACGAAGAGGGAAGCTTAACTCTGTTTCCTTGCTGTCCAACTTCTAGGTGGATGTTGATCTTGCCAAGTCCTGTGCAGATCTTCCTGAAGATGATGAGGAGCTCCGGAAGAAGCTGTGGTTGAAGATCGCTCGCCATGTTGTTCAGGAAGAGAAAGATGTCAAAAAGGCAATGGCCTGCCTCTCCAGCTGTGCTCTGCTGAAGATTGAAGATGTGCTGCCATTCTTTCCAGACTTTGTCACTATTGACCATTTCAAGGAGGCAATCTGTAACTCCCTGGAGGATTACAACAAGCACATTGAGGAGCTGAAAAGGGAGATGGAGGAAGCCACGCAGAGTGCCAAGAGGATCCGAGAGGACATCCAGGAAATGAGAAATAAGTATGGCTCTGTGGAGCCTCAGGAAAAATGTGCTGCTTGTGACTTTCCACTTCTAAACCGCCCTTTTTACCTTTTCCTGTGTGGTCACATGTTTCACTATGACTGTCTCCTCCAAGCAGTTTTCCCTAACCTTCCTGCCTATAAGCAGGCAAAACTTGAAGATCTTCAGAAGAAGCTGGCAGCTACCAGCCAGCCATCCAAGAGCCACCATCGTCCCAAGGATGCAGACACCATTAGCTTGGGGAAGGGGCAGCAGAGCCGGGAACAGATCAAAGCTGACATTGATGATATTGTGGCAGCTGAATGTGTGTACTGTGGTGAGCTGATGATCCGGTCCATTGACAAGCCTTTTATTGATCCCCAGAAGTATGAAGAGGAGATGCAAAGCTGGTTGTAATTTTCCAAATCTTCAACTGTCAAACAAATTGTGAAGCTTCTGTGGTGGGGATATAACCTCCAACCTCCAGGAGCAGGAACACAGTGACTTCTGTGCAACTCTAAACAAAGGGTAGTGCAGACTTTTTACCAGGGTTAGGGAGAACTAGTCTTGAGAAGTGGGGAGATATAGTTGTGGCTGTCTAAGAACTTTAACAATACTTAGAGCTAACCTACTGGAATATATTTAGCAGATGTTTCTGCTTGCAGTTCTTCTGAGGTTCTCAGTGTGAAGCTAAATGGAGTGCCTTTTTGTCCAGAAGGAATTGGGAGCAGCCTGTGATTTATCTGCCCTGTTGTGTGGTATTTGTTTTGGTGAAGACAAGCTGAAACAGAAAGGTAGTGAAGGCCACTAAGCAGTGTAGTCTTCATTCATCACTTTCAAAGCTAGAATTGCCCTCTCTTTCCTTTTTGTTGAGAGTCTATAACCACATACATAGAACATGAAAGGACAGAAGATTTGACATATTTATATTTTGCAAGCATCATGCTACACAAATACATGTTTCTACACAATGTGATACAAGAATGTGTATAATTTATTATTCAATTATACAATCTTGCAGGAAAATTATAAAAGTAATTTCTTTGCAATTCAAGGTGTATAATTTTCTTTCTCACAAGCTTTATGCATGAGACCAGACGCATTTGGATTTTCTGTAGGTACTATTTCTCAGAATGCCTGTTCACCACTCCTCTTTCCATCCTGTTTCTACTATAACTGCCTTTGTATTGTGGGTCTTGGTTTTCTCATCACCCCAAACCAGAACTGATAGATGCAGTACTAAGGTTTCAACTGGCACTCTGCAAGCAGGAGCACAATCTGTTTGTATATCTTGCTGTGGTTCTCTTCAAGCTGCACTTGAGCATTAGACTCAAGATCTAGTCAGAGGTTTGCTCAAGGGTAGTCTACAGAAATGTTCTGTTGGTGTGAGATTTGCTTTGCCCTTTGAAGCTAGTACCTTGTGCCTAAACAGTCTTTTGCCTTCCACTTTTTGGTGGTGGCTGCAAGTCAGTGCATCTATTGGTCCAACTTGGAAAATTTTTCCAAGAAGGTAGCAATCACTACGCTGTGAGTGAGAGAAAAAAAAATTTTCATTAGCAGTTTAGCAAGGGTTCCTTGTTTCGTTTTAGAAAAATAAGATTTTAATTAGGTTTTGCTGTTTGGGACTGAATCACAAAGGTAGTAATTGACAGAAGAATTGAATGTTCTAAAAGAAAAAATATAATTCTTGTAATTAAGGCAATAGAAAATACTGTCTTCTGAAAAACCACCTCAGTTCTTTCACATGAATATGTGTGCTTGTCTTGAATACCTCTCTTAATCTTCTCTTAATCTCCTAACCACTTACCCTGTTTGTACGGTTGTAGAAATGGGTCTTCATGTTATTGTAGGAGAATATGTATTGGTTTCCTCAAAGATCTGACCTAAGAATTCAGAGTTCAGAACTTCAGAAGAACATCTATGTTTTTGTTGGGAGCATCAGCCTGGAACAAATTAATTTTATCTGTGTAAAATGACACAAGTAATAAAAACAGATATGAAAGTATGAAGACCTGAGGTTTCAAGATCCTCTTTTCTTTGATGGAGCCATGGGATAGGCAGTCCCATTACCACCTGGTGGTGTGTGTTTGCTGGCTTGTCAGAAAGCACTTTTTCGGTGGTTCAGAAAACCCACATGCTGTCGTTTTCTTTGGCTTTCATAGCCTTTTACTTTGAATAAGTTAGTGGGTCTGGCAGAAGAATTTGTGATGAAAACTAAATGTGATGTCTTTTGAAGTTTACCATTAAACCTGTTATAACTGGCCACTCCTGTGAATCATCATCTTTTCCTGTAAGCAGTGTGATATTTAAGGTTGTACATGTCATTGTAAACCAACAGTAGCCTCCCCCCCAAACCAATTCCTGGTCAAAGGTAAGTGACTGTTTTCTGCCCTTTAGCAGAACATGGCTATCAGCTCATTCTGATGCAGGGGTAATTTCAGATTATTTTGACATGTTCTTAACACTTGTTCCATCTCTTTTGGGTTTTTACAGGATGCTTTCCCGGTATATTAGAATTACTACAGTTCTCCATGCTTTTCCTGTTTGTGCTAGAGAAGTCTCATCACTAAACAGACCATTGCAGAATGATCTGCTTGTCCCTAGTATTGGAAGAAGCTGTGGGAAATGAGGCATAATAAGTAAATAAAAACTCTCTAGTCTTTGCCTGAGATTGGGTGGTGGGGTAAAGGCACCTCTGCTTCCGGTCATGGGTATTAATAGGTCTCAGTTAACAAAACTAGAAGTAGGTATTTTTTAATTACTAGTATGCAGTATTCTGAGGGCTCTGGCACATGCCCCAGATACATGTACCTCAAATCTCATTCTTCCTCACCATTGTTAACTGAAAAATCATTTAAGTGGTTTGTTGTGGAGGTTATAGAGAGTGTTACTGCTGGCAAAGACTGCAGTAGTGATTAAATGACTAGTGCCAATAATACAAAAAGGTTAATAAAAATATCTTCCGAACTTTCTTTACGTTGTCACATGCTTCAGAAAGTTTCAGTAACCACTTACTTGTGCTTCTTGGCAATTTGCAACATCACTCAGTGAAAAAGGTAAGAGAGTTTATTTTTTTGGGTGGGGGGGATGGGGTGGGTTTGTGGTGGTGGAGGGAAGTGAACTGCTTACTGTTCTCCCATAAATCTAATCTGCAAGATCTCTTCCTCTTTGCATTCAGAATAGCATTTTTATCTTTTCTCCTTGTAACTTCAGCACAGTTACATTTTAGAACTTGCAGTCCTTTGTATGTATTTTAAGCTATGAATGAACTGTACCAGCTGTTAAAAATTGTGGCCTTGGGTCTTGTCCTTGTCTGTGTGAATAACTCCTACCACTTAGCCTAATGCAGCTGAAGAACAGCATAACCAAAAGGGTGTGTGCAAGCCCCAGCCCTGTATACCCAGAACAAGTATCTGTAGCTACATCTACACTGAAGTAATTCAGTAGTACAGGCAAGGCCTAAAGCAAACTTGTGCCTACTACATGACCTCTCCTGGGCTTTGAGCAAGGGATAGGGGGGAAATGCTCTGAGTTGGGGGAGCCAGTGGTGTGTGTTTTGAAAGAGTTTGGAGAGAATTTCGGGTGCACTCCTGTAGTTGGCAGCAGCTAAGTGGAATGCTGAAAGTGGTGGGTTCTGTCTCCTTTCTAAAAATGAATGCCCAGGCTGGGAATTTAGAAAGGCAAATTCTTAACCAGCCACTAGATGTCATTGCTGTCTATTTAAATACTGGGGTTTGCTGCAGACAGCTGAAAATGTTCTGTAGCAGAAGGAAAAATGGCACAAAAGTGAGGAACTGAAGCAGGACCCCAGTGCCTTTGGAGGGATGTGCTGGGTGCTTGGAGACACAGCCTTTGGTAACGTAGCTTGGATTTGGTGTAAGGATTGGAGGTAAAGATGCTAAAAAAATTGTCTTTAACTAAATAGCAATTTCAGCTCACAGATCACTGATTTTCATGTTTTGAACATCAAAAGCTGGTTTATTTACTTAATAAATGAGTATCATAGAATTGTAGAATCATTTAGGTTGGAAAAGACCTTTAAGATCACTGAGTCCAACTGCTAACCTGGCGTAGCCAAATCCAGCACTAAACCATATCTCCAAGTGCCACATCCACATGCCTTTTGAATGCCTTCTGTGATGGTGATTGCAGTGCTTCCCTGGACAGCCTGTTCCAGTGCCTGACCACTCTTTCAGTGAAGAAATGTTTCATTATATCCAAACTTAATCTCCCCTGGCACAACTTAAAGGCCATTTCCTCCCATCGTGTTGCTTGTTGCCTGGGAGAAGAGGCCAACTGGCCCCTTGCTACAACCTTCTTTCAGGTAGTTGTAAAGAACAGTAAGATTCCCCCTGAGCCTCCTTTTTTCCAGCCTAAACAACCTCAGTTCCCTCAGCCACTCCTAAGACTTGTGCTCCAGACCCTTGTTACTCTTTGGACACCTTTTGGTGCTCCAGCACCTCAGCACCTGTCTTGTAGTGAGAGGCCTGAGACTGAACATGGGGTTTGAGGTGTGGCCTCTTTTGTTGTGTTCTAGTGTAAGTTCCCTATAGACCTGGCTGATTTAGTAAACTGCAGAGAGATCATCCCTGGGCTTGGAGTTGCAAAATCTGGTGGCCTTGGGTCTGGTCATCTTTGCTTGCTTCTTCTTCATACTCTCATGGCAACAAAGTGTAAGCCAGCTCCTTAGTTGCCTGAGTTCACATTTAGTTTGTCTTGTTAAAAGCACCAGTAAAGCTGGGTTTGTAATGTGACATTGGACACTGACTTGCATAAACAGATAAGCTAGTATGTTTCCTTTTTCTTTTTGAGTTGTGGCATCATAATCCCCGTAAAACAGCAAGTGGGAGTAGGTACATCTTGTACTCTATCAAAATAAGATGTAGTTTGACTCAGACTGTGGTCATGTATTAGCATGTATTTCTTGGAATGGGTAGTTCCATTCACCCCTGGCCTGTCAATGCCAACATACAGATTGTCTATGTTTACAAGTGCAAATTCTTAGTTTCTAGTGGGATTTCATGGGAAGTCTGTTGTTCCTTGCCTCACTTCATCCAACAACTCTGTACTGAGCTGTGAGAAGACAGACTAAAACTAGATTTCTTATTTACAGTAAGTGTGCTGAGCTGAAGTTTGAGATTTGAAATGTACAAGATTTACGATATTTTTGAGTTTTAAGTTGTTACTATTGAGATGGATTAAGTATTTTTCTCCAGAATAGATGGTGTAAGATGTGATTCACTGTGGTATGTGTAGTATTTATGAGATAATCTTATGGCATCTACAAAGCAGAGTGGGGCTGTCCAGGATCTTCTGTTGGTTTTGTACATGAACGGAGTGATGCACTAGTAGGGAAAGGGAATGGTGGTTTCTGTAAAATAATTGGCCAAATTTCATGGATCTGACTTCTGCAGTGAAACTGTGATATTGATGGATCTGTACTTCTCACGCTGAGGTGATAAAGAAAAAACAAAATTCCTTTGAAATAAGGACTTTGTTAATATTGAAGAGCTTAGGGCTTGAAAGAGGGACATCACAGGCATTCCTTAAATTCGTTGTGAATTATGCATGGATTCAGCTCCTAAACCCTGTTATCTCTGATTATGCCCAGTCCTGACTTTACACCTTCTGAGCCCTTTGGGATTTGCATTTTGTGCTAATACTGTGATTTTGGAGACTTGTGATACTTCCCCCTCAACTCACTGTTTGGGTTTTTCACTGCCAGATCTCATGGAAAGGCATCAGACTACTTATTTAGGGTATGAATTTCAAAGCAACCTGGCCTGCAGCTGCTTTCAGGTGAAAGGAGGGGGAAAAGGATTAGACAAACTTGTTAGATCTGCTCGTTGAAACTTGTTGGGATGGAGAGAAAAAGGGGCTCAGGCATTTCCTCTCTGTCATGGCCAGAGGTACTGGAGGCAGCTTGTTTGAGTAGGACTGGTTGCTTAGAAACAGGGAAGCTACAGGAGCACTCTAAGGTTATGAGTACATCTATAACTAATCCTATACACTGTCTTTGCCATGGAGGGGCAGCTCAGTAGACAAGTTTCCAACTTGCAGCATGTCTGTATTGGGTTCAGACTTGCTGCAGTGCTTCTAGGCCCCTGTGGTGATGGGAGAGCTGTTTTAATTCAACACTTGAGCTGCAGAGCTTGGTAGGTGTGGGAATAGGCACAACTGATAAGTCTGTATCAGGCTGCCTCACTGCACAGAGCTTTCCATCATATTCCTCCTAGCATCACAGAAATACCCTTGCTTTATAAAGGGGCATGCAGGCTGTACCTGATACGTGACAGGTGGTAATTTCCCTACTTCGCTGGAGTTAATATATTCCTGCTGTGTTGGCCGTGGGCTGTGTTGTCTTCAGAGGATGACTAGATACAGCCTTTTGTTTAACACATATTTTGTTTGTTTCATCTGAACTGAGAATGCTAGTTTTTAGCAGAGTTTTATTACAGTGTAAGTGTTCCAGAGGAGCTGAACTATAGCCTACCCCTCATTTCATGATCCATCCTGAATGGTTCATTGTAGGTGATGGCTAAGAGGAAAAGGATTGAACAACTGGTTTGATATCCAAAACCAGATATTCCCTACCTCATGCAATTGAAATCCATGTGCTGGTCACTTGGCATGGGGCATGATCTTCAGAACACAGCCTGAACTTGGAGGCTGCTGGACTCTGCTTAAGCAGACATCTGTGTTTTCCAATTAGTCAGTTATTCAACAGTCTTTTTCATCTCTTTGTGTGTACATGCTGAATAGATTTTCTAGTAAACAAATTATTACTGTGAAACTGGGTTCATAAGGAAGTTGTTCCTATCTACAGATTCTCTTTTATTTTCACACGTTTATTAAAAGTGAGGTACACAGTGTGGTTTTGAGGAATGTCACAGGCAAAGAGGAGCACAAAGGCTGATGGATTAGTTTTTGAGGACTCTTTTCTACAGACTCTGCATGACAATTATTAGCAGCTGCCCTGGCTGTGTTTGATGGCTGCTGCATGTTTTTCACCATGTGAACAAGACACTTATTCTCTGCTAAGAGCCTAGGAAGGCATGGGTAGTAAAAAATTTGTCTTTGACTAATTAACACAGTATTAGCCAAATATCTGTTGTCCAATTTTTCTCACAGTAGCTATCAAGATAACAGTGTCATTGATCTAAAGAAAAAATTCTGTATGTTGCCCTCCTCGATAACAGGACCTTAGACTTAGATGAGCTCATGTTGTCTGAGAGAATTGAACAGTGGTTGGGTAAGGAGGAAAGAGAGACTCGAGGCTTACGCTCCTGGATGCCTCAATTCTTTGTTGAATACTTGCCTGTGTGTCAAAGCGTGACTGTCTCAGAGTGACACCTGCATTTGTGTCGCAGTGGTACATTCTGCTGAGCAGCCTTTTTGGGAGAAACATATTTCCTTATGTTCTGCAGTCTGTTTCAAACACTTGCCTGCTTGCCCAGTTAACGAGATTGGAACAACTAGGGCCATGTCATCTTTCTATGTTCTTCTGATAAGCTGCTTATGATAATCCTCAATATATGCTTCAAAGACTTGCAATGGAAGATTTCCAAAGCAAAAAGTATTTTAGTACAGGAAACATCTAATGGGTGAACAGAAATGTCGTCTTCTGTGAACTTGAGTGGGTGCAAATCAATTAATGTGGACTTTTCTGTTTATAAGTAGAATCTTCTTAAATTTGTTGTTGGCTGTTGATTGGGAAATGTCTTGTGATCCTGGATGCACCAAGTATTGGTACCTACAGCCAGTCCTAGGAGACAATGCAGTGGAACAATAAGTAGCAGTGTTCAGAAGGCAGCAAGATTAGACTCTGGCAGTAGTTTCTTTGCTGGTGTAGAATCAGAGTTTTCTCCATGAAGGCTGTTTTTCTCTGCAATATGGTTACAGAAACAGAAGGGAATTTTCAGAAAAATCTTGAATAGCCCTTGTATCCTTATGGAGAGGTTACCTGGAAAGTGGTAACTTATGGAATTGAGTGGTTCAGTATGGTGTTTTAGCAGCTGTGAGTTGTTTGCTTGATGCTGTGGCAGCTGAACCAAAGGTAAAGGTGTGGATTATTTGCCTGCCAGGCATCTTGTCCTGGCCTGGGTTATGCTCTGAATGAGATCAACAATTTGAGAAGTTCATGTTACAATGAGGAAAGAGGACTAATTTCTGCACACAACATAGATATTGCTGTGAGTCCTTCAGCACATCTGCATTGTTTAGGTGAGAGCAAGGTTAAATGCTCTCTGTAGGTCAACAAAAATCTGTAGGTAAGGCCTTGGGCAGAAGTTCAAAGTGCTCTCTTCTTATCCTGTTCTTCAGAAAGTAGGACACTTGTGGAGCTGACTATCTTCATTTGAGACCCTGAGTCAAGACTGATGCCTAAAAAATCATTTTTATTGATTCTTCTATCACTGGGACATGCACCATCTTAGCAGCCACCTTTGTCTCTCACTTAATTCTTTCACCTCCTTTGCTCACTGATTTAGCAAAGAACTGTTTGGTTGTGACATAAATAGAGGAAGGGTTAATACGTGGGGAGTGGTGAAGCTCCCTGCCACTAAGCTTGAAAACTAAGGAAGAAAGGAAGACAATTATATGAAGAAGGTAACGAGAGGCCCTCTGGGTTTCAGATTTCAGAAGGATAAAACATGGGATACAGACCAAAGCTGTGCCAGGGTAGTGTGATCAATGTATTGAAATCCTTATTTCAATACAACAGAATTAGTACAAGCTGTGAAAATTCTTGCTTCTGGCAAGTCTCTCTTTCCTGAAGAGTGTACTACTTTCCTCTGAGTCATAGACAGGAGCATCACAGATTTGTGAAGGGAAAAGAGTTTCAGATTTTATAATTTGCAGCAGACACAGAGGATGATCTACATGCCTTCTTTATTAGTGAAATGAGGAGTTAGGGAGTAGGACAGAGCATACTTTGGATTCAAGAGGGTCACTGGTGTGTAAACAGCTCTCCTAGAGGCTGCTATCATACCTGGCTTTTAGGTGATTTTATTTCCTAAACAACACTGTGTATATATGGAAATACTCAGGATCTTTAAAATGCTCTTAGATGCTTGCACAGCTGAGTCACTCCTGAGGCGTCAGCAGGACAATTCAGTGTTGTGTCTGAACTAATGCCACCTCTGGCATGTCCAGCGTAGCTGTGCTGAGATGTCTCAGTAGCAAAGCAGCGGGATTGTAGTTTTAGCAAAGGTTGTGATTTAAGTCTACAGAGATTGCCCACAATAGCATAGTCATATTGAAGAACTGAGTCTGGATTTTTTTTTGGTATTTTTTCCCTTCTTTTTCAGTGCCACAAATGACATGTGAAGAGGATTTGGCTTTTCACTGTGCTTCCATCTTTCTGACTTATACTGTTGGTGAGTATGGGAGGCTCAAGATGGCTGGAGAAACTGTTCCTCCCATTAACAAACAGGTATCTGATCTTGCAGAGAAGTGACTGAGTTGTTGTTCTCTGTTTCAAGATGGACCACACAATATCTCTATTTCAAAACAAAAACAACCCTCCCAAAGAGCAGAGTGGCAAATCTCTCTCAACCAGCTTTGTTTCTGTTCCCTCTCTGAAAGTTTTAAGTTAGCTGACTTGGGTTACAAGCTGTACAAAACCCTTGGGTTTTGGTAGCAGTCCAAGTTAGTAGCCTATGAGAAGTTATTGTGTTCAGATGCCTTCTGAGTGGGGACGTAAATGCAACGTGTTGCAGGCTGCAGCTGTTAGATGGAGATTGCAGTAATGTCCCTGAAACACTGAATTAAAAAAAAAAAAAAAAAAAAAGCAAAGTTGTTGGATTTGAATAAATGGGGGTGTTGCTCTCTGCCCTTATGTAGTCCAGTACATATCAAAGGCCCCCTTCCTTTAATAGCAGGAAGGAAATAAGATCTGTATCTCTTGGGAACATGCTTCTAAAACCGACTTTCACTTGCATTCCTATGTCTCCTTTTAGTCCCTCTGAATAGTAAAAATTCACATTGTCACATTTTAGTCACCCCAGCCTGGATATTAGATCATTCGAGGGTGTTGGTTTTTAGTCACAGTCTTACTAACATCTTAATTTGGGTGTTGGTGTTCCTCTCCCATGTTCAGGTGCCTAATATGGATTCTTATCACCCCAAAACAGTGAGCTTGGATCCCAGCCCAGCATGCGTGGGCATTGGCAGCACTTGGATATTTATAGGGATTTCTACTTCCTTCTTTTCTTTGGGCCACTTTCTTACTACAAGAATTCCTGATTTCTTCCATGCACCAATGAATGCAACCCTCCCAGGGTGGTGTCTGGGCAAGGGATGTTATGCATGTACCTTCCCAGCTGCCAGGGCCAGTGCAAACAGGCACAGCACAGCACTGGCCTGCAAGGCACTAAGGGGAAAAAAAAAGTACCACCTTTTTCACACCCTTAGATCTAGTTTTGGGAGATTACTTAGCCTTGTTGATTTATTGTGTCGTTATTAAACTCAGGTATCTTGACATCTCAAGCACCATTACAATGGGGTTAGAGAGGGAGAGAGAGTAAAATGCCCTGAACATTTTTCTGGTGCATAATGTCCTCTGGATCTATAGAGTGGCAGAAGGGTGGAACTTTCAAACAGTACGGTTCTGGTTTTGTTTTGATCCATTCTTTGAAAGGTGAATAAAAAAAATCTGATTCTTACAGAAATCTTTACAATTGCCACTTGAAGTTTCATCTTACTTCCTAGATGCTCAGGGAGGAGAAGGACATCAGCAGAGGTAGCTTGACAGGTCCTCATGTGCAGAGTAGCTCAAAGCATTTGCTGACAGACTAGCCAGCTGACAATGGGAATGCAGAGCAGCAAATTCCCTTTTTCTTTCCCTTGCTGGTGATTCTGTCTGGGTTTCTCTGTTCCACTCAGATGTCATTTCCCTCAAAAAATTGTAGGAATCTGGTAACTCTGCCTCATTCTGAAATTTCAGTTAAAATCTGTCAGTATGTCTCTGTTGGGAGCTCAGCACCAGAAATATGACTTTAGAAGCTTTGTTTCCTTTGGAAGCCAGAGGAATAATGTGAATATTAGATCTGAGCTGCTGTAATCAAGACTTGGGACTATGTGGAATGGAGCAGAACCCTGAATGTATGGCTGGAGAAGGAAAATCTACAGTGGGCATATTTTGAGCATTTCCTATCAGAAGGCACTAAGAGACTAGATTAGGAGCCATTACTTGAATGAGTCCATAGCATCCTCTGTGTCTCATTAACAGATGGTTCTAAAAGGCAACAGTGTAAATGCAAACTCATGCATGTTTGTGCTTGCTCTGCTTGTGCCTCTCCTGGCAGCACTTGCTGGCATAATCTGTCAGAAATTAACCTTTTGCTTGAGGTATTGTTACACAGGCTGGTATAATTCATCCCATTGCCTGTGACAAATATCTGTCTAACCCCTCCACATAGTTCCCACCTAGAAGGAATTATGTCAGAATGGTAGAGAAATGCTGTGTGTCGGATCTCACCTTTGTAATGGGCAAACTTTCTTCTCCCACTCGAAGTTTTTCTGTGCTTTCATTGCCAGGATTGTCCACACAATCCTCTACCCCAATTACCCATTGATTAGGGCTCCTCTGGTAATCTGCCAGATGCAGGTTTGTTACCAACAGATGGCAGAAAGCATTTGAGGTAATGAGAGAAAGGATAATGATTGCTGATCTGCATAATAATCAGCTTGTGAACAGGTTTCATGGTTTTTTCTGTTTCCACTGGCTCAAAGATTGCACTGTCAGACAACCAGGCACCTTTTCTTGAGTTAAAGAAAGCGTAAAGGAGGAACCAATTTCTTCCAGCTACTGTTAAGATTTCTGGAGGTGCACACACACTCCACCACTCTGATTAAGATTTTAGCCAGAGTCAGAGACTGCACCTGGGGTGCTAGGAATGAACATTCAGTCCTCTTGTGATCAAGACCTCTAACTGACCAATCTGGTCAGAAATACTTTCCTTTTTCTGTTTTCTGAGACAATTTCCCCCAGTTGTACCACAAGGTAAGAAGATTCCAATCTCCCTTGGACCAGCATCACCTTTGCACTGCCTAATACCTAGTATGAAAAAAAGACTTCTCACTTTCCTGTGTTTTGGAGTTCTTCAAACAAATTCTTTGCACATAGACACAGCCTCATACAAGTCCACATCTAAGCTACTCCAGAGTCCTTGTAGGAAGAAGTCTTCTCTGGAACACTCTAGAGCAGTGTTACTGGAGTTACGTATCTTATAACACCAGTTTCCTATGCTGCACAAGGTCTGTAGTACAGATTTTCACTGTTTGAAATCTATAGGGTGCTTGGACTCTAACTGTCCCTATCTGAAACGAGCCATATAACACTCAATCAAAAATCATTTTGATGCCATTTACTTTGACTTTTGGCAAAGGATTTGGATTGAAGAACTTCTCTCAAAAAACAGCCTTACACACGTGGGTGCTAATGCTGGGCTGTTCTCCAGGTGGAAGACATGGAAGACATGACAGACGGGTTTCCATCAAACCCCTTTTACTTTGTGAAATCCCTTCCTTGGTTTAAGATCTAGATGGAGATTTTTAAAATTCAGACTTGATTCTGCAGAATAGTAAATGCAGATGCTTTCCCTGGTAAACTTTTCTGTTTACTCTGGGTGCTGATAATGCAGCAGCCTCCTGCCAATTCTTTGCAAGGATGATATTTATCACATTCTTGGCCGTATCACTTGTCACTATTAATTTTAGCATCTGAACCATACAAGGCAATCACTATCCTCCTGCCCATGTTGCAGCTGTATCCTCCCTCTCCAGGAGAGGGAGGATTGTTTTTGAGCTCATACTCTAAAGGACAAGGATTTACTATTAAGTCTTGAGGCCTTGCTACCAGACATTACTGTTGGTTACAGGATTTTCCTGTCCTTTGCCTGGTTTCTAAGGAAACGGTGCCTGGGCATTTGAGCTTGTGCACATTTGTTATATCTTTTTTTCTGTGTCTGTGGTTTTTTTTCCTATGCTTTCTGAATTTATTTGCCAAGTGCAATTTTATTTGACACATACCTTTAAAGTAACTGACTTACTGTAAGTTTCCTGAAAATAGATGATGGGGAATGACTCTAAAGACAACACCCATGGTATATGCTCGGAATTGGAGATACTAGAGAATCTATATGAAAGAAAAAGAGGGGAGATTGTGGCCAGAGGAAAAGCTTCTTCTGATGCTGGAACTTATTAGACACATGAGAGTTCAAATGCTAATTCATCCAACAGCCATCTTCTTTAAGT
The DNA here is from genome assembly GCF_015832195.1 of Motacilla alba alba. Lineage (NCBI taxonomy): Eukaryota > Metazoa > Chordata > Aves > Passeriformes > Motacillidae > Motacilla > Motacilla alba. Next base: position 24,585,134 of record NC_052020.1, read on the forward strand.
TGACTTCTGCAATTTTTAGTGAAAATAGCCACAGTAGTCACTGTGAGGGAAAAACCCCCAGGTTTCTTGTATTTTTCAGAGACTGTTTATGACTGTCCTAATTTAGCACCACTGCAACACTACAGGCCATCCTTGTGGATGCCTGCAGGACACTTATTAACATGTTCTATTTATTTTCTGGAAAGAGAATGGCTGAACATGTCCTGTGTTAGAGAGTGATGTTTGTGAAGAAAGATGGAGCTTTTAGCCTTTCTGTTGAACAGGTGACCCCTGATTAAGTTGGGTCTTGCCCAGAAGCCCTGCAGGGAGAGAGAAAAGCCTGAGGCAGAAACTTCACATGCATCTGAGCTGGCATTTGATTCTTCTGGCTTCTGGATGACACCAATGGGCAATAAGATCTGACAAGGTATATGTAGGGAGGGAAGAGGGGAGAAAAGGGGAAGGGACTTTCATCTCCTGGTAATAGTGAACTATTTAATTTACTGTGTCTCAGGCTGCTGAGAGTTTGGATATGTAAAGATGATGTGTATTCCTAAGGCAGGATCTCTCTTGGTGGAAACAATAATCATGACAAATGGGAGTCAACTGCGAGACTGTGTGTATCCTGACAGCAGCATGCTGGGTGAAAAACAGACTTCTTGGAACTGATCAGAGTGTAAGTAAAAACAAGTGTGTGGGGGGTGGAGGGGAGTTGGTTTTGGGTTTTATGTTTCTCCCAAAGAGCACTGTGTGTTAAAACATCTTTCTTTACCCAGGAACCTGCCTGGTGTTAGCTGCTGGCAGGGTAGTGGGCAGACTTTCAGGTGCAGTACTGTTGCAGGGTTAGGTATTCTCTGCCATGGGAAACAGAGGCACTCGGGGGCAGGACTTGGGTCTGCACAGGCCACTTGGGACACAGTGACAGCACAGGCTGCTGGTAATGGACAGAGCTCTGTCAGGCAGCAGAGGCTGGGGAGGTGTCCCTTGTTCTTAAAGGGGACTTCTTTAGCTGGGTTACAGGTATCTGCATGTGGGGAAGGGGGGCTTTCCAGGAGGAAAGATGGGGTTTGGACTGTGTCCATCTCCCCCCATCCCAGGTTTGTTAATCTTTGCAAAAGACAGCTGCATTTTTTAGCCGGTAGAGCAGAGTTCCTTGACTGCTGGCACAGGGTAATGCTGCTGAGCCTGCTTCCTTCCAAGGGAGGTTGAGCAGGACTGTTTCTGCCACTGAATTCCCATGCACCAGGACTGTTTCTGCCACCATTCCCAGGCACCATGATTGAGGCTGTCACACTAGTTACAATGATCCACAGAGGTACTGGAACTTCTGCACTGATCTTTTAAGTCAAGCAATGGAGAGAGTGAGGGTTTATTTAGGGGATAAATAGAAGTGCATCTGGAATACAGAAATAAAAGCAGGGGGGCATTAATGTTTTTAAGAGCTCCATCTCCATAAATTTCCTTGAAAGTGTTCTCAAACTGCTGTCACTTCAAGCCTATACAAGACCAAAATCACTTCTCTTTAGCAGGTGAAACAGATGCTCAAATTAATGAGGCTATATTGCTTAAGGCAGTTATGTTCAATGAAGTAGTATCCAGGACCTTTCCTACTGGCAAAAGTGAGGCTAAGCTTAGAAGCCACTGAACTGCTGTTAATAGCTTATCACAGTTATTTTCTCTCTGCTGCTATCCTGGCTTTGCCTCCTGGCTTTGGTCCACATAATAGTACTCTATATCTCCTGTGAAAGATGTCCCATACACTACTTTTTCAGACAGCAGAGAGGTGCAAAGTTTCCTGTTCGAAAGCAGTTGATTTGTTATTGATTACAGATACCTAACTGCTTTCTCTGGCCTTAGTCTTTTTTCAGATCAACATAACCAAAAGTACTAAGAGGGAATAGGGAACTCACATTTCTCCATGTCTCTGTCATCCTTATTTGCATCTGCCTGTTCAGAGTGCTGCTGAACACCTGTGTTTGCTGCTGCTGAAATTGCATCTTGGGACTTTTTGGAAATTAATTGCAGAGGTTTTATTATTTATCCAGTACACCTGCTTTCACTTTCTTCCTTCTCTCCTTCTCTGGGAAGCCTCATCAATGCCACTTCTAAGGCTTCAGAGACAAACTACTACAAAAATATTGCCAGTGGCTCCATAGAAAAGAGTGGCTGGCACGAGGCATTTCTAATTCCTTGTAGTGCTTAACTAACTAGTCTGAGAATGCTGAGCTATTCATTAGCACACATAACAACAGTACTGTGTGCTACTTCAAAGAGAGAATTTAAGCTTTGCAACAGTCCTACTGAGATATTTTATTGCCTTTGACTTGAGAGCCTTTCTTCCTAGTGAAGATGTCTGGCTTCACAAGTGCACGTTGTTTTACTTACAGATGGCACACTTTTAATTCATCTTTAAAGGGGCTCGTTCATAGCAACCCCAACTTTAGAGTGAAACTGATTGTGGTTTTTCTGTCATGTGGTGGGTGATTCTAAGAGAGGACAGGATACTTGTAAAGGCTAATCTTTAATAAGAGCTAGGAAGATTTGCAGCCACAGAGTGGTGTAAGTTTTTGGGTCCTCCACAAAGCATTCCACTCTGCTATACATCCTGAGTCTTGGTCAGGCTGTCATAAGGCAGGACAGTTCCTAAGTGCTCCAAAGCTCTAGAGAAGTGCTAAGAGCTGCAGAGTAGGGATGATGCAGGTAGTGTAGGCAACAGATTAAGCTGGGATGCCTGAACTGATTAGGATCCTCAGCTGTTCTGTCTTTTCCCAAAATGGTTGCTTTGCAGTGGTGTTAGCTGGGGAAGATCTGAGTAGAAGAGAAAAATCAGTGCTCACACTCTTAGAGAACAACTTCTCTTCTTGAACCAGCCTAAGCAGCTCTGCTAAGTAGGAAAGAGGATCTGGTGGTGAGGAGTAGCTTACCTCTTGATAATCAGCAGCAGATAGCAAAAAAACCCACATTGTGAACTTGACTTTGATGCATGATGGTGGTACAGGAGCTGCTATGGCACTTCACCTGATTGCAGCTGATCCTGCAGTGAGGGTGCAGCTCCCTGCTTGAGGGAGACATGGTAGATGGCTGCAGGAAGAGATGGGGGATTGCTCCATAACTATCTCGGTTTAATCTACCACCACACGTGAGAAGTGCCACAATTCTAGGTTTTGTTCAGCAGGGCTCCATTTTCTGCTCCCACTTTACTGGGTTGACCAAAACAAAGCCTATTTTTTTGGGAAGTCTGTTTTTAACTGAGTATTGATTTTTTTCTCTTCCCCTCTTATTATAGTATATAACGAGGGGTTCTTCATGCAGTCAACACCTTTTTCTTAAAACTGATGCAAACCAGAACCAAATAAAATAGTTCATGATAAGATACCATCTGCTTAATGCTGTTGTTTTTTGAAGGTGTAAAAAAACTTTGTACATCTTCCTGGTTCTGCTACTTGCCTACTCTGTGTTTTTTGAGTCACATAGTGGTATGAAAAGTGAGAAGAATGATACCTGTGGCAGATGGCTGTGTGGCTATCTCAGGCTCTTAAAGCCAACAGGAGTATAAGACAGGCTTATTTCTCAGTCAGAAAAAGCTCTGGCACCATGTCTGTGAAGTGGATAGGGAAAAGAAGGCTCCCAAAGAAAGCCTGTTGGAGGTTTTCTGTCCTCTGCCTGGATTGCTGCCAGAGCTGGTGATGGAATGAATGCTGCAACAGATTAAAGTTACACTAATCCAGATCATCCAGAAATGTGAGACCTCCAATCATGCATGGGGAGGCCAGAAAATTACACTGTTGTCATTCTAAAAAAGAAAATACTCTTTCCTAATGTTCCACTGGGACTATCATATTGCAATCCAGTGATCTTACAGTGAGCACCAAGGAAGTCCTTGGTGATTTCTTGCTGCTCTTGCTTCATATCTTTGTTTCTCAGGAGCTGAGGAATACTTTGAAGGCTGCCCTATGGGGGCAACATACCTATTCAGTATTGCACCTTGATTAATACATACTTAAGTCTTTGAAAATTGTTATTTATAAAAGCAGTACCCGCAGTGGTTCAGGGTGCAGATACATTGCTTGAGCATTATCAAACAACTGTGAGCACAAAATCTCACCAGGGCTTAGAATTACAGAGTACCTCCGAGAGAGGCAATGCTTGTACGAACAGCTTTATTTCACTCACAACTCATTTTAAATTGTGAAACAAATTTGGTCTGTAGTGGAATGACACCAGCTGAGCTCCCTTCCCCTGCCTAAAATACAAGCTTGTGGTCAGTTATTCCAACTTTTTTTTTTCCATTTTAGCCTCTTCTTGGGGTGTTTTCTGTATTGCATCAGGGCATCACCTTGCATAATCTGAGACATCTCATGACTGTCTTTTAAAATGTGTCCAGTACAACTATTCTCTCTGGCATGCAGAACAGTTTGGGCTTCAATTTGGGCTGATGCTACAGAACAAATGTAACTCTAGTGAGTCAAAATAGAGTAATGGGGGAGACCCTTCTCTGAGGACTGGGCATGCTGGGACTGAAAAAGTTTATGCATATACAAGAAATAGCACTGAATGATTCACTTGCAGTCAGTCATGTGAGTTTCTTTGGCAGTCTGCTTCTGTTTTTCCTTGTTATAAAAAGCAGCAAATGCGCTTCCACCAAAAATCTGTGCAGGAGTGGTTAACTTTTATTAGACCCTTAGGTACAAACAAGAACAACAATACTGTGGAAACTTATAGATCTTTCCCCTCGGAAGAAGACAGCCCTCATGGAGAGTTAGACTGTTCACCTCTCTTGTTAGCTTTCATAAAATACACATAATTATAGGAGCAAAAATTGTAGGAAAGCAATGAAAGGATGTGTTCCTGCATGTTTGTTTAGATATTGCAGGTCAGGCAAGCTCCTGAGGAAGAAGCCCCCAGGGCTTTCAAACAATCTTGCCTGCTAGAGAGCATGAGTCCAAGAACTTTTGACACTTACAAAATTAAGTTCTGCTGCTTCTGTTTTGGGCCTCTAGCATTTTTTAAACATTCTTCTATAGGAGAGAAGGACAGAAGCTAACTTTGAAAATACAAGTATTTCATCATTGTCTTCTTTCAGAGGCTGGATTTTTAAACAACATCTAAAAAGAAAGATGTGAGAGTTGTCACAGTGACTATTCCAACTTGCTTTTTCAAGCTCTTCTGTGAAACTGTCACATAAAGAGACACAGCTCTGACCTAAAAGTGATGTCATAGTGCATAGCCGCAACTTTGTCATATGGCATGGCTGCACATGCAGCATGTGGCGATGCCATAGGGCTCTCAAAGTCACTCAGGCTTTTCTATTGGACCCCTATTCTCAGAACTTCATGTCTGTTTTCTGTGAAACTGATATCCTTTTCCTTTTGCAAGGAGAAAAGTTAATGCCATTCCTTGTCTAAATCAGTGCCATTTTTTCCTCTAATGAGCCTCTGCCAAATGCTGTATCTGAAAAGAATATTGTGTGCAAATATTCGTCTGTAGTTCACAAGCTGATTGATCCCCTGTGGGTCAAGGGGAGAGTGCCAGGAAAGGGAAGAATTTGATTCTGCCTTTTCAAGACTAATCCTGAAGCACAAGCGTTCGCATGCTGGAAAGTGTTTCGGTACATTTCTGAGAATTATGAATATAATCCAATACAGCTGTTGTGCTAGCGTGTCGCTTCCTCTCCTCTGGCACCAGATGTGGGCCCCTGGATTTTGAAGACCTCCACACCTGGTAGTACAAAGTGTTTCTGCTGGCCAATGAATTCAGCAGGACTCAATACTCTGTAATAGTGTTATTGCCTTTTGTGCTATAGAAAAGTCCTGTTGAACTTTGGCCAAGCGTAGGGCACTCAGTTTGGCTTCCTCTGAACTGTCACAAAGTAGAAGGAGGTGCTTAGTAAAAAACACCTCACCTTTGTCTTGTTGGGGGCACTGTAGCTCTCAGTCTTTATCTGTTGGTAGGATAGTGCTAGAATTGAGTGTTGTTCTGTCTGCTATAGACTTTGTCCTGAATGAGATTGATTTGCAAAAAGCAATGACACTGGTGGAAGAGGGGAAGATAAATAATCCCTGTGTGCTATTTTACCAGGTTGTATTTGCTACAGTTCTATGGGAATTTCTTCTTGCTTTTCTTGGAGAGGAAAGGGTGGGGGAGGGGGGCTTGGGTTATGGAGAGTGGAAGGGAATATCCACCATTTTACTTTTGTTTAGCCATGTTTTTTAAGCTAAAAGAGAGATTTGAAAAACCTAACTGCTCTTGCCATCCCCACTATATAATAATTCAAGCTGCTCACAAAGCTTACAGGCTCCTCTACCTCTCCAGTGCTGTTTTTCAGCCATGGAGAAATCTATAGTTCTGGCCCTGTGGCATTTTTTAGAGGCATGGGGATGTTAATGCCAGAATCTTGGCAACTTTCCAACCAGAGTAATTACATTCTGCCGACCTGAAATTCTTCCTGCTTCTACACAAGGTCACTTTAGGCACCAACAGAGCCAGTTGGTTACAACCCGGTGCCCTGCTTTGCCCTCTCCTCCATCCCTTCGGTCAATCCTTCCATCACCTTCTTCTCAAAGGCACAGAGGGCTCCGTGCTCACCCTAAGATACCCAGTGCCCCGTAAAAATTGGGCAAAGGAAATGGGTCTGATCAAATCCCCTGAACTGCTGTCATTAGGTTTTGAAGTATGACCTGATATCCCATTTCCTTTGAGAAGTCAGGGGCCAGTATTTTAAGAGACAGTGGCTCTTTTCTTGTTCTCCCTTCGACCCCTTTGGAGCCAGTGTGGCACAGCTAATTCATGGAGGAAATTGCATTTATTACTTCTCCTAGCAAATGTGCCCTCTCTGCAATGCCGTTTCATGCAGTGTAGGGCAGATGCAAGTCAGTCAGCCCATTTTCCTAATTTCATTTGGAGGGATCAAGAGACACCATGCTGGTCTCACAGGCTGGGGGCTCAGTCTAGAAAGAAAAGGCGCAGCAGGCTCCTGTATTGATGGAATCTATGGCATTGCCCCAAATGTTGGTTGTCCAACAAGAAAAAATCTCAAGGACAAAGCAATATCCTTCCAAAACCAAAACAAACTGCCCCAACGAAACCAAACCTGCCTTTGTGACGGCCCTGACTGGGAGGAAGGGATCTTGAGTTGAGGCAGTAACTCAGCTGTTGTTTCAGTGTAGATCTGCTTGTGCTGACTTTGCCTTCCCATCCTGCAAAGCAGAGCTGAAAAAAACCCTTGACCACGAAACTCTGATATTCAAGGCAGATCTTTTCTCAGGCCCTGCCTGCACAGTCTCCACTGTGGCTGTGAACAGACCTAAATCTCCAGGCACTAATCCCACAGGTCTTTGTGTATTAATTCTTTACAGTGCCTCCATGCTTGCTTTCCTCTTATGCCTGGACTCTCTTTGATGTCCCAGCTTGCAGGTTTTTAAAATGACACAACCTAGGAAGGATTTGAGGAGAGGATAAAACATGTGAGAGACACATACTGGCCAGCTTTGGAGCTGTTTTTGTTGTAAGAAAAAAAAAAAAAAAAAGAAGTTTTCCTCATCTACACACTGTTTTCTTTTTACCCTCCTTTGCCTCTGATTGTTTATTTTAAGGAGATGGTGCTAGAAAGAGACATAGTAATCATGTCTGATAAAATTATACAAAGGTGGTTTGAGGAGATATCAGGATGGTCCTTCAAGATTTCTTAATTCAGCAGTGCTGTCAAAACAAATATTACAGGACTTGTTCTCAAATTTGTCATTCTTATTTGAAAGTGGTAAAAAGTGAACAATCATTCAGAACAAATATCCTCACCAGCTTCACCTCAGAGTGAGTTTAACATTTGTATGGGTATAAAAAAACTTCTGTAAAGAGTCAGGAAAAGAAAGTAAAATTGCATTTCTACTTTAATTAATCCTAAGGCAGTTCTCTATGAAGGTTTCATCTTTTCGGTGGACGAGGCTAGATTTGAAGCTGTCTCTCGAAACACGTAAGGCAGAAGTGCCGGGGCAAAGTCTGGTTTTCAAAAAACTGTGAAATCTCATGAACAGCATGCAGCTAAATAGCATAGCTAAAGATTAAAAAGACTGATCTAATAGAGAAAGCAGATGACCACCTAATATTAAAGCTGTTTTTAAAAATGTATTAACCCAATTTCTAACCTTTCAGTTAGCTGCCTCAAAATTATACTGCCTTTGGCTTCGGGCCAAAGCATCACTGTGCTACACAGAATTACAATAACCTATAGACAAATATAGAAAACAAAAGAAAAACAGAAATCAGCATATTTGAAACTCTGCTTGCGATCTCTTGCTATTGTGTTTTAATGCTCAGTATGCAATACCATTCACCATAAGCCAAGGCAGAGATAAATGGTACGTCATTGCTCTGGTTCTGGGGTTTTCAGGTGTGCCCAGCTGTGCCTCTGGAGTGCCAGTCAGAGGTGGGGTGTGGGCAGGCTTCAGCACATCATGCTGTCAATCTCTGCAGCATTTGGCCCCTGCAGCTCTTCCCCTGATGGCACCGTGCTTCAACAGAGAATTTGCTTGATAAAAAGCACCAGTTTAGGAAGCGGTAGGGAGACTGCAAGACTGACTAGGTAAAGAGAGGGCATGTCTGCTGGCAGGCAAGAAAGCAAGGCAAGGAAAAGGGTGAAGCCTGCAGATGGGAGAATTAGTGCCTGCTGTTTGTGGGGCAAGGGCAGAAGGAGCTCCTGCCAGAAATCTGGTGCTGGCAGAGGGACACGTACGCACACGCGCACACACGGAAGGAAGCGTGTGTGTATTCATGGGTGCATATGGCTGGGCCCATGTGCTTAGACATGTGGCATGTTTATGCAGATTCCCTATATGTATAAACACACCAGGAAGAGGTCTGCCTTTTCAGAAGTGATTCACAGTTTGGGGTAAGCGAACACGTTGCCTCCATGCAGTTTGCTTTGTCGGGAAGAATCTTGCTCCTTCTGGGCCGCAATCGCAGCCCTGCGAGCAGCCAGCAGCAGCTCCCGGGGCGATGCCCGCTGCGCTGTGCCCGAGCGCGGCCCGCGGTGCCGCTCAGGTGCCCGCCGGAGCCGGGCTCCTGGGCCGCGCGCTGCCGAAGCTGACTCCGTGCTGCATCCGCGCTGAATTTTAAGAGCAGCCTCAAGGCTGGGCCCGAGGCCAAATTTGCCGACTGCCCACACGCGGGACTGGGTTGAGGGCGAACCAGTGAGCGCATTCACGGCAAGAGCCTTGAATGAGCTCTGTGTATTTACTCGTCGCGCAGGCAGGTCCCTGCGTGCCGTGCCTGCCCCATCTGCTCTTGTGGCGATGGCACATGACTGACAGGCACACAAAATACCCCAGTCTCTGCCTCAGTTGTCACCTGCCACGGGGGCAGCTGGGATTACAGCTCCACTACAGCTCAAGGCTAGTTGGGCTTCCGTCCCCTCCCTGGCTGGGCCCGCTCAGGTGCACATTTTTGCGGCTCTGTAATGTCAGGGAACGCTTTTACCCCTTTTTCAGTTCATTCACCCCTCCAGAGCCAGGTTCCTACTGTCTGCCCCTGCTGGGACCTTTGAGGTTCCCAGGTGGAGGGCCTGGATGGGACAAGCTTTGTGTCCAGCACCATGGTACCAAGCTGTGTCTGCACACACGTGCAATGCAGAACTCGAATGGCAGGAAGCACTGTGCATCAGATAATCACTGCTCAGACATGCTATAAAGTTTTCTCGTGACCCGGTAGAAAAGTTTCTAGTGTTGAACTAAGCATAGAAGCATAAATATGATAATTTACCCATAAGATGCATGAACTGGAAAATTTGCGTGTCAGCCAAATCTGGTCTGGCATCAGGTTGAGGTACTGCATCAGCAAATTGCGAAATGAGGTTTTTTTTCCCTCTAAAATTCAGTTTACTTTGAAGAAATAGGCACCATACATCTGGCCACAATTATACTATTAAGAGAACAACAAAACAGAGATTTGGGTTTTTGTTTTAGTTATTTGAGCTCAGAAATGATCACTGGTTTAGGTGCCCCACTTTTTTTTTTAAAACCTTTGAAGCTCTTAATGCCATGTAGCATTAAGAGCTTACCATTGTAAGCTCAAATGGCATTGCAGTGGACAGGGACAGTCAAGAAGAAGTTTACTATACTGTGATTTATGGCTCCACTTCAAGTGCTTGCAATGAAGTACTCTGATGAAATGGGGCTAAATTCAGTTTCAAGTCCTCATCCTACAGAGGTCTTCAAACTTTTCTTATTGATGGATTTGCCATGAGAAAGGGGACACCTTGGAGCCAAACACATAGCACAAGTTAAAAAACACAGACCTGAGCAACACAGCTTAAAAGAACTACATCAGCAGTTAAGCACCTGTAAGGCAGATAAAAATAGACAGGGATGGCATAAGAGTATCTGAAATATCCCTTTCCAGCCCTGTGATGCACCCTCATCTTTTTCTCATGCTGAAAGGGAAGCTTTGTCACTTGTCAAGAATCCAAAGCATTCTTGTGGGCTGCAGACACTTACATTGAACCACTTCCACCAGAGTTTCAAGCTGCTTTCAGAATTGCAGCAAAACTGTAGTCTGCAAACTCTGCTTGCTTGTCTATGTGGAAAGTGCAGCAGCAGCAGCTTCCTGGGTCTGAAGGGGTGCAGGGAGACACAGGCAGCCCTGAGCTGTCTAGCACGTGTGCTGGGTGCTTGCTAGCTTGTGGCATTCCGTGGCCCTAGAGCTGAGGGATGATTGTGAAAGAGTTGTCCTCTCATGAATGTAGGATTCAGTACTGCCTGACACATGGAGTGCAGAGGCTGCATCCTCCAGCTTCTCCTCTAATTTATGCACATTGTAAAGCCTGTGCTCCCCAGCATCTGAGAAGGCAGTGACCCCATATTCCACTGAGGACAAAAGCCCCAGAGCACCAGCCTGTTCCTGTGACAGTAGAAAGGCTCAAGGAATTCTGTCTGTCCATTTTTTTGGGTAGAACTGGATTTTTTTGGATGAGGCTTGGTTAGAAATGCGTTCTGCTAGTTTTGGTCTGTTATAGGTTCAACTGCAGTATGGATTTGGCCATATTTGTTGTTCTGGGCGCAGATTTCCTGGAGAACTCCAAATGAGAGGGTGCAAGAGAAAGAATTACAGATGTTCCTATACATCTCCTTTTACTATGTGAAGTCCCGAGGGTCATTTGAAAATCTTGAATTAAGGTCTTTGTGTTTTCTGTGCCAAGCCTCAGTTATATTTGCCAGCACAACCCTCTGCTCTCTGGATCACTCTAGCACTAAAGACTAAAGATGTTAAACCAGCGTCAGAGAGATTTGCAACAGTATCTGTGTTATACAGCAGACATGGTGGGATTTCTACAAAATTGGAAATCGGAAGTGCTGTAGAAATTGGAAATTGGAAGCGCTGTGAAGAATATTGCCACCCACCAGGCAGTGGGAAGAGTCCAGTTGCTGTTTCTGGCACCTGGCAAAACAAGACAGATGCCCTTTGGCCTGTGGGTTGGGCAGGTTCTTGCTTTGAATACACAGGCACTAAAACCCAGTTTGTGGTAAAAAGGAAAAAATGAAAAAACCCAACCAAACAGGAAATATCTTAAGAAACTGTTACAAAATAACTACCAGAAAAACATCTTGCCTGTATTTAAAGAGGGAGAGGAGGCCAGACACTAGCCTTGCAGAGGAAGGTATCAGACACGCAGGAAGCAGTGGGAGGCTTAGCAAACTTTAATGGCCAGTGGGCCAGAGACAACGTGGGGCTGAGGGCATGCCTCCAGCCCACCTGGGAAAAGGGGCTTCCAGAGAGCAGCACATGCTTCCCTGTAAAGGGCACCATGGGCTGGATTTCAGGAGAGGGGACAGAATGGAGTGCTGCCTGTATGGTTTGTTCCTACCTTTGAGTGCATCAGAAGAAAGCCCTCTGAATCAGTCCCCTTCTCACTGATTGCCCTCAAGTTGGGGCTGCAACAAGGTATTTTACCATCCAAGATTTGTGTCACGTATTTCCCATCAGTTCTTCCTCCTCTTTTGCTAGGCTTCTGCCAGCTGCATCCATGTACTGGAATCAGCCACCATGCCAAGAGCAGCTGATGTATTTGAGCACATATGCTTCCCCCAGCAGTCCTTGTTTGAACTGGCCCCCAGCAGAGGATGGGATGCAGCATGGAGAAGTTCCACATCACCAAAAAATGGGACACTTCCATTCTGTGTAACTGATCTTATGTCACATGGGAGGGATGAAGGGAAATGTGTACACCAAGCACAGGAAAGTCTGCAAGTCTCTGCATGACTCTCCCTCCCACCACAACACATGCACAAACTATTCCCAAACTGCAAATATAGCTGATTAACTGTACTCATTATTTGTTTGGCCGAAGTAAAGACTTAGGTGTTTGAACAGGTTGCTTGGCACAATTCATGAAGTTGAGTTCAGGTTGTAAACCCAGAAATTCCTGCTCCCCTCTCTCTCACTTAGCTAAAATTTACCTTTTTTTTCTTTTTTTTTTTTCCCACCCTCAAAAGAAATCACCATGCCCAGAAAAAGCTTTGGTTTTGTTGTTCTGAACAATTTAGTACCTGTCTTCCTCAGAGCCCACCTAAACAATTCCCAGGTGTGTATTTGCTGAGAAAAACCACTGGATCCTGGGGAACAGTTTTGATGGCTCCTATTAAAAAGTTTCACTGTGTGGGGAAGAACCCAATACCCATCGAGCCAGAAGACAAGTGCAAGAGGGATCCTCACTCCACATCCCCATGGGAGCCCGACCCCCCTTCTCTGCTGAGCTGCCTTCCTGTGGGAAGTGCACGCTTCCCCTTTAGTCAGTCTAGGGGATCTCATTTACATCTGCAAGGTGGAGCAGTCTTGTGAGGAGGCTCAGTGCCTCCCCCCAGCCTGTGGATTTGGACTCCTTTCTGGATGTTGGGCATCAGGGAACCAGATGTGGCTACACCAAGTCCCTCAGCTTCCTTCAGATGGGGTTAAAATCTTTGCATCTGGTGCTGAGCATACCCTGGTGGCATTTCAGCTGTGTTTTAGTAGTATAGAGGTAAAAATAAAGTCTAAATATTCCCTTGACGATGTTTTCCTGAATCTGATCTGTAGGACCTTTCACCTGGTTCTTGGCATTGTCATCTTCTCCTGCTCTCTGTCCCTATTAAAACCCTTCTCCCCTTTGCAGTGGTTTGTGATGAGAGTCGGAAGAGGCTTTCTCATTTTGGAATGTATCTTGCTGGATAGGCCCTTCTCCTGTCCCAAAGTAGCCTTAAATCAGGCATCCAACTCCATCAGGGGAATTTGTACATGAGGAGTGTCATGGAGCCAAGCTCAGACACCGGGCAGGTCTGGAGCTGACTGAATCTGTCCAGAGCACTGTGGTGCAGGAGGAGCCCAGGTACAGCTCTGTCCACCTTTTCCTTTTATCAGATCCTTGTTCCATGCTCACCTGGTCTATAATGTGCTTGTGGCACAGCAGCAGCACTGTGTGCACACCTGCTGGGTTGGAGAGTGCGGAGCAGCATTTCAGAGCAATGTGGGATCATCAGGAACACTTTGGCTAAAGTCATGTGAACTCCCAGAGCACAGAGCAGTGCTACTGAATTTCACGTGATCCACTGTGTTCAAATCCAGAAAAAAACATGAGAAAAATATATCTAATGGTACTAAGGCCAGAGGGATGCAGCTCAATCCAAGTGAAACCTGGAGGAAGGAAATACAGCAGCAGTGGAATATGAGAAGGGATTTTAAATTCTTGCAAACAAAGATACTTTTTGTGACCATGGCCCTTCCTTCTGCTATATCAGCACTTTGTCGGCAACAGCTTGGGAGTCTGAAATCAGTTTCTAAACCCTTGACCTCTTCATGTGAAAAAGCAGCAGCAGGCGGAGGTGGATTTGCTGTGGATAAAGCTCTTTTCCACAAACTGTTTATCATTTAATATCAATCTAGGGACAAAGATAGCCATAAATCTATGTGAAGCATCTATATACTGTGTCCATTCTAATACTGAATGGGATGTGTGCCAGGCAAGTGGGCTGTGGGGTGGCTGGGCTCTTACTCTGTGAAGGGTTTTGTCAGAAAATTGGGAAAATTACATTTAGCCAAAAAATCAGATTATTCAAGTAGGTACTATAACATTTGTGTTTATCGTTAAGGCTCCTACTTAAATGTAAAATGTGTAATTAGGTTTTTCAATTTAGGTTACCTTTTAAAAATTGATACAAAAAAAGGCAAAGAAAACATGAAACGTTTTGATAGATGTGATTTCTCCTGCCTTTATTCCTACTTTCCCCTCTTTGTCTGAGATGGCCTATTTGCAGATACAGTTAGGATAGAATTTCTTTTTTAATTTGGAAGGATAGAGACAGGACTGAGGACTGGAAAGTTCAGCATCATCAAGAGATCACTTTTTTTTTCCTTTGCTGTGCTGCATTACTTCTTGCTTAAGAGTGCTTACCCTGGTCCATGTGGTGTTCTAAAATGTAAATCCCAGAGCAGGTCTATGGCTCATTTTTCCTTATGGGCTGCCTACAGAAATTGTCCTGGGGACACAAACCCTGAGATGATCAGGTCTGATCCTCTACTGGAAAATTCCAGTCCCCTGTTTCTTGGAGATCAATAGCTAACTGCACAATGTCTACCTCTAGCCTTCAAAGGCTGTTCCCTCTCTTAGGACACTTGTCTATCTCTGTTTCTGGTAGATTTTCTAGCAATATCAACTACTCCATGGTTCTGAGCCCTGTACCAAGGAGGCCTGGATAACTGGTCTGTTTTGTGGCTGTATGCCTGAGCTTGATGGAAAGTTATGTGCCAGAGAGCAGGAAATTTGCAGTTCTGGTTAGGCTATGTGCTTGTGGCATTGTAACATGAATGTGTTGCTGCTCTGAGACTCTGCTCTCCTGAAGGGAACTAGAGCCTCAGAAGAATGGGAATGAACATTTTTGAATGTCAGCAGTTGACAGCTGACCATAGCAAGGGCTCCAGGAGCCACCTTCTTCAACACACAGAACCAAAAAAATTTCAGCAGTAGTCTCCAGCCTCCCAAAGCTCTATGACAGTGACCACTCTGGGTTTGGTGGGAATAATCTGAGCCTCAGGTGCTTATTGAAGCTTGGTCTTGCCTTCCCCATCTTTTTGAATGTTTTTTTTTTGTTTGTTTGTTTTGGGGTTTTGTTTGTTTGGTTTTTGTTTGAATTTCTTTTTTTTTTCCCCTAGCGTATTTCACTGCATTACAGCGGAAATCTAAGCAAAGTGGGTCTCAGTGATCTTCCTTGCCAAGGCAGGGTCATAACAGCCTCTGATAACTTTGGTGCTGGGCAGAGTGATTCCTTGGCAGCATGGATGTCTGCCCTGACCTGTTGTCTCTTGACACTTGTACCAGAGCATTTATCTGCCCCTATGGAGTATGCTGAAGCAAAGACTTGCTCTTACATAGCCCTGTCCCTGAAATGCTGCCCTAAATTGTGGAGAAGCACAAGTTGGTCATCTGGTTCATGGTTTCCTCCTACTGCAGCTTCCCACCTCACGTGACAAAAATCCTCCAACTCTTCCATGACACTGCAGCAGCACTCACCTGCCACCTTGTCTGTGACCAGTGCTGCATTCTTGTAATGGCATTTCACCAGCCCACCCTGTCGTAACAAACAGGCATCTTTGCCAAATAAGCCATGAGACTTGTGATCTGCCTAGGGCTATGTACGTCTAGCTTTCCAGGGAGCCTGCAGGATTTTTTCTCACTATTTTCTCCAAGCAGCAGCAGACGTCCTTCAATCCTTCAATATATTGCCCCAGCTGTTGCACTTTCTTATCCCAGACTCACCTCTTCCCTCTTGGGCTTCACATGACCCCAAACATCTGGAGCAGCTAGCATACCCATGTTAGCAAGACAGGACAGTCCTGGGCTCTCCAGGGCGAGTGAGTTCCTGACTTCTCGCTGCTCAGGAAGCGTGGGGCTGGGCTGCTCAATGGCTTGTTGTCTGTTGTCTGCAATGCAAGCATCATCTCCCCCTCCCCACACCCAGACAGACCCAGATGCCAGGGTCGGCAAGCGAGGGCACCACGAGGGGACCTGCCAGCTCTGCTACTGCAGCTGCTCCCTCTGTTGCTGGCAGCTGGGCTTGAATATTCATGGCAACAAAAGATTAGCACTGTGTATGCTTGGCACTGTAGACAGATAAACTTTCTTGAGGTGCCGGTGGCTCTGTTCTCATCCCATTCAAAGAGCTTGCTCCCTCTCCCCTGCTCCACTTGTCTGCTTCATCGACCAGCTGATTCTCTTGCTGTATAAATGGCCTCTGTTGGGAAAGGGAGGCGAGCAGCTTGATTAAGTATTCAGCAAAGTGGTTCAGAGTCCAGACAAACTAGCGCGGATCTTGCCAACACTTGCACTCAATTGGCACTGAGGAAAGCCAGGGAAAAAGCTCATTTATAAATAGGCAAAATTTTGCAAGGTGTACTTATCAGCTGCTATCCCCGATCAAGTAATTTAGACTTTTAAGACTATCATTACCTCTGATTTCCTCTGGAGTTTAGGGGTTTGAGTATCCAAAGAACATTCAAGGAGACTTAGACCTTGCAGTGACTTAGAAACTTTTCAGTTTCATCTCATACCATGACTGATAGGTTCAAAATACTGTCTGCAACTTCTTCCTCCCTTCCCTGAACTGGTCTGGAAATGAAAAAAAAAAAAAAAGAAAAAAGAAAACATCAAATTAATGATTGTTATTAAATTATTGATGTTAGTCAGAAGTGGAAGAGGAGAACTTTGTTACTCTCCTCCTTTTGTCGCCAGGTTATTGTTTGTGAAAGGAGCCTGGAGTTGTGAGAGCACAGGACAGTTGGCAGCTTTGAAAACTGTCTCAAAAGAGGGGATGACCAGCCTAGGCAGACAGAAAATGGGAGCTGGGAGTGTGATGTGAGTGGTCATGTGACCATCCAGGAGACATCCTTACTCACCCTACATTTGAACTACTCTTTGATCCTTCCATGGTATATGCCTTGGCAGTTTCCAATCTTCCAATCCTCCATGGGCCGGCAGGGCTGGGGCCATGTTCAGCCCAGAGCAGATTAGTCGCTCATGTTGGGAAGGGGAACCTGGAAAGGTTACAGACAATGTCTGGAGACTGAAGAAGAATTGGTTACGGATGACCAGGCAAAACCATCAGCATGAGAGTAGTCTTGTGCTACATTACGTAGACAGTGGAGAGAGAGGAGTTTTCTACCTCTTCCCCAGGGCACCATATAATGAGGCTTTGGGGACCCAGCAGTAAATGAATGTCACAAAAGGCTACCTGATGGCGTCTGCTCAAAGTAGCCAAATAATTATCTCGCTTTGGCAAACCACACAGGTCTTCAACTCACAACAATATTAATAGTTTATTATTTGCTGCTGTGTGGGAAATGAGAATAACTTTGAATTTTCAATAATTTGCTAGAAAATTAATTTCTGATGCCAAAAGCAAGGCTGCTGCATTGATAGTCATTCTCCAAGGGTGACAGCGGGGGAAGAAAAGAGCTTAGGGGCATGGCCACCTGCTCCTTCTTCATCTGACACTGCCATAGTCTCAGTCTGCCCAGATTTGGCTTGACAGGTCTCTGGTGAGGACAGTTGGAACAACCTCATTAGAAAAGAAGAGTAAACTGTTGAGAAATGAAAGGTAAAATTTGTGTCTGCCAGTTTCATGGGGCTATTTGGAAACAGGATCCTTGCAGTGCATGAAGTCATGTTGAAAGGTCAGTGCTGTAGAAAAGTCCACAAGTGTTTTTTCTTTGAGGCAAAATAGTTAACTTTCTCAGTTGGGCAGGTCTGTTCAAAGCTGATGTTTTCCTCTCATGCCTCCTGAGTGAATTCCTGGTAATGATGATCACCCCTTGGCTTGTTAAGTGGGAGGCCAGACCACACTTCTCAGCTACATATTGCTCTCCTGCTTTGAGAATTCACTTGAGGAGATATCATACTACATTGTGCTGCTTTGTTTCCAAGCACCAGAAGGACTTTTCTCACCTCTTCCATATTCCTTTTTTTCTCTCAATCCCCCAGTTAGGATCTTGCGTGTTTCCTTCAGCAGATTATTTCCTTCTCCTTTCACTGATTTTAACAGAGTACTTTATTCTCCATTTGCACACACAAAGCATTTGCTGCCCTGTGCATTACCTGGAGCCTTCCCTGCTCCCAAATTGTCACACATTGCAGCATTTGTCACTGTTCTGTTCTCAGTCCTGGAAATAATGTTCACCTTCTCATCCATGCTGTGTCACAAGCTGCTCTGACTCCTTTATTTCCCTCACAAAGGGAAAGGAAAGCTACCACTCAGCACACCAATTTTTCTTGAATCTAAACACATGGACAAGCTGGAATTTACACTCTTTCATGCCAACACAGAGCAAACTGCCACGTCTTTGCTTCCAAGCGCCCTTGAACTGTCCATCTCTGGAGTCACTGTGTTGGTGTACGTAGATGACACTGCCTCTGTGGATCCCAAAGCCATGAGCATGCCCAAGCTGTTCACTGCAGCATCTCAGGTGACATACCATCATCTGGTTGGGCACCACAACCTTTTCCCTGCCAGTTTCATCAGAAGAACAGAAATAAGAAAGCATCTTCTCCATGGCAGCACTGGGACACTGTAGCTCTTCTCCAGAGAGCAGCCTCAGGGCATCCATACCTCATTCCTAGACAGAGTCTCAACAGCAAGTGTGTGATTCATGTGGAGAGCAAAGCCAGCTCAGCCTGGCTCCTCTTGCATGAAGAACTGATCCAGGATATTAGGCCTTCCTGCTGTTCTTATTTTAACTAATAGCAGAGAAATCCTTTCCTAATACAGACTGAGTGTCTGGGAAGGTCTGTAATTATTCATTAGCCTGAGAGGTGTCTAAGTAGCTGGTACAACCCTTCCTCCAAACATGTGAAATATATCCAATGGCCTCAGAGAAATGGGCACTGGGCAGAGCTGAGATTCAGGACTCCCTGCTCTGAATTCTGCTGTGGCAGGGACCTTCCTGAGAGCTAACCCTGCTGTTGGTCAGTTTGGTGCCATTAACAAACCAGATGCTCCAGGATACCAATGCTCAATAGTTACTGCAATAAATGGAATGTTCTGGAACAGTCCTAGGTATCCTTAGAGATGCTACCTACTTCTCAATAAATTTAGCATCTGGAGTTTGACCCAGGGAGCATGTCTTGTTGGCTTATTGTGAGCAAGCCCAAGTTGACTTCTCCTGGATAAAAGTTGTTCTGGCAGCTACAGCCAGTGCTCTCATCTTACTGCTGGCAGCTGCCTGGGATGCCACTGGAGAAGTAACATCATCACCTTGCAACAGAAGGACTCTTGCACCTCTGAGCAGACATAAACAGTCGTCTTTATCCAGAGCCAGAGTAGAACTTGGTAAGAAAGGATTATTGATACAATAATATTTTTAAAGCTTCACTTTCATACAGCTTCTATGCAAAGATGCACAAATGCAGAGGTAAGGAGACACTTAAAATTAAGGAGGATCTCAGAAATGAAGCTTTTTTTAATATTAATTTTCAATGCAAACAGACTTTCAGTGGACCTGAGAAATGCAGTGATGCCCTTGCTGTTGAGAAGAACTACAAGAAAATGAAGCCCTTATTTCCTGAGCACAGTTATGATGTAGAGGCCTGTGGTATTCACATGCCCTCTGAACAGAAAGAGACATAATTCTCTCTCTCAGGTTTTTTCCTGGAGAAGCACAAACGGAAAACAATTTTTATCTCTGTTTGCTGCTCCTGGTGTTTTGCACATGTGGAATGTGTTGGGAAGGTTGTTTACCTGAAGGAATTTGGCAACTGGATTCCGGTGGAGATTGTTTATGTTAATTAGCCTATCAGTTCCCAGCTGTGTGGACTGTCCGTCTGCAGACAGTCACGAGTTTTTAGTTAGTAGTAAGTATTCTTTAGTATTCTTTGTAGTATAGTTATAGTATAGTATAATGTAATATAATATAGTTTTAATAAAGCGAGCGTTCAGCATTCCGAAGCCTTGGAGTCAGATGCCAATCATTCCCTGGTCGGGGTCACCTGATTTTACTATAGAGGCTCAGAGATGAGAACTGTGCTAGGAAACCAAAAGACAAAACAGACCAAAGAAAGGCAGAGAGACCTCTTGCCAGATCCCTAGGCATCTCTCCGGGGCATTTTAAGAACTTTTTAAAAGACTTTTACATACGGCCACATCTGGCAGTGTTAATTTGTAAGAAATTATAGAGGCAGAGAATTATTTGAAACCTTCAAACTAAACAAATCTACTTAATGACTTTTCTGACAAAGTGTCTCACCACAGTCAGCATTGAGAGACTGCTTAGTCCATAGAAATGGCCTGGTTTGTAAAAACACAAGCAAACACAAAATCTCCTTGCAGTCTGCATGAAGATTGCAGAGATAAGGCTCTCTCAGAGTACAACAGGAAGCTCTGAGCTGGCAGCAGACCTTCTCCTATAAGGAATCTTGGAAGAGCTTTAAAGAGGCAGAGTGTTAGGACACAGGAGGGGAAATGAGTAACAAACAGGAACCCTGCACAAAAACAACTGCCTTCTGTGGGCTGTGACGCTGGTTTTTCTCATGCAGCATGGGGAGGCAAGGTCTCTTCATTCTTAAACTTTCACCTTTGAAACAGCAGACTAAGCATCAGTGTTACGTAGCAAACCATTGCATTTTACAGCAGTTCTCCCCTTACATGTCCTCTTCCTTTCCCATGAACCAATTATTATCTGTGAATTGATCTTACTGGAAAAGAGATGATGGTTTGCAGATTATGGGACTCTGTTTTCTTTGGGGTAAGCACAGACGTTTCCTGGTGACGCTGGCAGTGCTTATGTCCCATTAGGGCAGAGATCCTAAGACACATGTATTAAATGTGCAGTCCAACATTATGATGTAAATTGTGATATTGTCTCTGTAATTGGAATGTGATTGGTTGTGATGAAGAAAATACATCAGCTTACCTGGTGAGGGTCGTAAATTGTATGTATGAGTAGAGATGGGGCGAAAAGCTGGGTACACCATGTAGACAGTATTGTATTAGATTACACCATGTAATCAGCTCTTGTTAGCCACAGGTTTCTCATTTAATAATGGAATGCCTTGATTAAAAATGTGAGCTTCTGTTGGAATGAGGTGTAGCAAAGGACTAGGGTTGCACACTTGGAGTATTGGTCAGCACTGCTCTCTGTAGACAGTGTTGTTGCAATTGCAAAGCATATCCCTCCTTGTGAGCCAGCTGCCCAGCACTGGGTAAGCTGCTGTAGCAGCATCTCACTGCCATGACTTGGATTTTCAGCTGGAGGACACAAGCCCATAATGGTCCAAAACATGACTCTGTATCTTTTGCTAGGAATTAAGGGAAAATATCTTTCAGGCTGTCACCTTGATTACACAGCTAGTTACTCGTGTTCTGAGAAGGGGAGGGAAATATAGCACACAGTGGGTAAGATACAGATATGGAACAAAGAATGGGCAGCTTCATTTCCCTTGTATTCTCCCATGAAGAAGATTCAAAGGTTTGACAATCAGACTTATGACTCCAGCTGCTCACCCTCCTCCTGTGCCAGAAGTTACCATCCCCACCATGACATGTACCTGCTTCTGCATCAGGAAACATCATAGCTTAGCTCAATCCACCCACTAGCAACCTCGGGACCCAGAAAGGAGTTGTGGCACCATGTTAAGCACAGGGCTGCAGGAGAGGAACCGGAGAGTGAGAAGAGCTAAAGCTTCTCTGGGCTGTAACTCCGTGCTATGCACCAGGACTGATCACAAAACCTTTGCTTACTTCTGAAGCTGAAGCTTTAGGAGAGGAAAGTCCAGCTGTAGCTGATCTTTCCTGGCTTTCTAATGGCAACAGTAGTGATTAACCTTGAAAGAATGTCTAAAAATACATAGAAGTAATGAGCTTACATGGTGCAGTTTAGCGCTGTGCATGCTTCTGGCTGAAAATTGGGCAAAACCCACAGGTGTCGTTGTCTGTTTCATCCCATATCAATTTAAGCAGCTTGACATGAAGGCTCTGAGGAAGGAAGCCACAGAGCAGAGGTGGCAGCAGCAGCAGACCTTGCATAGGAAAACACAGAGATTCAATCTACAGGAATTCCACAATTTTTCCAAGCTAACATTTTTTAGAAATATTTACCCAGACTGCCTGCCTCTTACCAATGAAAGAAAACAACAATTTCACCTTACAGTTTTTCTCATGGCCAGTATAAATCATCCTCTTTCCCTGACTGCACTAAGGGACAGTATTTTACACCAGCTTGTCACTTGGGTTCCCAGAGTGGCTGGTATGGGATCATGAATTGTCGTCTTCTTAGCACTGATGAATATTTTGTAGCCACCGCAGCACTTCCGAGTTAACTAAGTGCCTAAAGACTGAATGAATGGAAGCCGTTTGGGTCAAATGGATTGTTCATTGCTATCCCAGGAGAGACCCTGTCATTTTTGGACCTCAGAGGAGCAGAATCTGGGGCATTTGTATGTACTGCTCAGCAAACTGTCAGCACAGCACACTAACAAATTCGTAAGAGCTGCCCTTACGTGAAATATTAGGAGGCCAAGTGATTAATAGGTTGATCTGTTGAAACTGTTAACTTCCTAAAAGCATGAATGAGTTGACTCATTGCTTACCATACAAGAAGCTGTTATTAACATTCCAATAGCTGGTTTTCGTTAAAGACATCTGTGACCTAGAACTGTGAAAGCCTGTTTGGTTTTGCATTTGTGTCATAAATAAATGAAACACTGCATTTGTATACCCAGCACATGTTTCCTGTAAGGGGTTTTCTTTCAAAGCAATCAAAGCAAAGCAAGTCATTGCCTGGTGGCAAAGGCAGCTGATGGGGTACCACTTTGCAGCTCATGGGCTTTCATCTCTGGTAAGGACAATGTGACCTGGGGAGATTTTGAGTTCCTTCATGTAATGTTCAGTGTAATGTTCCTTTTCCATGCCAAGAGGGTACTCTGCTTTTATGCAACATGTGCACCCCAGGAACTTGGGACTAGGAACTTGTTTTTTGGCAGCCATATTTCTAATTTACAAATACTTTTTGTAGAAGAATTTCTCCGTCCCCACCCACAATGCCACATATGTGCTTTGTGCTTGTACCTCCCTCTCCAGCTGCTGGGAAAAGCAAACTGAAATTGTAAGTACCACTAAAATAACTGATTTTTTCAAATTGTCAGCAGCCTAGGAAAGATTATGAAATAACAAATGGCACAAAGACACAGGATAACACAGTGGTTAAAGACCTATTTACCCTAGGCAACCTGGTTTTGGCAAACTGATGAGTTGCCTAGGCTTAGATCTAGAAAAAGGCTTAGGTCTGGGAATGGACTCAAGCCCTCAAGGGTGAATCATGTGTTGCAGAAATCCCACTCACCTAATGTTGTAGCTATGCCATTGATGTTCTGAAGGCACTGTGCATTCTGATGTATTTGTAAAATATGCAGTTGTCATACAAAGAGCACAAAGTGCTAAATTATCACCACCCCTCTTTCTACCCAGGAACACTAACCATTCAACTGTTGTCCATGTTGTCTGCTCTCTAGTCCTTAGTGGTTCCTTCCACAGGAACAGCTAGAGGAGTTTCTCTCTCTCCTGCACCTGCATGTCTCAGGCAAATGCTCCACCTCTTGCAGCATTTGGAGAGGATGGGCACTCTTAAACTGTCAGGCTGAAGGTGTTTCCCTCATGGGACTAGCCAGGGACTGTGATGAATAGCAGCATCGCAAGTAATTTAGGTCCTCCTTCTTCAGAGGAATTGGGCTTGGAAGAGTTTGGCTGCTGAATCCCCCTTCTTCCAGGAATCTTCAATCTTAGTCTGGAATTATATGTGATAAAGCAAGAAACAACCCAGAAAAATAAATAAACCAGAAATAAACCCAGAACCAGGCCCAAGGACTTCACACTGTGATCACAGGAGCTGGGAGATCATCACAGAGCTCTCTGGATAGGAGAGCTACCTCCTGCTTGGGTTGAAGGAGTGAAACCCTCTCATTGTGTTCACAGAGGAATCGTCACAGCCTGGTTCTGCAGGGGGGGAAGTAGGAGAGCTTTGGGGGACTATCTGTGGTTGTGAAAGGAATGGCATTTTACAAGAAATTGTCACCCTCCCCTGTGTTGAGGGAATGTCTTGTTTAGGATAGGAGGTTGGGACCCTCCAGGCTCTGTTATACCAGGGCCTCTATCTACACACTTCCAGCATATACAAACTGCACAGAAGAACGCTGATCCATCGCTTGGGTCAAAAGGGGAGGAGCAGTAGCAGACAGAAAAAAATTATTGCAAAACTGGGCAGGACATGGATGGGAAACTGTTCTCCTGGTATGGGAAAATGTTTTTACTGAAATCGATGAGACTGCCTTGAATTTTCAATTACCAGAAAACTGGTACTTGAACTGGTAAATTACTGGGAAACTGGTTTCTTCAGCAGATGGGATGTCTCACTTCATATTCACTTTTATTACGTCTGTATTCAGATCCCACTTAGTCTTCTTTTTGTGAATCATGTTTGTAAACTGTACAGTTTATCTATTCAGACATTGGACAAGGTCCTGCCAGTTTCTGTATGCTGGAAGCCTGGAAACTATTAAAACAAACCGAAACATCCAAAAAGAAATGATTTTACAACCTGCAAATCCTACTGATGTCTTCCAGGTTCATCAACCATAATTCCTGCTTCCTTGTGGGCAGTTTTAGAACATGTACTGAAATGTTCCCAATGACCAGCACAGCCTGGAGGTACCACGTGTCACAGCTAAAAGGTGCTGCAGCATGTTTTCATTATTTTTATTCTGAGTTAGGAGATGTCTGTGCAGCTGTCTCCAAACACATGTGGGCTGTCTCCTTCCGTGCTTTCAGTGGACTGAAAACTGTAAATATGATGAACATGACATCGGGGCTTCCAGGGAGGAGGAGAACCTCAGTTCAGGTTTGTCAATCTTATTCTACAGTCATGAGCCAGATTTACGCTCTTAACAACCACATCAGGGAGTGAATATAGTCTGTGGCTATAGTCTGTGCTTACAAAGGACCACGTCATGATGCTCTCATCTGACATCCTCCCCATGGATCAATTCTGGCCCATGGGAAGCATGGTGATGAAGCATGCACTCCACAAACTCAAACTAAGCAGCCACTGTTTAAATTGCAAGGACCTGATTCTTTTCTTACTCACAGCAGATGGAGGAGAAAACACAGCAGTCAAGGACTCAGTGTAAATGGAGCTGGCAGTGCTTTCCTGAGACAGCAGACAGCTTAAAACAATGGCTCTGAGAAGTGCGTCCTGCCTTCATTCATCGCACTAGGAGACTTGCCACCGAGTCCCATGGAAACAATGTGAACAGCCATATTCAGGGTTTCACTGCTGATTATTTTAGCAGACAGGATGGGGACAGGGTAGGAATGAAACCCATGTGGGAAGTGGGAATTGCATGGTAGGAAGTAGGGAGACAACACAGAAAAAAATCAGGGAAGGGGGAAAGAAACAAAGACAGGAGGGGGTGAAAGAATAACCCTCAAGGGCAGACATGGTGGTGATAATAAGGTGCTTGCTCTTTATCTCCAAGCGACACTGGACCCAGTTTGGCAGGAACAGAGCTAACAGGATGAAGATAACTGGGTCATTTCTTCCTCTGTGAATGTTTCACTTGTCTGCTGTGTCCATATCCTATGGGGAGAATTGTTCTCTGGCCCCAAATCACAAATCAGCCTTTTGGCATATGCCAGCCCATGAGCTGTGAGAAAACATCTCCTTTCAGCCAGACTCAGACTAGGCACCTAGCATCGGCCAAGGTGGGAGGAACCACCTCCTGGAGGTGCCTGTCCTCCTTCACCCTTCTGCAGGGAGACAGAGCTGTTCTCAGGGGAGGTGAATCTCACCCCAAGGATGGATAGAAAAGAGTGTGTTTGCTGGACGTGCCTGTGCTGCTCAGTGGTGTGTCAGTCTCTGCTCTGTTAAAGGGAGAGCCACCTTCCTCACAGGAATCAGATGCTTAGGACAAGTAAGAGGACTGTGTTCCTTTCTTCCAAGAGGCAGCAAATTACAGCTCTGGAGCCGTATGGTATATCTGTACTATTAAATTAAATGAACCTGGGACTTTTTTCAGCACTGAGGTCAGGTAGCATTGAAACACTCATGCCCATATTGTGCTAATTCCTGTGCCATGCCTGGAGCTGCTTCACAGGGCAAAACTGTGCAATAGACACTTCTATTTGACAGAGTAGACAATATACCAGTGCCTGGCAACATTAGTTTTACTAGGATAGAGGAACCTTGATCCTAGATTACCCCAGCCACATCACTGTTTTAGAGGTGTCTCATAATATTGCCCTGCCCTACCATTCCCAAAGCATGTCCGGCTGCTGTCCCAGCTACTGACTCCGGAGCAAAGCAAGGAGGGTACTTCCCTATGTGACCACCCAGGAGCCACACTGGCAGTCACACTTGCACCACCTGAGCTGGGACCAAGGCCCCCTCATGGTGACACACCACCCTCCCCATCCCAGTCAGACCAGGTTTCTTTACCAGTTTCCTTATCAGCCCCAGGTTTCCCCATAGCAGACTCTCAGATGTCAGGATCCTTAAAATAATTTAATCGTGGTGTAACAACAAAATAACAACTTGAGCTGTGTGCCTCCAAGGAGGGACCCCAAGAAAAGGAAACCCTTGGCTTTACACCCTCACAGTCTAAGCGTGCCAAAGCCTGGCATCATCGGCTCCTGCTGTCTCTGAGTGTCCAGTCATTCGCCCTTCAGCTGCACACTGAGCTGACAATACCAAATGTATTCCTCGATGAGTGCAAACATCTTGGCACAATCCAAAGGGATTCAGCAGCGTTTCTTCACAGAGCCCTCGCTTGTGTCTCATGAGCTTTGAAATCAGAAGAGATTGCTCAGCTCTGCAGGGTGAGTAACTCAAGTTGTTCCTGTCAAGAGAAAGAAAGGAGAACTTCAGGTTTATATCAGAAATGGTTGGGATTGACAGCTGCCGGATACCACACAATAAGGAAGCAAACTTAGCACTGTAAGCAGGATGTTTACTACCAGGGATTCAGAGAAACTATCAGAAGGGGTTGTGATAAGTGGATCTGATACATTTTACAGCCCTTGAGGGCCTTTTCCTAATTTGCCATGTGATTTATCAACCTGTTATTGTCCTCTAGTGCTTTCCACATATTGATGGCACTGACCTTGAAAAGCCCATGGCCTAATATGTAAATGATATTATTGTGTGTGGAAGGACAACAGCATTCTAGGTCAGAGACTGGAGGTGGACATGTGAATGTGGAGACTGAACAAGCTGGAGACTATTTTCAAGTGCCAGTTTGTGCAGGCCAAGGTCTCAGAAGGATTCATAAAGCAATATCTGCATCCTGGCACTGCTGTCACTGCAAGATACGAGAAGTGACTGACTTGTCTCCTCTTCTGAGCCATGCACACCTGAGCTGCTTAGGAATCCCACAGCATAATGCAAGCTCCATCTAGTTAAGTCACACTGGGGTATAGCAAAACATGGTGCTATTGTCCTTGCTTTACAGAGAGGAAAGTGGGAAGTGTAAGACTGTAGAGTATATCAATGGCAGAAGGAATCAGCAATCCCTCAAACCCTGCTTTTGCCATTTCAGGTGTGGTTCTCCAAACTGGGAGGTTTGAGAGAGGTTCTCATTCTACCAGAGGCACTGTCTTGGGATAATACCCCTCCTTATGGAGTCACTCCTTGGTCTCTTATAACTACTGCAATAAACACTGACCCAAGAGGTCACTTCCCCTCCTGCTCCCAGCCAACGCAACTCGGGATATTTCTTTATACAGGAGAATATGACTTGAAAGTGTTTAATGCGCCAATCGGGCTGCAGCTGCTGGGTGAAATGCAAGCACGGGTCAGGTCAGCAGGCAGTTTTCCATGTGTTTCCAACAGGACATCCAGTCTACACATCCTTCAAATTAAGGCTAAATATAGACTGGGTTAATGAAATTCAAAAGCTGCTAGGTAGAGAATAATGCACCCTAGACTTCTCCAACCAAAAATGTCCACTTCAGATCTGAGTAGCTTATAGATGATTTATGTTGCCGAAGTATGAGGAATGTTGAAGCTGAGATGCCTAACAGATCAGGAATTAAAATAAGACTCAGCTCTGCTCTTTGGTCTAAACCAACTGTAAAGTAAACCCTGCCCCAATCCCGGTTTCAGACAAGTCCTGCTCCACCACAGCTGCACAAACCCACTTTCTCTTTGTCATTCAGAGGGGCTCCCTGACTGCGTTTCTGAGCTGTTTTCAACTACAGTAAAAGAAGCAGGGAAGAAGATCTGTTTTTCTCACTCATCAGTTGAAGGTTTGCTGAAAAAGCAAACACTAATGAGAGTCAAGGGGTGGTAAATGAGTGTTACAGTGCAGTCTGACCTGGAAACCAGCCTTGCACAGGAAGATGCATTCTCCCTTGCAGAAACCAGAGAAGTAGCTCCAGCAACATGGTTTTTGCAGCCCACAAAACGACCAACAAGAAGGGGACGGATGAAACTTCCCTGCATGGAGATGTCAGGGTCTGGCCCATTTGGGAGAGCATAAACCAGGGACATAAACCAGGCTGTAACAGCCACTGGTTTCCTCTTGACCAGGGACATCTGAGAGATGCAGCTGTTTGTTTCTGCTTGGGAAGCAGGTAGGATACTGTAACATCTGAGGAGGTCATCGGGGTTGAGGTGGGAAATGTCTCTGTAGTCTCAGAGCTGCGGTTGGCAGTGGGTGTGTGTGTGGCTGTTATCACACACGGCAGGGAAAGCCAGGATCCTGCCACAGTCCTGGTGCAATCCGGGAGGGCCCCTGTGAGCTAAACACAGCCTTTCCACAACCCGTGGCTCCTGGGAGAACCTTCGATCTCCTCAGCTGCACCGAGGCAGCAGGTCGGGGTGGGGCAGTGCTGGCAGGGGATGGAAGGACACTCGGGGTGACAGCCCAGGCAGGCGCGGGGCATCGTGCCGGGGCTAATGCTCCTCGATGCAGCCATGGGGTTGTTGCCCTGGGCTCCTGCGGGCACAGGAGAGGACGCTGCCTGTGCTTCTCCCGGGGGGTTACCGTGTTTCCAGTGGCCGGCACACGGCAAGGGCCGGCCGGGCCGGGGGAGGCCGCGGCCGCTAGGGGGGTACCGAGGGCCGGGCCGGGGCTCGGGGGCGGCGGGCACGGCCCCCGGCGCCTGTGCGGGCTCAGGTGCGCGGCGCCTCCCGCAGCTGCGGCGGGCCGGGCCCGCGGGTGGGGCCGCGGCCGGGCCGCACCAGGTGTCCCGGGCCTACGGAAGGACGGGACCGAGCACGGCGGAGCGGTGCCATCAGCCTCCGTTTCCTCAGGAAACGGCTGGGACCCGTGAGCAGCGCGCAGCCAAAAACTGCTTCAAATTTAAACCTTGCCCTAGGAAACGGAGCCCGGGATTCCCTGGCACCTCCGCAGGGAGCTGGGAACTCACGTAGGCAGCCGCTGGCGGAGAGGCCGCGGCCCCGGGCTGGGCTCTGCGACCCCCTGTGCTCTCTGCATAAGCTCGGTTTGCCTGGAAGCCCCCAGCATCTGGAGGGGAAATGGCCCTGTTTGTTCCCTCCTGAACTCTCGGGGCACTCCTGACTGACTCTTGGAGAGCACAGAAAAGAATCCTCCCAAAATGAAAATGCAGGGGACGTCACCAGAAACCAACGTAGCCAATGTAGTCAGTGTAGGGCTTTCTTGCAAAACGTTAATGCTCGTCTGCCAAAGAGA
Organism: Motacilla alba alba; assembly: GCF_015832195.1. Classification (NCBI taxonomy): domain Eukaryota; kingdom Metazoa; phylum Chordata; class Aves; order Passeriformes; family Motacillidae; genus Motacilla; species Motacilla alba. Next base: position 24,614,823 of record NC_052020.1, read on the forward strand.
TCAAAGCTGATAAATCAGGAAGTTTTCACTTTGGCAAAGGCAGCTTTGCTGAAGCCACGTACAGTATGATATTTCATATCTGCTCTGTAGACAGCACTCGTCCCATACAGCGTCCAGATGTACTCATTTTGTGGGAGCTGGCTTAGGGTAAGTGAGCCTGAACCCAGACAGAACTTCCAAACGTACCTTTCCCCAAGGTTTACTGTCAGGACATGATCCCTGAGCTTCTTTTACATTGGGACTAATTCATCCCATCTCTGTCAGGAAACCACAAGCTTCTAGAAATCAATCTGAAGTAGTGATTCCCAAAGAGGAGTGTCTATTTTTACAGTGGTGATGTGGAGATGGTGATCCTGCTTTTTCTGGCAACCCTGGAGAAATTCCTCTCACCAGCATTGTCCACCTGCGTGCAACAATAATAGCTGGTGACTCAGGATGGTGGGGTATGCGACACTTCCATCTCTCTCACAGTTGAGTCACTGGCCGGGATGGGACGGGCCCAGCTGGGAAAGCAGTGTGCAGGATGTGTCTCAAGTGTGCAGCCAGAGCAGACAGGTCCTTTCCATAAGCATGCCTGTGGGACCTGTGGTAAATAAGGATAGTTGATGTAAGCCAGAGTGAGTGCATGGCCTCAGAAGGGCTGTGTTTCCTCTCTCCGTCCCTTATACCCAACCCTGGCTGTGAGGAAGTGCAGCAGCATCTTCTGGCTCCTGGGGGAGAAGGAGGAGCAGGGAGTGTCAGCCAAGGCATGAAGCACAGCTGCAAGGCACCGTCTCGCCCTGTCCTCCTCCAGCTCTGCGCTTTGCCCCATGGAGGGCAGAGGCTCAGCACCTGCAGCATGGGCAGTGGATGGATACACTCAGGAAATCATGTTTACCAACACCTTGCTCAGCCCACAGCTCTCCACCTGCTCCAGGAATAGTTGTAGTGAGATAACGGCATTGGAGTGTTTGCAATTCATACTTAACTGATACTCGTTTTTCAGGAAAAGTCCTAGAGTAAGTTTTTATTTGTTCACTTCTTTCACACTCTTCCCTGTTCAGGCTTTATTTTGGGCCAGGATTAAGGTGTATACTTTTCCTAATATTTGTTATTTTGCATTTGGGGTTCTTTCATTGTTTTGTTAACTTCAAAATTTTGGCATTTCTAATGTGTTATGAGGGTATTTTCTGCAGATCTTTCATACATTTTCTCTTTGGTCCTTTATTGTATAACTTCACTCTAATGCTGCTATTTCATCTAGAAATTATACAGTGGAAAAAAACGCACTTCAGCATAATGTTATGCAAGTGTAACAATTAATTCAAACATTTCTTCCACGAAGGAAAACAGAAATTCTTCTCTGCATGCAGAAACTGAAGCCTCAAATCTGCTTTTACTTATTCTAACATCAGTCAGAAATGACACCAACAAGTTTCATCTGGGTGGAGTTAGCAGTGGAGAACTAGTCCTGGATTTTCCCATATGTAGATGTGCACTTTTCAAAGTATTGATCCTTCAGAATATGTCCTCAGATAACCCTGGCTCTAGAATAGCACTCATAAAGTCAGCAGGGGTGGCAATAAAGATCTGGGAGAGGGAGGGCTACGGATGAACCCCCCAGGTACTAAAGCACCGTGGCAAGACGAGCACCTCAAAGTAGTTGCACACTGGACCAACCCCAGCAGTACCACCACACAATCCAGACCTGTCAGCAGCAGTGGTGGGCTGGCTTGGCCAGCAGTGGCAGGCAAGCTGGAGCAACATGGAAGCTCAGTATGAGCTAAGCTCTCATGGGCTTTTCCAGCTTTTGAGCCAGCTTTTTAAGCCCGTGCCAAGCTCCACGTCGTTGCAGCTGGCTTGCTCTGGTTACCACACTCCTCCAAGTCACCCAAGCGGAGCCGCTGGCCTCAGGGCTGCAGCCGTGTTGCAGCCATAGCTGTGCAGAGCCTCGTGCGAGCTGCAGCAGCCCCAGCCCAGGCTGCACTACACCGACATGAGCCCGCCAGGGTTTCAGTTAGGTAAAGCTGCTCTGCCTCTTATCTTAGTTCTTGCGCTGTGCGACTTGGAGTTCAAATTGTGGGACTTCTGTCTTGCTCATTCAGCCTCTTGGGAAAGGTATCAGTCATTAAGGCCCAGCAACAGCTGAGCTGAGGGCAGCATGAGCTGAGCCCGCACAGAGCCCCTCTCTCCTTTGCTTTGCAGGGAGTAAAAGCCTCCATTTTTTAGATGCAGGAAATTATGAGGAACCTCTTAAAGTTCCTCAAAAAATAACATGATTTTTCTGCCCTTTCTATATATGATTATTCTTTTAAACAACTGGTTCCCATTCTGGTTTCATTTGTATTTTAGGCTGCATTTTGAGATTGACTTTTATTTTATTTGGATCTGACACAAATGTCTGATTCCGAGAGCCTCTGAGGTTAACAACATGAGGCAGCTCTCATTTTATCTGAATGGTTTGGGCTGAGCTGAAATGTAAACTTTGGATAGGACAGTTTACTTCCCAGATGTTTCTCTCCATGTTTTTTTCAGATTGTCCCACTTCCCAAAAGTAACTGGGGGATGATCTCAATGTGGCAATGTGCCTAGGCATTTTGATGTAATCCCTTGTATATGTAAAAGGCAGGAGGTGCCCCTCTAACATCCTTTATCAATTAAAACCCAGACTCTGTGCAATATCTATTCTAATTGCTCATAACTAGCATAGCACAAGCAAGAATCAACTCTTTGCTTATAGGATCAAGGTGCTTATATTATTTTTTGTGGCTGTGGCAGGAGAGGCTGGCTGCCTACCCTACAACATCTCCTATCTGCATTTTGCCAAATAGCTGCCTATACTTCTCAGAGTAATCCAAGAAAAAAAAAAAAAAAAGCCCTTTTTCTGTTTCTCACAAGATTCTCCTTGGAGTTAAAAGTGACATATAGTGGGTTGTTTTCCTGGCAGGCCTGTACTTCAGCAATGTGGGAGCCCAATTAACAGTTTGAGATAAGATTTAAAATGTCTTTGCTAATGCAAATTTCTTGTTTCTCTCCCCATGCCCAGGCCCCAGCTGTGGACAGTTTTGCAGGTTCTTTTACCCAGGGCCAGCTTAGGCCCTCATGCCCTTCCCAGGAGCAAATTACAGCCCAGGTCTCTGCAAGTGGAGAGGGATTCACCAGCTATTCCACAATTATGAACAGGAGAGAAGGTGGATTTGGGGGCAGAAGTTACCCTGGACATTTTGAAGGTGCCTTTTCTTTGCCAAGCTGCAGTTTGTCAGGTGTCCAGGAAGGACTGAGAAGGAGTCTAGGCAGGATTAGAAAGGTTCAGGTGTCACAAGCAGAATAAAGGTCACAAATCCAGAGCAAAGGTTGGGATGGGAGTGCATCTTTGAAACCCCAGACCAGTATCAGCTGATTTCATGATGATGAACACAAAGGTCACCAGGAAATTGGAGTGCCACCTTCTGGAGGACACCACAGTTCCAGCCCTTTCACATGGGCAGTCATACCTGAGGCTAAAATACACCGATATAGTGGGAGCAGAGGTACAATCTCCACTGGCTGAACCTCCTTACAGGAAATGTGTTTTTCCTTCAAATGCTTAGGCCATTTTTTCCTTCCTTTTTTACAGGAAAGGTGTTAAAGTGCAGTTGTCCTGTGCAAAGTGCTTTTTGCATAAATAGGACTTGCCCAGTCTGATCCTTGTGTTCATGCAGAGTCAGATCTGCTGATTTCAGTAGCCAAAACCAACAAACTGCTTTTTTACTCCTCTGGTCTTACCACAAATAACCAAGTGAAGTTCGGGTTCTCCTTTTTTTCCCCCCCGGACATTGCCAACAGACTCAGGCATGACACAAACTTTGAACAGATGGCATCTAACATGAGAACAGGCCAGTCTCTGATTCCCTCAAGCCAACTTGTTAAATTTCTTTAGGTGTGGTATGGTAAGGAGTTGGACTTCTTTCGTTGGACTCCTTAATTGGACTGCGGCTCTGCTGATGAGCCCAGTGAGCACAGTAATGTTGCTCGGCAAACTGAGGGCGAGCACCCTTCAAATCATCAGCTGTTTGGACTGGGGAGACAATTATTCCAAACTGGGGAGCAGGAAGAGAAGATGAAAGGGGATGTTTGCACTGCTGGCCCCAAGCCAGAACACAGATGCCGAATTTAGGAGCACGGTCTCCTGCTCCTGTCCCTGGGCTCAGCAGAGGGGCGTGTACATACAGCGTGGGACCCAGGGGCGCTCCCCGTGCAGATGGGCATGTTTGTGTTTGTCACCTCCGTGTCAGGATGAGCCGGAGGCACGCTCCGCTCCCCTCCCCCTCCGCTTGTATCCTGTTTTCCCCGTGAAGGAAATCTGGGCAAGCAGGGCGGAAGAGCACTGGGGGGTCCCGGCAGCCGCGGCGGGACTGGGGCAGCAGAGGGGGTTTGCTGCTGCACACCTGCCCCACAAGGCAGGTGCGGCCCGGGGGGCTGGCTGCTGCCCACGGCCCTGGGACACCTCCGAGCAGGAGCCCCAGCCAGGGAACAACCACCCTTAGACAGCTTCATCCCCAGGGAAGCAGTGTTTGGGGAGCCTAGGAACACCGGTGAGGACTGTGGGAAGTGACACAGGGAGGAAAAGGCCCAAAGAGCAGGCACTGCCCCAGCCAGGTGAACTTTCCTTGACCCGGTACCTTGCCTTCCAACCAGCACCTCTCAACACTGTGTGGCCATAAAGTGATAAATGCTGGCGCAGTGAGGTCACCAGCTCCCTGACTGGCAAGGAGCCAAGAACTTGCAGAAATGGACATTGTTGTGATGAGGGAAAAGATAACAGATTTACCATCTGAGTGCTACTCAGACCTGGGATGAGGTGGCAGAACATGTTGGCTAGGCATTAACAGCAAACATTGACTTCCAACATAGAACAGTGCAAGGAGGACCCATCCCAGAGGGAAAGGAAAACAGCACAGGTGAGCCTATGAGAAGCTATTTCAGACACCACTCTGCACAACCACCAAAGGACTTGGAAAGATACAGAGCAGAGGAAGATGATGAAACCAGGGGGAAAGGTGAAATGGTGGCTGAGTCCTTTCATACTTGTTTTTGAAGAAGTTTGTCTGTTGACCCCTGAAGTTTGGCAGGCCCTCGAGCTGCTGTTGGGAGTCATGGCAGATGGAGGGATGGAGTCCTTTCACCATTAATCTCTTGATGTGCGTGAGAGGAGAGGCCACCTGAGGGGAGAATGGATTAATAATCCAGCCTGATGAAGATCTCAACAAGGTCCTTTCAGAAGTTACAGGAAAGCTCATAGTGAGCGATATTAATAGAAACATACAGCTCACCACCTTTTGAGATTTTATTTTCAATTTATCAGTTCATGCACACAGCTCAAATCCTCAGCTGCTGTGAATGGGTGAGCCATGAGCCACAGCCAAACCACAAGAGGCGGATACCCTGTGTATAAGTTGGCTAAATAAGTTCATGGCAGTGAGACACTGGTTCCAGAAGTTGTCACAGATAGATTTAACTGTAAGCCAGAGATAAAGCCCTTCGTTCCAGAAGAATGGCATCTTGAGCACATACTGGGGTTGCTTGGGGTTGTGTTTGATTTCCAGAGGTGGTACAACCGATATGTTCATTTTTTTGGAGCTTCAGGCTGATGGAATATCTGTAATAGCTGTACTCCCCCCCCCCCCCAGCAGCTCTGCCTGTGTCCACACAGAAACAGGTCCGGGATGCTGTACACAGATGAGTGTTTGCAGGAAGAGGGCTCTTCCACACAGGAAGGATATTTTTATAAACGGGAAGTGTATTCTCCTACCAGATTTACTTCAGTGTCCAGTCCTGGTTTAGGTGGAACTCTCTTATCAAGGAGACGAAAACAAGAAGTTCATTCACAGGATGGCAGAACAAGTTAGCACATGATAGAAAAACACACAACAGCCTGGTTCTCTTCTCAATACTGATTTCAGAGGGGGAATTATTCCACCAAGTTTAGTGAATTGACTTGAGCTACATTTGGTAATAAAAAATCAGAAGGGACTGATTGACTTCATCACTGTTTCCAAGCTTTGAGGTGCGTGAAAAGGGAGGATAGTTGCAATCACACCCTCCTCAGCACATCTGTAACCCAGCAGACAACAGAAGCAGAAGCTGATGCAAATGCCACCCCTGTGGGGACATTAGCTGTCATATCTCCTAACCTTTGATGACACTGCATGCAAGCAGAGGCACCACTTGAGTTGAATCATCACTGTGTATTGCAAACAGGCCTTACAAGAAGTCCTGCAGCAATTTTGCAATGTACCTGCCCTCATCCACTCTCCCACTACACAGGACAGGTATAAAAGAGTAAATTATCAATCCCAGGGACAGTTTGTCCAGGTGAAAAACTCAGAAGACACTACATCTGTAAATAGGTGGCCACTGGGCATGGATTAGTGTCAGGATATGTGCACCCATCTGGTATTGCTTTAAACTAACTTTCCTGGGTGCTGCCAGCATTGCAGCAGGAACTTGATCCAAATATCCTCTACCATGAAGGAAGCTCAGCTTGGACCCTGATTTAAAATCACTCATTTTCTGTAAACTAGACCAAATCAGATGAGCAGGTCTAAATATTCCTTTTCCTTTTGGCTTCAAAGATGACCGGGGTGAATCTGGATTATACTTTTTCACTCTGTCCCCATCTTTCAGCCTAACAAACCTGATCTATATGATATGTAGGAATGCGCAGGCATGGAACACAATGTTTGTTGGTACCCATGTCTCTGCATTTATACAGGAATCATATATACACAGCTTTACTGCCTGGAAATGTCAGAAGTGCACCTTCAATATCTTTTCTAAATAGAGATCCCTAAGAAAGGTTGGTCATTTCACTGCTGGAACATGCCTTTCCAGTGAAATGGCAAGTGAAATCCAGATGTGACTGGAATGTGAAATAGCTCTCACCTCTGCCGTGATGGTGGTATCTTCCTCAAGCTATTTCTCACGGCTGCTGGTGTCCTCTCCTTACTCACTCTTCCTAGCCACCTCCAGCCATACAAGAGGAACATGTGGTTTCCAGGCCACGAACCTTGCCAAGGATGTCTAGTTTTCTCTTCCAAAGCTATTGGAAATTTCAGCCTGTTTTGTCAGACTATTTTATCTGTTTATGTCTAGACCAGTTTATGACTAGAAAACTTTGGTGGGAAGCAGGACACATTTCTTACATAGTTCTCCTGATTTCTCAGAATTTGAGACCTAATGTCATTAGAAATCAAAGCGTATCTGCTACATTCAGACTGAGAAAGCAAACTATTTTCTTCAGTTTAGGTCTCCTGATTAAATCCTGTCTAGTTTGTCAGTGCACTTCCAAGCCATAGGAAGGCCCAAAAGCTTGTGGAAGAGCAGCCTGACACCACAGTCTGCCCCAAACAAGCTGGTCTTTCCCCAGACTAGATCGCACAGAAAATACAAATCTGTTCCCTTCAGAACTTGGACTTTCCTCTCCCCATTTCACCCCTGCCTGGAGCAGAAACTAGTGGTACCAACCATCTCTCTTGTCTTTCACTCTCCTGTTGCTAGCCATGCCAAATCCTTCCCTCATCCTACCAGGGCCAATCTGGGTGGAGCCAATATTGCACAGTGGGACTGGGAAGAGATAACTGGAGGTGCATATGCATATCAGGGTTTACTTCTACCTGAAGTAACTTCAGCTGTTTCAGTAGAGAGAGATATGGTTTAAAAGGTACGAGGCCCTCTTCTTGAAGGCAGGGTGTATAATGCATAGCCCAGACTGCATCAGTCATTACCAGGAGGTGTTACCAGGCATTTGCAGCTTTGCTTGTGCCCTGAAACGCTCTTCTTCTAGGGATGTGTTTTCCACATCCAAGACTTTTTTTTCTCTGCAGTCCTCAAAACATAGTGCACTGTGGGTCTAGACGCTGGAATCTTATCTGTAAAAGTTTATGGTCACTGATAATTCAACCTCCTCTTCTTTAGCTGGCATTTGTCCTTAAATAAACAGTGTGCTTCCTCTTTCTCTCAATTAAATTGTGGAAACCAAGAGCAATTCCGGTTCAGTGTTGGCTTAAAACAGAAACCAAAGGCCAGGAATAATTTTATTTGTAAGGAGAAGTTCATGGAGGAGCAAGGTGCCAGATCAGCAGCCCAAGAGACTGCAGGATTTACTAAAAAATGGACTAATTCCCAGCAAAGTCCCTGTGCCTTGTGTTTCCTATTGCATGGCCCTGCACCTCCCAAAGGCTCCCTGCCAATAGGAAACACTAATCTCCTGCACGTAGGTAGGATTTCAGGCACAAGTGGTGCTGCACAGCTTTCCAGAACAGGTGCACAGGGAGCTTAGTTCACAGCCTCAACTGGGGGAGAGGTCGGTCCACCCAAGCCCATCAGCTATCCATGTTCTCCACCACCATTATGGCTGTGGCCACTCCTCTGGCAAAGACTGAACCAAAGTCATCGAGTCCTTTCCTCAGCTCTCCCCAAAAAGGGAAATGAAAAGAGAAAATAACAACAACAAAGGATGTAGCTGATGCTCTGCACTTATTATTAGCGGAGGAAGGGCTGGGATTAATCACCCCCACAGAGGCAGCTGTAAAGGATGGAAGTTGTTGATCAAAGTGGACTTTGTTATTCTTGATGCATCATTCTGCTGAGCAATGAGAACTCGTGTGAGGCACTAGAGCTTCAAAAAGACTTTAATGATTCTAAGGCTTGAACCAAGGACACCACTGGAACTAATTGAGAAGGAAATCCAGGGCAAGGTGGAAATGGTGGAAATGAGTGCTTTGGTCCAAGGAATTTTTCCACATCTTTCATTTCCTAATTCCATACCTTTGAGGTAATAAAATTTGTAATGGAGGGAGAAAAACAGTGGGACAATGGGAAATGTTCCTCTGTGAGATGGGGCTACGTGTGGCTTGGCTACACCTGATTGCTGCACTGCTGTGTGAGGGGAACAGAGGGCACAAGGATCCACATCATTTCACACTCCTGAGCTATGACAAAGCTCTGGTCCCCCTACCTCCTTCCATCCCATAATAACCCCTCCTATTGCTGGGCAATTACTGAGCCCCTCTGAGACCTGAGCAGGCTTCCTTTCTTCCTCACTGGACAAACAGATACACAGCAAGCACCTTCTTCATCCTTGGAGTGTGTAGCCTTGGCATGGTCCCTCATTAGCTGTGGGGGCAACAAGCTTGCTGGGGACTGTAATAGAAAGCCCTGACTCAGTCTGAAGAACTTCCACATTCCCCACAGGAGTGAGCCTTGGGGAGCGTGCACTGTCCACTCTCAAATTGCACTGACTTGGTGAATCTCTTCCAAACATAAGAATTGCCCTATATCTGCAAGGCAGCTCTCACCATAAATTGGAAAAGAAATACATGCTCTAAGGGGTTTCTTTGTTTTTGACACATCAACCATGTCCTTCTCTCCTCTCTTTCCTTCCTTCCTTGTTTCTGTTTATAGAGCAAATGGATCCGAAAGAGCATTTCCTACTGAGTAGTGCTACCTTGTCTGAGGCAGTCAAGGACATGCTGCCCAGAAGTAGCCTTTTCTCCTGCTAATGAAGTATTGCTCCTCTTTCAAAAGTCCACAAGCATGTTCATATCCATACGGACACAGAGTCTGTCAGAGGTCATTAGTGTCCTCACTGGGGGAATGACTTGGTGTTTTCCATAGTTCTTGATTGCCATGGAAACAGGAAGGCATCTCTGAGGAGTTCGGATGCAAAGCTTCATCTATAGACACAAACTGCTCTAAAAGCCCTACGCCAAGTCAGCAGCCCTGCAGAGCTCCACCCCTACTCATACATCGTGTGGTCCTGCCTTCAAATGGCACATGATTCCCTGAGTGAGGAAAGAGTAAAAAGTGTGTCAGACTCAGTAATGGTGAGTGTTAGTGGGTCCTGAATTAATAATCTGGTGGGGGGATGTCCTTCTGGCAAAGACCACAGCACAAGGTGCTAGACAGGCACCTCTCCTGCCAGAATATTTGGATGTAATACTGGGTATGCTGGATAGCACTGGAGTTGTTAAGGTAGTGCCCTTCATGAGCAGTAGCAGGGTTTAGAAACATCAGACTTGATGCTGAGCTCTCTCCTGTTAGCTTTCCACCAACCTGGTCAGACCTGAGCAGAAAGCTCAGATCTTCCAAGTCATGATAGGGACGCTTGGAACAACAGCCAAGAAGATGGATGAAAGCAGGAGGCCTAAGGATGCAGTAGACTTGAGTCCACTTTCAAGTCTGCTGCTCAGCTCACTGTATGTAGTTAGTTGTAGCCCTCTTCTGCTCAGCTACAGGAGGACAGCAGTACCTTTTCCTGCCTGATCTGTTGCCTCCTCTCACTGCTATTACCAGAAAATGCCAGAGAAATACAAGCATCAGAAAATACACGCTCTGTTACTTTCTCATTCTGTTTCCAGCAAAGACCTATGGCTCTGTTTCTTGTCACTTTTGGCAGGAAGAATCCAGTGTGCATTTTATGGTTAAAAGTCAAAACTGAAAGCATATCCTTCCCTTCCCCAAATCCAGCAGCTGTTGAGTCAGCTGTTTTGCTTTCTCAGCTTAAACGTGCAGCAGCATATTCTGGTGAGGGACAAAACAAATGAGCCTCTGGAGTAGAATGATTGAATGAGAAATGGAGAATCAGGACCATGTGCCTCAAGAGGGAATATGACACTGCATGATAGCCAAGGAGCTTGCATCTTCACTGTCTCAACATGCTCAATGCCACATGGACCTGGGGACAGTGTGAGCTTTCCTAAGTCACTTTGTACTGGGTGTGTTACATGCAGGGCAGGGGCTGCTTGACAGGAGTATGTGCGTTTTTCATGGAGGAGAAGTACTGCAGGGAAATAGCCTGTTGTACTTGATGCAGATAGGACTCCACGATCTACCTCCTCCAAAGAAGTTGTGCTTGCTTTCAGCTTTCATGAAGGGATGGGGCCTTGTCTTGCTTATAAAAGAGAGTCCTCCTGTAGCAGCCGTGTGCTGTGACTCAGTCAGTGCGTACAGAGTCCTACTTCCTCCCTTCCAGCCTGCTTTTGCACTCCTCTACAATGGGCAAGGTGGATCTGGCCGTAGCACAGCTGTCTCTGTCTCTGGGGACGTGACATTAGCTTGCGTAAGGAACTGCTATGGCTGCATCCCCTTCCTCTTGCTGTGGAAATATTCCCTGGGGGAGCACCTGATTGGTGTTGTAAGAGCATCAGGACAGGCTGAGCTTCTCCTCTTCTCCTGTGTTCTGCAAAGGATTGAGGAAGGCAGAAATCTCCAGCCCCAGTGAGCAAAAAAACTTGATATCTGCTGCTCCCCTACTGCTCCTGGGGAGAGTTGGGACTCTGGGGATAGGTTGGAGGAAGCAGAGTCCCACAGCCTCAGCAAGTGCAGCTGAGTGGGTAGAATGTGGTACGCTGAGAGGGAGTTGCCTTTGTTATTTCAACACAAATTAATTCAGAAATTCAGTTTCTGGTTATGTCCTGAGTTCTGCCCACAGTGTCATCAGCACCCCAGCTCTGACAAAACAAACACAGAAATCTGACCTAAGGAAGAAAAACCCAAAGCCCTCCGCAGCAGCAGCCACAGGCTTGCACCTAGCTTCACACCAGCACCCTCCTTCAGCCCCTGCTATCCAGGTATCTGCTCTGTTGAGACAAGCCAATTGGCTAAGCTGTTCCACTGCAGAGCCACCAGCTAACATCATCACATAGGGAACACTGTAGTCCCACCTCTGCCCTCGACAGGCACCCTGTCAGAGACAGGCAAAAGTGAAGACAATGCACATGGGCATTAAACTAGAGTGGCATTGGTTTCCAAGCAAACACCTGGGCATTTGAAATATCCATCCTGGCTGGAAGCTGCATCAAGGAAGGCAGGAACATTTTTTCTGTCTCCCTGAGCAGGGGCTTGGGGGGCATCCTGGGCAGCAGCTTTCATACATGCCTAAGAATGCTCTGTTTGGCATCCATCCACCTGAATTCCTACACATTTGGAAGGTATGTAGAGCTTATAGGTCTGATTTCTTCCCAAAATAATTATGAACAGTGGAGCTGCATGAAAAAAAGATGTTTGTATTTTGAAAACATCTTTCTGGGAGGTCTTCTTGTTTTTTCTTTCTTTCTTTTTTTTTTTTTTTTTTTCTTTTTTTCTTTTTGTTTTTACCTTCACGATGGCAGTTGAGGACACAGCATGAACCACATGAAGAAGACTGTGGATCCAAGACAGAAACTGATGGGAAGGGGGAGTATGGGCAGTGAAGTGGATTTCATAGAGTGGAGAGAAAAGCAAATAGGGCCAAGAAGGTTAATGCCAGTGACAAATTAAGGCAAGTCCACATGGATCAGCTTTGCTATGTGTTGTAGGCTGAGAGTAATGGAAAATATTCATTTGGGGTCAGTTTGGCAAAGGCCAGGCCACATACAAGTCCCTCAGTACAAAAGAGCTTTGACTTCTTCCCTTCCCGTGACCAGTGCACCCTCCCAAGCTGCAATCTTGAAAAAACTGCAGGTATTTCACATTCTGCTGGCTGCCCACCCAGCAGGCAGATTCCCCATTACAAAGGGACCTTTCCCAGCAGAGTTCCTGGCCTCACAGAGTGGTGCAAACACCCAGGACCTAGAAAGCAAAACTCTGCTAGTTTCAGCTGGCCTGGTGAAAACTCCCTGCTGCTGCTTGGGAAGTCCTGGTAAGCACGCAGCTCAGTGAGCAGGTCCTGCAGCAGCGTGGGGCAGCAGCACGAGGAGTCTGGGTGTCCATGCTTTGTTGACCTTTGTCAAGAGGCAGAGTGAGGAGTGGGGCACACGCATGGTCCCAGAGAAGAAATAAGGGCTTGGGAGGCAGCATGCCCACAGGACCTGGTGTTTCTGTCTCTCCACAGAGAGGGATACTCAGGGTCTGGGGCTCAGAGGGAGCACAGATTCTTTGAGCATAGCTGCAGATCAAGCAAGCAGGGCTGCCATACTACTGCTGCCTTTCATATCTTACTCCTCTTCTGGATTGCTGTGACAGAAGCAAGAGGGCTGGGAGTGGTCCCTTGGTGCCAGCAGTCATACAGAAACACCCAGAGTGAGCTGTGGCACTGTGTGCTCCCTCCTCTGGGCTGGCAGAAGGCTCGTGCCTTCACTGGAGCCACCAACACAACCCACCTTTTCCTAACTCGACCTTCGCTGTGGCCTACCCTGAGTAACACTGCAGGGCTGCTGCAGTGACCCTGCAGCCTTTCCAGCTATACTTAGTGAGGTTAATATTCATCTCCCATGGGGCGGTTGCTGAGTGTCTCCCACAATATGACATGTGATGAAAGCCCAGGTCAGGGCAGCTCTAACCCGGCCACCCAGAGCTCAGCCAGCAGAGAAAACCAAGCCTCCCATGACTGTGCTGCTGAGAGACCCTGAGCCTCCCGCACTGGGGACTGAGGAGCTACTGCACTGTATGGGCACCTCCAAGAACTCTAAGGCTGTGGCTGTGCTGTTCCTTGAGCAGTCTCTTCTCTGCCCAAAGAGAACAAGACCAATGCCGTGCTCACCTAAATATCATCAGAGCAAAGGGGACTAGAGCTGATTGTCCCCAGCGTGAAGATTGCCCAGCTCAGGGACCAAGGGCACACAGCACCCCCAGCCATCAGGCTGCTGCTGAAAGAGTCATCCCAGAGCTGCTTGGGCACAGCACACCGTATTCAGAGCAACACTGCTTGGCTGACTGCTCCACTGGCTACTCGTGCAGGAGGTAAAGAGGAAGCCTGCTGCTGTAGCAGACATAGAATATCTAAGGCAGGATCCTGCTGGAGAGAGAGAGAGGAAGAGGGTCACCTGCCGGGTTGTATTTCAGCACTGCACACTGCTTTAGTCTCTTATCCCTTGCTCTGCTGTACACCCCCAGCACAAAGGATTTGACACCAGGTGATTACCTGAAACTAGAGACACACATGTTGGTGCATCTCTGGTTACAGATATTATACCCAAGCCTTTGCTCTTACTGATCATGAGTGTGTTGCCTTGTGGTTTGTTTTTTTTTGTTTTCTTGCATAATTAATACAGTGAAATGAAAATACTGTCCACATAACTGTGAGGCTGACTGATGCCCAAACATAACTATTATTCCATTTTAAGGCGACAGTTGTGTGAGGTAGTCTTCACTTTTAATTATTCATGTCTTGAACGTGGCATAGCTGAACACATCTGCTTGGGGCTTCTTCAATTATCGACTATTGTCTGTTTCTGGACTTGAGTCTTCCCCAAGGTTGAAGTAGAAATACTCACCAACTGCCTGAACCACACAGATGTTGCACATCTGTTTGACAGTGTTTACTATTTGCAAGACTCTTTTAAATAAATAAATAATGTGTTCAATCTGAATGTTTATAATCTTGATCAAGATGGCTTCCCCAATCTCTGCTCCTAGGACAGGAGGAGAAGCAAAAAAGAAGAAAGGAGGAGAGAAGCAAGCAAACAAGAATGGAAGAAAGATGGAAATGAGAGCCAGACTGAGCTGCACACTATCTCATGGTTTATTAACATTTGATTACCATAATGAATATTCAGCCCTTTTATTATCTTATTGGTCCTCTTTGCATAGTACATTAAGTATGAAAAGTTTCTTCTGTGGGTTTTTTCATTGCAAACTTTGCCCCTGGAGAAATTAATTTGAGAAGAGTCTAAGACTAAGGATTAGGTTAAAAAAAAAAAAGGAAAAAGGAAAATATGTTGCAAGACTGTTGCAAGACTGTTCACTGTTCTTTGCATGTCTCATAAAATTCAAAGCCAAACAATTTCTGTCATACATCTAAAACTTACAGGGGACTGTTGACTAGGGTACAGTTTTAAAATATGTGTGACCTCTGAGTCTGTTCTTATCTTTACATGGCAGAAGTGCTACATTTCAATGCGCCAATATCTAACCCACTGGTTAAATTTATTTTCAAGATTATTTAAGAGGTGGATGTTAAACTGAAAAAGGCACCGTCTTGGAGTACGGCCAACTTCTGCGGTTGAAATGCAGATCAGCGCAAACGCCCACGTCCCTCCACAGCCTTGTGATTTGCCCCTGGGGCAGAGCTGGAAAGAGATGCGGGGAATTGCTCCTGAAAGCTCCTGGCTCCCGGGATGGTGGCGGGATGCCATGCGGCACCTCGGTGTGGCCAGGTGGGCTCTCCCCTGGCGCTGCCTGGGGGAGGCCCCCGGCACGGCCGCCCTGCAGCCGGGACCAGCCGTCATTCCGTAAATCATCCAGACCGAGGGAGGGACGGAGGGGGAAAGGAAGAGGAACCGCAAGCGTTGATATAATTTTTTCAAGCCCTGACACTCTGGCTCGAGGGAGCCACGGCCCCACGTGGCGACCCTTGGTCTGCGGTCAGTTGCGTTCCTCTCCCGGTGCCCACAAAGGGTCCGACAGCCGCCCACCATTCACGACCCCTCCGCAGGGATCCTCATCCTCTGCTTTTTCACGGGAGAGAGGAATCTGCATTGCATGATGGAGGACAAGCACATCGACAGCTTTAGTGTGGGATCGAGGGGGTTCATCCCGTGCCACTCATCCCTGCTCCCCACCGTTGCCCCAAGCAGGGAAAGTGGCAGCCAGAGTTGTGCATTGGGAATGTCGCTGGGCACTTTTCAGATCAATGCGCGCTTTTATCCAAAAAAAAAAAAAAAAAAAAAAGGAGCGGAGGAGCAGCTCGCCAGTGGCAGCCGGAGGGGGGGGAGGGGGCCTGCTGCCAAGGTAAACAAGGAAGCCACCTGATGTGACTGGGGTCAGATAAGAGAGCCGTCACTTCAGGAGCAGGTGCTTCCTGCGCTGTACGCCCGGCCCGGCCCGCTGCCCGCTGCCCCTGCCGCCGCAGGCAGGAGCCCGTGTTTGCTGGGCTCGGCCCTGCGCCTCCCCTGGGAGCCAGGGACCCCGCAGGGAGGGGATGGCCACACGCTACGGACACCAGTGCTCATGGCGAGCGAGTGAAGGAGCGTGGGTGCGGCAGGGAGCGGTGGGAATGGCTGGCTGGGGATGCCGGTCTGCCTGGCCTCACCCGAGGATGAAGATGATGAGAGGTTTCTGGAGGCATCCCAGAGAATGAAACTGGGTGCCTGAAGAATATTTGAGGTGTATCTCCACTTCAAACATGAAGTGAACTTTGTAATATGGTACGCCTGGGCTGGGGGATCCTGGAGATAGTTTTTGTACCAGCAGGGTCCAGATTAAATCAGCCAAGGGTTTCAGGAGCTTGTTTCCCTCTTCTTGATACAGCTGAAGAAAGTCTGGAGCCCGGTGCAGGGTAGGGCCTTGCCTGGATGTGCCCCAGAGAGGACCAGGTTTATGAGGGAGTGCCTCGGGCACCCAGAGCCAGCCCCCAGCTGGCACAGCCCATGCCCTTCCTTGCCCAAAGGCAAGGCAGGGGACTTGCTGCCAGGGGCCCCGCAGCCAGCAGGAGGATCCACAGCAGGGTTAGGTGGTGCTCCATTTCCTGACAGTAGCCTTCTCTGTATGAGCAATATAGATCATATTCATTAGAAAGGATGAGGTCAGCACTTCTTTTGAGGTCCATATGTCTACTGTGCTTCAGCAATTGTGCAGTTTGTTTACTGTCACCTCTCTTTTTTCCCTTCTGATAAAGCTACATTTACTGGAGAACATCCCCCTCCCTTTAAACATCCTGAAATGTTTCCAAACTTGTATGAAGATAAAAGGAGGAATGAAATAGGAAACCCATGAGGTGTTTTCCCTGTGCACAGCCAAGATGGGAACAGCAGCATTCAGGTGAGAAGCTAGGGCCAAGTCTGGTTGGGAGGTTGTGCAGCTATGTGGTTACCCTGTGCCATGTAGCACATCACACAAGCCAGCGACAGAACAGGGGCTGCATGCCCCAGCAACCTGTCTTCACTGTCCCCTCTAAGAAATGCACAGCTGACAGAAAATGTATGGGACGAGGGGAACAGGTTTGGGAGCATATGCGATGCAGCTCTCTCATGATACAGGTGTGTGCTGTTGTCTTCCAAGATATGGAAGAGAAGCAGGCCACAGAGAAGAGCAGGTGGCATCTATTGATGAGTTGTTCTTAGCGGGGCATAAACTGACTGATGACACCTTCTTGTTCAGCATGTTAGCATTTTACCATGGCACTTTCTAGTAGAAAGAGAAGATCTGTAGTCTCCTAGAAATGGGCAGAAGTGCCCTCGAGATGTAAATCTGGTCCTACCCATGACTAAAGGTGGACTCCTGACTGTTGAGGTTATGCTTGGGTTTGCATGAAATAACGAGAAAGCATTTTCATGAGGAATTTTTGCTAGTGGCTACAGAAGAAGGTTTGAACAACCATATTTATTCCCCATCTCTCTCACTGCTTTGCTTTGTGAATTTGGATGTCAGCTTTGCAAAAGAATGGTGATGAAATAATTGCCTACCATAATGTGATGATTTCAGGCTTCACCGATTACTTAGTCCTTAGCAGATAAATATGTGACTCATTGTGAATGGGAAAGGGAGTTTTTTCAGATGTGAATGGGTTAATGCTATAAAGCTTGGAGCCCTCAGTGATTAATAAGCACAAGATGAAGTAGTGGAACAGGGCAGAGCTAAGAGGAGATTTGTACCTGAGGGCTCTCTACTGGATGATGAGCAAGCAGATCAGAAAGGCCAGATGTAACCATTACAAATACAATTGTACTTAGAATGTCAGAAATTTCCAAAACAGGCAGAAAGGCCATTGTATTCCATATAGTGCTCAAATGCCACAGCACTCGGGAAGCCCTGCATGTATTCCTCTGATCACGCAGGCACATCAATGGCATCTCTGCTGGATCATGTTTCCTAAGGGGTCTACTTGAGCTCTAGAGCATGCTATTTGCCTTGGAGAGCCTTGGGGGGGCCAGCAGTTTGCTCTATCAACCCATCAGCCGTATCTGCTGTGTGCATCTTGCTTGGGGTGGGCTAGTGCTGTGGCTGAATGTACTTTTTGGTATCAAGTTCTGGTTGAAAGACTTTCTGTCTGAAGGCAGCAAGTTCTGTGTCCTGTCTGCAACCAGCCTCAGGAACCTAAAAGCACACACTTGGCAGAAGAAAACTTGCAGGGGGCACATTGTATAACACAGCACAGAGCAGAGGCACCTAAGCAAGATCCAAATGTATAAATCTTCATCAAAATGCAGCCTAAGGGAAAGAGCTTGGGGTTGACTGTGGGCAAGTGGAGTCACCTGAGATGAAAGCCCCAGCATTTTCACCGTAGGTCTGATGAAGCCTCAGCTTTCTCCAGTCTAGCTTTCCATGTGTGTCCCTTGTCTAAACTTGTGATACATTGGTACCTGATACCCCCAGCTGTGCTATCTTCCCCTCACAGTCTCTCCTTTAAAGAGTTGCTCCTGTGTATTATCTGTGGTCGCTTCCTTTATGCTCCGTTCCCAAACACCAGGTCTATTCTTGGAACGTCCGGCTAGAGTGCTTGTATTGACGTCAAAATTACTCAACAGTTATTGTCAGGAAGGACTTGATTTGCATTTGAATAGGGTGGCTTTTTAATGTCTCAGAAATAAGATGCTGTTGGGGACAATGTCTGGAAAGATTCCCCAAGGTAAATGTAAGGAGGCAAATTTCATGCACGTCTCTTCTTCTAAAGACTTCTCCAGTGGAATAAGAGTGGGGAATAAACCAACCTGTGTGCAGTGGAAAAATATGGCTGCTTTCTCCCAAAACCTCCTTCCCATACTCTGTCCTCAAGGCCTGGCAGAGAGACCACAGTGCTGCTCTGGCTTCCTACTGGGGAGGAACTGCAGAGCTCACAGGCCACTCTTAGAAATACTGTGGCAAATGTGAGCCTGTCACTCATGGATGTTCGTGGGGAGGAGGGGAAATGGAGGTTTAATGTGGATTTTCCTGTAAAATAAGTGGCCAGCATGATTCTCTCTTTTGACACCAGTAACCTAGGCTTGGATGCACCTTGGTCAGTGTGTCTCCCAGCATGGTTCCCCAGGTAAATGGTGGGTGGGGAATTGGAAGGTCGCAGCAAGAGGATTGCTGTATCAACATTCAAATCTGGTACTGTGAAGCCTCCTCGGCTTTCACAGGCTTGAGGAGTCAGTGTTATGTCCCTTGCTGTTTGCTGTGCTGATGCCTCAGATGAAACCTTAACACCATGGTCTTGTCTGTGCATGAGTGTTAAGAGAGCCAATTATCAGCATTTGGCAAATCTGATGAATGCAAGTTATAACTTAAAGCTTGCTAACTAAAAGAAATTGCTGCAGAGGAAACACTAACTCAATCCATGGGACAGGACTGCAAGCTTTATAATAACAGGGCTTTTTTTGTTACACTCAGGCCTAGGTTTAACTGTATTCATATAGCTGAATGTCCAGTGGTTTTGTCTGTGTCCGTGATGGTAAGTAGAAAGTTTCTCATCAGCTAGAAACTGAAATGTCCCTTCTCCATTAGCAGTAGGGGACTAGGTGCTGTTCTGCTCCTGCCAGTTGCCCGTGAAGCAGACAGTTCTTTATTGCAGATATGCTCACATTTGGTGAAAAGGAACAGGGGGTCACACAGGGTTACATGAATTAATATCACATGACTAATAGACTGGGCTTTAGTCATCCTAGTATGAGAACTCGAATGGATGCTGCTCTTTTGATGGGACAGATACATCCTGGGACTCACACAGATGGCTCTGATCTGTGCTAAGCAGCTGTGCCAGTGGAGGTTCAGCCTTTGGCTCTTGTATGATCACTTGATCTTGCTGTGCCTCATGTCCCTACTTGTCAGATGGGGATGACACGTCTGCCTAAAGAGGAGAGGGACTTGTGAGGGTTCTTGTACACAAGAGTAATGGATGCCTTGTAGGTGCCTATGGTCAACAGAAAGCACCTTCAAGTGTGCAGCCTAGGATGTCACAGACAGCTTTTGCCGGAAAGCAAGCAGGGTGCTAAATAGTTCTTTAGAGCTGTCCTAGGACTCTGCATCCTTCCCAGACACACAGCTCCAAGGGTCTCCCTTGCTGGGACTGCCCAAATTACATTGTTGAGGTAACCAGAATTGAAAATCAAAGCTCAACTTTTCTGTTCCAGCTCTTCCTTGCTCCTTACCCAGCCATTTCAGCAATGTACCCAGGGCAACAGGACAAGGTCTTATTTTCTGTCACGCTGTTACCAAGAAGGATGTGAAGCTTCCCAAGCTGAGGCTGACTGCATGTTTGTGCTGAGCAGTGCCCTTGTTTACAGATAAACACACCATGGTCCCATCTGTGTGCTGTGCACAGAGTGGCGTGGGCTGAGCTGACCTCCTACTGCACCTCCCAGATCTTCCGCTCACCCGCCTTCCCACTGCTGGAGGTATTTCTATGTCTGTTTTCCCTTCTGAGTGTCTCTGGGGAGGTGAACTTTAAGTCCTGCCTAAATTGTGCAGGACATGCTGGCAGAAACACCGCCTTGGCTCATTGTCCAGCCAGACCCTCCAGGCAGTGTTGCTGATCAGCACAGCCCATGGCAGTGTCGGGAGCTGCCCCTGGCAGAGAGATGGCCAGTGCGCTCACAGGGTCACAGGACTTTCAGCTGCAGATGTCAGATCCATGAGGGATACCAAAATCAATGCCACCGTTCAATCAGCAGGCAAGAGTCAACCAGGCTGGCTCAAAGCAGCTGCTCCTTTGAAAGCCCTCTGGCCTGGATAGAAAGGACACCTGCCAAGGGACAAGTGGCAGACAGTATCTGTACCACCTGCTCCAAAGGAGTGCTCTGAGAAGGTGCCCTTCCTCTGGTGCCAGGGGGCTGCTAATAGCTTGTATGTGACTGAGGGCACTGCTGTGCTCTGGGAGTGGGGTATCTCCAAAACACCCATCTTCTAAATGTCCTTGCCATCCTTCTCTGTCATCCTTAGGTTAACTACTACTTGACTAGATGCCTCAAAGGCACCTTGGTGAAGAAAATCCATGTGGCAGGGGAAGAAGAGCACATTTCCAGCTAAAACATCCTTGTTCAGCCCAGCTTGCAGGAGAAGGATCCCAAAATGCCCATGGTGAACACACTTGGCTAGAGTCAGCTCCCACTTGCATTATCCCTACCATCCTTTGGCAAAATGCATCCAGCTTGCTGACCCATCCCATCCTTAGTGCCTGTTTCACTAATCCATGCTGTGTCAGCTACAGACTCTGGGGGATGAGATTTCTCATAGACTAGTATGTGCTGTGTAGCTGAAAAACAGTTACTGCTTCTTAAACCAGACCCTCTTGTTTTATTGCAGGCCGCAGGGATTCTCATCCCTAACCTCTTCCTGTACTTTCCCCTGGAAGCTGTGTGTCATGTATACAGAGTGCAGCCCTGTCACACTGACCACATGCAATATGTCAGGGGGAGGTTTTGTTTCGATTTACCCTCTTTCATAGCACGATGTAGCTGTGGCTCAGTTTTAGCTGTAGGAAGCAGATGCACCCCATCCCATGGGCAGAACATGGCATACTTCACCATCCACTGGGATCAGCTGGCAGCAGGCGGATGGCACGAGAGCACTGACCTCATGGTTTGGAGATGGGATGGGAAGAGAGTCTAAATTCAGCTTGGCTCACCCGGTTGGCCCTGGCGGGGCTGACATAACGCTGCTGCGGGGAAGCTGACATGGCTGGGGTCTGTGCTGGCCTGGACACAGTGGGCTTTAGGGGAAGGCCACATTTCTGGGCCTCAGTGAGGTCTGATGAGGCATCGCTGGGGGAAGGCTTGCTGCAGCCTGCACTGACACTGGCACTGGCAGCAGGGAAGTCTGGGCAGCCAGAGTTTCTGTTGCCATGGGTGGTGTCTGGCGTGCGGGACAGCTGAGAAACCTGACTGGGTGAAAGCCAGCAGGATGGCACTGGAACACGGGAAGGCAACAGAAGAAAGCATCTAAGGAAGACCATAAGTGGACAAGGGATGTTCACTGACATTTCCCACACCCAGGGAGAAACCAAGACATGCCCCAATTCTGCAGCAGCTGACAATGCCCTGTGCATTTCCCAGAACTTCCTAACTAATATTGCAAATATGAGTTTGGGAATTGAGGGGTTTAATGTAATGTGCCAAAGCAAGCAAACTCAGCAAATGCCGGAAAATAATGTGTTGTATCATTTTGATTACGAATGTGAAACTAGCACCCGAGAGACACTTCAAAATGCTGCAGGAAATTTTTTGCCTGAGGCTTGACAGCTCAGTGCTGGTCAGATCACTTGCTTATCAAAAGCTTGAGGCTACTGGCAAGCCAGTGAAATGGTGTATTAATCCACCTGAACATGTTGCTCAATGGTATTCAGGATCTCAAAGCCCAGTTATTTGCTTACTGACCGCTAGCATAAACCAGTTTGTTTGGGCTCATCTGAGTGACTAGAATAATGTTTACTTGAAAGAGGGGAATTAGACAGGAAGGAAAAAAATCATCTACTTGTTGTGCAGTTTTATACCAGTTGAATGTGTAACTGATAACTCTGGAAGTGTAGGAATAATTGCTCTATGGAGCAATTAATTTATATAACAATGGGGAGTAGTTTGTAGACTTTCAAATATCTTCTGGGAACATTGCCAAAAGCATGTGCTGAACACTAATGTCCTCAAAGGCTGCCTGATGTCTGAACCTGGCTCTAGGTGTCTGCCCTGAAGGCTCTTCACAAGGGGTCTGTACTGTCAAGCCCTGGGCCATTCAGTTCTTTTCCTTCTCCAGCACAACCTGGGGTAGGAATTTCCTCAGCTAGTCTTTCTGGCTCACCAGTGTCTTGGATGATTAGTATTTTAACTTCTCAAATTTGCAAGGAAGGCTAGAAAATGATTTCCTATGAACAACAATGAGTGATTTCCTCCAGCCTGTGCTTTCTTTGAGGAATGTTTTTAAAAACGTAGTCAGCATCTGATCTTTCAGGTCAACGTTCAGGCCTATTTTCCTTTAATTTTGCCCAAATCACTCCTTTGGTGCCCACAAAAACAAACTGCACAAAACTCCAAAAGGCAGCTGGACGTGTGTTCATTCAGCCTTTCTCAGTACTGCTGACTACAGCAGCATTCTCCCAGTGTTCCTGAGCTTTTCTTCCATGGCACTAAAAGGTACAATGGACTGGCTGGTGAATCCACTATCATAAACCTTTCAAACAGGCTTTCAATTAGTACATTTAATTTTTTGTCTTGCATCTCCCATGTATTTTCTTACAGTGCAAGGCATTTCCCAAGCTCTAGTCCTTTTGTGTTTATATGCTTTGTGTCTCCTGTGTATGCACTCCCTGTATTTTTTTTTCTGGATTTATGGTATTATTAGTGTCTCTCCTTGTTCATTATTAGTGATGCACTGTTAAAATTTCTGCCAGAAACAAAACTGGATGAAAAAATTCTGAAAATATTTTGAATTTTGTGTGTGCAAATGATAATTCATTAAAAACAAAAATTTGCTGAGCAATTTGAGTTCCAAGATACTCTGTGGGGTAGATTTCCCAAGCCTCTGGTGAAAATTAACTAAACAACATACATGAGTTTTAGCTAACTGAAAAGTGCTTTTGAAGTTCCTGAGTCCCTGTAGCTCAGGTGCTCTGAACTGTTCTGACCTGCTCCCCTCTGCAATGGTCTGCTTTTGTCAGGACTGACAGGCTGGGTGGTGTCCAGCTCTGCTCCTTCTTGCTCCATGAAGCTGAGAGATGAAGAGCCCAGAGCACACTTTGACATACTTTAACCAGTCAGTCTCTCCAGTTGCATCTAGGCTTTTCTCAGATTACTAAATAGGTTAGTGGCTGGGAGGTCAGTGCATTCACCTCATTCTAGGAACCCAAATCTCAGTCCCACATGTGCTCCTGTTCTCATTTTTGTGTTGAGGCAACAGAAAGGAAAGAACAAACTGGATTATTTCCCATGACTTTTTTTCCAAAGGTGTCTGTCTTTTTTTCCAGACATAAATAAGAATAATAGCATTTTTGAAATCTCAAATGTTTTCCACAAGAATGTGAAAAACCTTGTTTCCAGTTTACACCTTGCTACTGGGAAAATTTATTACTTTCAGCTTCCTCAGCAGAGCATTGCATTTCTGAGGCATTATCTGAGAGTCTCTTGTCACCTCTCACATTGGTATTACTTTACTTTTTTTTGAACAGGCATTTTTCTCTCTCTTTTTCCTGAGTGCTCCTCCTAGGGATTGTTGTTAGGTTTCTTTCCTTACTTACATCAAGTCCCCTGTATTTTAGTCATCTCTGCTTTACCTTTACTTCTTGGGAAACCAGTTACCAAGCTGTCACTGACGCCATCATGCAGGAGGAAGTGTGATACGTGATGATGAGTTCTTGCTGACTTCTTGAAATGGTTTTATGTCTTGCAGCAGCTAAAAATTGTAATTCATTCTGATTCTAATTTATTGTCCCAATGGCCTGTCTATTCAATTTTTTAGCAGTTTTCCTGGAGGTTTGAAGTGTTTTGTTCCACTTAAATTTCATCTGCAGTTTTACAGTTCATCAATTGCAAAGCCTTCTGGACCCAGCTGGCTGTGAGCTCTGATAACCTGGAGAGCTGTTGTAAATCTATTTCAGTACATGAATGACCAGTCTGGATCCTGCCCCCTCCATCTGGAGAGCTCCTGACTAATCCTGCTCCAGGGGTACATTTGGGGAAAGCAGCACTTGATGTGATGTCCTTCCAGACATAGCTGTCCTATCTCTCCAAGTCTGTTGTGCCAGGTTGCTCTTAACATCTTCATCTTTGTAATTTGTGTTCCTATTACTGGGCAGGTGTCCTTGGGAATATACCATTCAGGTTATGCATCAGGCTGTAGGGTTAGTTTCTGAGCTTATTCTCAGAGCAGGCTCCCACTGTGCCACATTCAAAAGGGCCATTTTCTTGAAACCTTTTGGATATCTAGCTCAGAGTAACCAGGTACAAGTTAGCCCCCATCCATGATCAGCTTGTTGCCTTGGAAGCTCACATGAATGCTAAGTTTTAGGCATGATGACTGTCTTACCTCCCAATAAATTAAGACTTCTTTTTCATTTTTTAAATCTCATTGAGATCAATTTACTTGTGTGATATCAAGATCTGATGCTTTCACTTTGGGCTTTGCTGAATGAGCAAGGTTTGAATGGGAATGGAGACACCCCTCACTCCCCAAAGCCCTCTCCATCTCTAGAGGAGGTTGTTGCAGTAGGGGTTGAGCCACACACCCAGGCCTCATTCTCCAGGAGCCAACACCACCAGAGGCCTTGGGAGAGCACACTGTGCAAAAAATACAGGCAGGAAAAGCAAGCCAGCTCCCCTGGCTGCAAACACAATGCTTTGGAGGATTCAGCACCTCGACGGTTAACACTGCATGTACAGTTCACAACCCCAGTACCTTCCAAGTGTGGCTAATCACTCCCAGCCCTCCTCAGCCCTCCTGCCACTGACATGGCCTTTCTCTTTATAGCTCTGCTAGAGTGTGTTCAAGTTTCTGTCAGAACCAGAAACATGCCACACGCTGCTTTAATCCCTTTAGCAGTGCACAGACACAAGCAGCTCTCCAATAAAAGGGTGAGTGCCACCCCTGAACTTCACTAATTTGTCACAGTCAACAGGATTTTTTTGCCTCCCTTTCACAGCACAGCAGTAACTTAACAAGCCTTTGATGCACAGGCTGGTCCCTGTCGCATCTACAGACTGATGAAAGTGCTGAGGGTGGCAGTGGAATCGGGATGCTCAGCTACAGAGGGAAAACAAGATTCCATCTTTGCTGTCACCATCATCTCCACAGCAGAGAAAGAAAAGGAAGGGTGAGGAGGAGCTCTTTCCTAAACCACCCTTGAGGCTCCCCCTAAATGCATTTTGGGTGCTTCTGCTTGAGTCCTTCAGTTTGGGTGCTTTCTACTAGGCAAGAGGCCACCCACTTCCCTCCATGCCCGTCCTCTGGCAGCCTGGCAGGGAATAAGGCATCCTTGGTCAGGTTCTGTCATCCTGGCAAAGCAGCAGGGCCTGGGACTCCCCAGGTCACCCCTATTAAGTTTACAATTTGTAAATGCTTAGACAGATGGGCCTGGCTAGTTCCACAGAAATGCCATACAGGATACAGCAGGGGCCCTGCTGAGCAACATATTTTTTCCTCTGCGTCTTGCAAATTGCAGCCAGCAGTGAGTATGAGCAGGTTTTTTTTCCCTCCTGTGTTTAGGAAATCTCTCTGCCATTGCTGGTGGAGAAGGAAGAGCTGGGTGTGCTTTGGGTGTCAGGATGAAGGTGCATGCTTAGCTTGGAGCTAAGCTTGGTGCCTGGATGCTTCTCAGGCACATGAAATAATGTGACACACACTCAGACAGCGAGTGCCTCATGTTCAGTGATCCCAAACAGCTTCCTGAATGTAAAAGGGGCTTTGGGCTCACTCTGCCTGAAGCCCTGCATTAGGTCTCACCATTTGTATGTGTGTTTGTGGGAGCACTGAGTAATGGGTGTGATATCTGGGAGGCCAAGAGCAGCTTTTATGAGGCTGTGCCTGAAGCCCCATCTATGCTACTCACACCAGTCTTGCTGACCCTCTTCAGCTGTCAGTATTTGCCATCTCCTTTCCACTTGGCATACTCTCCAGGCTTATATAACGCCTCTCACTTGCCCATGACCCTCAGCGGCTTTAGGAAAAAGACAGAAATTTAAGCTCAAGAGCAAATTTCCCTATGGATTAGGGGGCAAGAGAACAAAAAGTGAGAACAGAAACCTACCTGGATAAAACTGCTACTCCCAGACCAGTTTGCCAGGGTGCCCCTGCAGGGATATTTGCTGTTCCTCACAAATAACTGTGGTAATGGGTGCTGGTAAATGCAAATACCACAGCCCTGCTGCATGTGTGTGCACTGGTGTGCCACAGGAGTGGCTGGGAGCTTGTTGGGGTGTGCACTGAGAGTCTGACTAGTGCCCAGGAACCAGCAGAGAGGGTGGCTTAAAGCACACACACTGGTTTCTCAAAAACAGCAATGCAAGTTCCACTTTCGAGCACTGTCAAGTCCAGTTTAAGGGCCTAGAAAGAATTGTGCACACACACGCTATGTTTATTAAATACACATACAGTTAAGCACAAGTCAGGATGGCTCTTTTCCTTTCAGGATGGTGACCCTGTTCTAGGGAAACTGATGAAACCCTACAGGAGGGAGATCTGAGTCATGAGAGCTTCTCATGGAAACTTACTTCCTGGCCTCCTTTTTGCTGTGTATTGTGAACAGGAGATGAACTAAGGCATGGTGGAGGGAAGCTGCAATTTCACAAGCGCTCTGAAGCACTATAAGCAGTTTCCATTCCTATAAAGCATGCAGTCTTCCAGAATCTACAGCCTTTCCTGCTTCTTCTTTATCCCCTTTGCCCTCCTCACACCCAGTCCTGCTCAGGGAGCAGCCTGTGGTCTGTGGTCACACATCCATTCAGTAATTTGCAAGGTCCCATCATTTATAATTCTTAGACACACAAGCTGCCACTTTCACATACGGAAATTCCCAAAGGTCAGAGAAGGGAAATGGTTAATTCCTTTTATTCAATGCCTAACCTCCCCCCTCATCCCCCACTTCCCACCCCCACCCTGTGTGAACAGGAAGCTTGAAAAGGAAAAGCTTTCTGAATCCAGCAGCTGGGAATGGAGGAATCCTGGAACTTTATGCTGCAGAAGTCCAGAGACAACAATAAAGGTTTCGCCACCGTCCAAAGAGCAAGTGTGTGTGTATATATATATATATATATATAAAGAGTTATCTCTTCAGACAAACACATGGGAGAGGCCAAAATCCCAGCAGACTAATTCTGAATTGGCTAAAGCTCTAGCAAGCACTGGGAGACCTGACTGCATCAGCAGCTCAGTAAATTGGAGAAGCTGGGGAGAAGCCTAGCCAGGTGATGCTCAGAGGTGTGATTTACATCTTTCTCATATCTTGTTTGCACTGCTGAGAGACATGATTCCAGAAAACCCTCTTTCAAATGCTATGTTACACGGGGAGTGGTCCTGAAGGTAGGGTGCAAAGATGTTCCTCTCTGTAAGACAAGGTCCAGACACCAACAACTTACATGCCTTTCAGATGGGGAATTTGGGGTGGTTGAAAACTGTGCTATCTTTGGGTTTTTGCCAACCTGAGTAGGAAGATGAGAATGAGGATGATTTGCTTAGAAAGTACCAGAGTGCCTGCCAGGACTGACGGGAAGCCAGACTCGTGCCCCAAGGAGTTTACTTGCTAATTGAAAGCAGAAGCCTGTTAAAACAACTTTCCAAGAGTCTGGCACTGCAAAGCACATGCCTATGCTTTTGACACTGTGGTAGAGATTCTTAGAGATCCTTATGGAGGGTGTTAGGATGCCACAAAGTTTCGATGAGTAATGTGAACAAATAATCATCTGAGAGGAAAAGATAGCAAGCTCAGTCACGTATGCTGCAGTGAGGGTGAAAGAAGAGTGAATTTGGCATGAATAATTTAGAAAATATCCTCCCGCTTCCAGAGCACATAGTCCCAAATCAAAGGTTGTTAAGTCCCAAATCAAAGGTCGTTAAGCCTGATGGTCAAAAGGAGCCTCAAAGTTACTCCCTCTCTGTGAGTGTCCACACTTGCCAATATGCAAGCAGGAGCAACCTGCAAGAGAGGTATGAGACCAACCCACAGCTTTACAGGAATGAAGATGCATTTGGTGAAGTTTCACTCAGCAAAGATGGAGTCTGCTGCTGTGACTCAGACTTGCTGTAGTGTGTTGCAAACCTCGGCACCATGACCCTTAAACCAACTCAAACATGCTCAGCTGCAGGTTTTACTTCAGAGTCTACATTAAGGTGCTTGCAGATTCTGTAGACTGCCACCAGACTGATGCAAGTAGGAGCAACACAGCCTGGAAGATTTACCAAAATGAATTACTATTTCTAAAGCCTTCTCTAGGCTGTCTTGGATGAGCAGTGGCAGTTATATGGCAACAAGAGAGGCAGGGATCTTGTATTTTATTTTCCTGCTGATCCCATGAACCACGTCACTGCTCCATGGGGTTGTGAGGAACTCATGGCTCCTTGGAGGAAGGAGGCACCCAGTCAGGTGCTATTCCACAAACTGGAGGGCATGGCCCACTGGAGGGCATGGCCCACATGACTTCCCTTTTTGTTCTCAGCACTTTGCTCTTTCACGACCTCAGGAAAATGGGGGTTATGAAGACTACCTTTATTCAGCCTTCATGAAGTGTACAGTAACAGGTATGCAACAGTAACAATGGCATGCAACCATTGCCATCAGTGGCACTTAAATATAGTGAGCCCTTTGTCCTGTGAAACACAGGTTCCTGCTGCTCCCATGTTTATGAAGGTCTTCCACAACTGGAGAAGGCAATGGAAAATAAAAGAATTATCAGTGGCCCAGCTATACCATCCCTCTGCATTTGTAACCCTAAATCTCCTTCTCAGAGACTCAAAGTCATGTTTGTGCTTGGCTCACGGTGAAATTCATCACAGTCTTCAGATATTTCCACTTTTGAACCTTTGGATATTCTCTTCCGTTTACAAATCTGTGCTACCCAGATGCTGCCACTGCTAGGATGTGATAAAATGACTGGACTCTCAGGCCTGCTGTGTCTCAGGGGACCCCACCTGGACTCACTCCCCTTTGGGCCATGCCAGACAGCCCAACCCCTTCCAGTGGGAAGGGGCGTTGGCAGTGCCTGCTCCCCTCCAGCATGCATGCCCCGGTTGTGGCGGCCCTGGGGACTGCGGCCAGATGGCATAGCTTAAAGCGATCCCACCCCAGCCCCAAGGCACTGCTGGCACCACACCAGCCCAGATCACACCACAGCAAGTCCCCTGCTCTGCAAGAGCTGCCAGACTGGGAACCAGGAGCATGTTTCACCTGGCTGCAGAGCCCCTCAGTACAAAAATGTCTTGAGGCTTTCTGCCCACCACAGCCATCCCACCATTTGCTTGTTTCGCTCACACCAAACACTGACGTGGAGCTGTGGTTGCTGGTCTGCGTGCTCTCCCATCCCCTAGCCCGGTGCATTGTTTTCCCTTCCATTCACCAGCCGTGGGTCCGTCCATCCATCTGAAGGGTTAGGATCCGCAAATCTCTGAGGGCAGGCAGTGTCCTGCTGTGTTTAAAGGGGAAATAGTAAATGCTGCCTGAGTCACTGTTGATGTAAATAACACATCATATTTGACAACTGCTCTAAGGCAAGGTTTCATTAGTAGTATTTTGCGATCTGACTTCAGGGACGGCTTTCTGAAGTTCTTTTTTTCTTTTCTTTTTTTTCCCCCCACTGTCTTGTTTGTAACATCCCCTTTGAACTCGTGACAATAAAATTTCCTTCCCCACTGATTTAGTCCTTTTCCACTTGGCACGCATGGACATTTTCCCTGCTGTTTCTATGGAACCAAAGTCCCCATGAGTCCTTTTTGTTTACTTCCTTGCAAGTAGCCGAGCATCGTCGGTGAGGTCAGAAGGAAGGTGCATGGCTCTGGGAATAACAAGAGCAATGCTGCCAACACCAATAGGCTGTTAAATTAACCTGCCTTGACACCTCTCCCAGTTTCAGGCTCTCACTTTGAAGATACCAAGGTTTTATATATTTCTACCCACCACCACACTTCCCACTTTGGCATCTGAAGTGAAAGTACCAAAATACTGTAAGAAAGTTGTAACCTTTGTGCAGTAGCTGAGCCAGGAAGAAAATTATGATGAAATGCCTCACTTCAGGAACAGGTCTGATTAGTTTTGGGCTACAGGACTCCTGCTGTGCCCCCTCTGGCACAGCACTGTGGCACTGGCAGGGTATGCGGGATCAGCTCCCGCCTGTCCCACCAATGCCACCATCCCAGAGAGGCTCAAGGAGGGACAAGGAGAGGGACAAGGAGAACAGCTCAGACAGCCTTCACATACAGCCAGTTATTTTGTTTGTGGGAAGGGGGGATATTAAATGGAGATGCTTCTCTGAAGCACCACTGGCCATTGCTGGAAAGGGTGTCTCAGGTTTTTGGGATGAATGATCTGATCCAAGGTTACGTATATTTTGCTTCAGAAGGATCTTCCCTCTGCAGATGGAAGGTGCTGCACAGCCAGATGGCATCTGGGACAGGAGCCCCAGGACTCAGATCAATGCTGCTGGCTGAGTCATGCCAGCCACTGTTATCCTGAGTTAAGCTTGATCAATTTTATTGTCAGATTCATCCAGGAGATGTTCCCAACTAGAATTAGTCCAAACAGGATGAATGTGAGGAAACACATAATTTCAAATTCCTTCTGCCACCTGAAATTATCAGTAATCCTATCTCAAACTGGACACAGAGAAAGTGTTGAAGAGTCAAGTGGGTCTCAGTAAAACAGGTGAAGGGAAATCAAGTGGTAACAGCCACGATATTTTCTCCCCTGCTGTACCAGGTGTCTGCAGAATAGCCCCAGTTAGCACCCACTGGCCCTGCCCAACCTGCTGGCTGCAGACAGGTGACTGGCTAGCAGGGAACCCTCATATCAGCATGGCTCTTCTTACACAGCAAGGTCCTTATTAAACTTTTGAGGGGGATTGTGTGTGTTGTTTAATTGTCTCCCTGTTTGCAGTGCTGAAGAATGGAGGGTGCCTTGTTTGCAAATATACAAGCAGAGACAGCTGTTGTACCTGGCTAGTTTTAATCACTGTAATTTTTATTATGTCCTTCTGGCTTTTAGACCAATTTTCCTCATTCTCTTCTTCTCACATGCCTCAGACCTTGTCCCTGCTTGCCTTGAACACAACTGAAATGAGCCTATGCCCAGGGACCTATGTAAAGGTCCCCGTGCTACCTTTCCTTTGCAGATTAAACCAGGCTGGGATGTGCTGTCCTCCAGAACAGAAGTGGCTATAGGAGCAGATGTGCTGCCACTGCCAGCCTGGGTCCCTACCATGGGTGCAGCCTGGCACAGAGCCAGTGTGTGTCCACTGAGGACATTGCCTGGCCTTTTCAATTTGGGTTTCCATTTGAAAGATGCAAATGTTTTTCAAAATATGATGAAGAAATTTTAAAAGAAAACTTCCCTTTGAAAACATTTCAGTTTATAGTCTTCTTCACCTCCAGCTGCAGTTCTCCTCTCCTTCATTCCATCCCTATTTTTAAAGTGAAGGGAAAGATAAATAACATGAGAGAAAGCAGAACATCCTCCAACCCTTCTGACTGCAATGTTGATAAACACTTTTCATTAAAAGTCACCTTAGGAATAGACAGTTGTTTTGACAATAAAGAAAACCCTTATTGTAATGTGCTGTACTGTTGGCACTGAACCCCTGCTCTCCAGGGAAGAAATAGGTAAATATGGGAACCCTGGTGGTTGCTCTTCAGCTCTGCTCCAGGGACTTTTTGGCTGCAGCCACCCATCTCAGGCAAACTCTCAAACCCGAAGTGTCCTGGCAGTGTCCTGCACAGGGGCACGAGGCGAGGCAAGGTACAGAAGCCTATACCTCTAGAAGCTGTGGCCATGAGAAAGGATGAAGAAATAAATTCTCCATTTGAGAGAAGATAAAGTGAGTTGGGCCAACCACTGATGCACGCACCATAATGGTCCTAGAAGTGGAATTTGCTCATTAACAATAGTCCAGTATTTTGACCTTAGTGTTGTCAGCCTGGCCGAAAGCTGGGATGCTCAGATGTAACACATCAATAGGCTCCTTCTCCCATGGTCAAGTAGCACTGAAAAACAATAATGAAAATACAAGAAATAGCACCTCTACAAAGAGATGCTGTGGGAGCAAGGGGGGCAGATGAGTGGTGTGAAAGGTATCTCTGAAATTTGATCCTCACCAGATCATCCATACTACACCTGTGCACAGAGATGCAGTTGGACACTGCCAGGCATCAAGTTCATCCCGATTACCTTCAGAAAAACAGTGTTCAGTACCATAAAGATTAAAGTAGTCTGGTGATGGAAATAGGAAGCTGCCGAAGAACCAACTAATCATGTTGCTTTGTATTAGCTCTTGCAAGAACATAGCAATGAAAGACTTTTCACTTCCTGAGTTCCTCAATATACTTCCTTTTACCTAATTTCTTTGTTATGTGAATGCAATTTCTGTTCCCATGAGCAAAGAGGATCCTTCATTTTGGTTCCAAACATTATTGTGAAGGTGGGCTTACAGTTTCATCAGTGATTACATTCATGTCTGGCTGTTGTGAGATGGAAATTATTTCTATTTTTCTCATAATAGTCCTCAAATTGCCTGCTGGACAGGGTGGGACAGGAGGAACCATGTTGGCATTGACAGGTTGCCTTTGGAGTATAGGGCATATTTTTAGAAAGGACATCACTACTTAAAGACCTAAATTGAAGTGACTTTCTCAAATGATTAAGACCAGATCTTTAAAGACAGTCTCATTTTGAGTGAGATCCGGGGGATTACATACTAAAATGTCTTTTAATATGGTTAGGCATAAGTTCCTCTTGAAAACAGAGCACAAACTCTAAATCTCCTAGGCACTTTTGCAGGCAGAAGTTGAGAAGCCTGATGCCAATCTCTGCTGTATCGGCATGAGGCCAGAGTAAGTGCAGCAAGGAGCTGGACCAGAGCTGAAGTTAAAGGGAGGAAGTCCAGCAGCTTGTTTGTGTTCTCCGGAAGGCAAGCATAACTCACTAAACAAATGTCAGGAGGGGTCACATCCCGCTCTCCTAGAAGCCAGAGGGAATTAACCTGAGAAGAAACCCATGTCAGAGGTGAAACAGAGGAGGCTGGGTTTTAAGAATTTAAATGGACAGCTGAGTGGATAAAAACAACACAGGGAAACATCCAGAAGGTGCTGCAATGGGTTTTGCCACTTGCAAACTGTGTTACTGAGCATACATGTCTCTTTGCAGGACATGCGTACACCTCCAAGGTTGCATTTGCCAGCATGTCTTTGCAAAGGGGCTTCCCACACAGGGCTCCTTGGAAAATATACGTCTGCTCAGAGCCCCTTCCATGGCTTTGGCTCTCCTGTGCACTTGCACATGCTTGGCCATCACCTTTGCACAAACCTCTCTGCACCTGGAGAGGATTTCTTGCAGCTATTGTCCCTTTACACTGCCTCAAGAGGAGCAGGATGGCAGCCATCCATGAGGAAGAAATCTACTTCCACACCGTGCCACATCACAGGCAGGAGTATTCCAGTCTGAGGAATCAGGATGTCACTGTCATCTCCACAGCCATCCCACCTCCCAGGAACCTGCAGAGGACAAGATCAAACTATTACATTTTTTTTTTCCACCACAGCTGAAGGAGGAGCAGCTTGTGGAAGTGTTCCAGGTTCCCTCAAGAGCATTTTCTGGTTGGTGCTTTGTGCAGGTGGAACTGCAGCGGGAGATAGAGCCTGGGAAATGCAGACAAGGTGACTGCCATGGGCAGCACAGGTGAGCACGGAGAACTGGGGCTGATATTGGTCCCTTGCTCTCACGCTGGCTACCCAGCAGGACTTGTTACATTGATAGGTGGAGAGAGGGGTGGTTCCCCAGAGGCTGCAGTGTAAAAGGTGGGTATTGAATAATCTGTTTTCTGATTATCTTGAATCCAGTCCAACTCTAGGTTTCCAGATGACCTGTTGATCTCCTGCATCATATCTAGAGATATTGCTCTGGAAGTGATTTGGATTTGCTTCTTAATGGTACAGAAAACTAATTTACAAAAAAAAAAAAAAAAAAAAATCCTGTTGGTTCTTTCTGTCGCCTCTAGGATCACAACTTCCAGTGCAAAAGAGGTGCCAGGAATGCATGGGTAGGAGCAGGCAGGAAGAGCAGGACCACCCTTTCACCAGTAGCTCACGGTCAATCAGATTAAGCCTAAATGGGAAACTGCACCCTGAGGGTCAACAGATATTATTCCTGGTCATTGTGCAGCCCTGTTGTCCCCATTGTTCATGTCTACTTTGCATGGGTGTAACCCTCCTGGTGTGAGTACAGTTTCTTGTGCAACATCTGTACAGGTCTTGCAGAGAAGCTGAGATTCACTGCTTTGAAAGCACTTCCTCCCAAGATCTGAGCTTTAGTGCTGAATTGTACAGAGGATCAGCCACAAACAGGGTCAACATGATCTATCTGAAGTAAGCAATCCAGAAGAAGAAAGCTTTGTAAAACGCATCTCACCACCCAGTAAATAAAAGGATAAATTCAAAAAAAGGAAAGCTTTTGAGCATTGATAAAGAAACAAGAGCTCTTGGGATAAAATAATCAGAAATATCCTTCAGCAAATTGCAGCACCTGCGCTTTATCTACAGATGGTGTTATTCAGGTCACAAGGAACTGTCAATCCTGTACATAAGAGCAAAAAAGGGAATCATCAGTATGAACTGAAAACCACCCTTTCTGTCCTCAATTCTGGCTGGCAGCACAGGTAATGATTTATTCTCATTTCTGTGTATTTCATGCCTGCCTGGTCAATGTTCCTCACAATAAAATCCTGAAGAGGAATTTTAGTAATAAAAAAGTCAGACAACAGAGTAGGGCTTAGAACCCCCCGAACTGATCAATCCCAGGGTGTTTGCTGGTGGAAGGGAGGTGCTGATAACCTGGGCAGATATTCAGGCTTCCGTTTGTTTTGCTGCCCCACTTAATCCTCGCTGAGGCTGAAGCCAGCAATGCTTCAGTTAGATTAATGAGCTGAACTAAAACCAACACGCGAGCGTCAAGTACAGCTCTCCTATTTAACACTGTGAGCTCCACTACCAACAACACTAAAGTTCAGATACAGCTCACCATTAGGAAACCCCCTTTTCCCCCCTGTTGGTGTTACTGCAGCAATTAAGGAGAGGCTGTGACCTGAAGCCCTGGTGATGGAGGCCTGTATCTCCCCTTTGGTTGGGCAGAGAAGGGGCTGAGCCCATTCAGCTTTTTGCCTGCTGCTGCCACCACAGTATCTGTTCCCACCCAAGGCGGGCTGGGAAGTGAACAGCAACTCAGCTGGCTTCAGGGAGAAACCCAGGACAGAAAACATCATCTGAGCCTTAAAAGTCTACCATTAAGTGGAAACATTTCTTTAGGGTTTTCATTTTGAAGTGGCTGTGGCTGTTCATTCATGATAATAAAAGATTTTTTCTGCACTTTATTTATTGTTATATGTTAAGGGGGCTAAGGAAGGCCTCCCTCTTCCTTTGTAACTCAGAGATTCTGCTTAGATACTTTAGGAAACCACAGCATTGAAGAGGCATAAAGAAGAAAGCTGAATTACAACTGTAAGAAGAAGGGATGTGAGTAAAGACTGTGAGTAAACAAAAAGCCATTTTTAAGAGAGACAAAAAATCAACTCAAGGAAGAAAGGGGAAAAGAAAAGGAAGGAAAGGAACTTCCCTCCTGCCAAGTGCATATGCCAGCTTCCCACTCTAAAAACATCACTCTCATCAAAGCAAAATGACAGGCTCATGGCTGAGCTAAGAAGAAGACATCCACTTCTGAGACAAGACTGAAAAATGCAAGTCAACTGCTCTTCATGCCAATGGTGCTGAAGAGAGACTGACTGCAGTACAGGAATCAGATAAACAGGTGGGGAGCACAGGAAAGGCAACTCTAATAGTTGGAGAGCCACTAGCAATTAATTTTGACTATAAAAAGGATTATCCCAGCTTAGGAAGATTGCTATGATGATACAGAAAATTTTTCTCCAGTTTGAAAGTGAGAAGGGAGCACAGTTCCTTTCCTCTGTAAATAGGTCATTATCTTTGGCAAAGTACTGCCAGGTGCTCTGGTATTGAAATCTTCTTGCCTAGAATGAGGGAGAACAGAAGTTGGCTTCTTCCACACCGAGTGTTTCACCTTCACTCACAGTATGAATTTCCAATTGTCCTGTGTATAATTTCCATGCATGTGCTGTGAGCATGCTCCATCTGCGAGATCCATGATGGAGAGGATACTTGCCTGTGACAGTGTCACCTTTGTGTGGTGCCCACAGGATGTGTGTCTCATCAAGAAATACCTGGATCCAAAGCACTGGCTCCTCTCTTGCCTTTCAGTTACCCGATGAGGCTGTAAAGGGGCAGGGGAAGGGAAGCAGCCCAGACTCCTTGTAACCCAGGGACAGGAAGGTGTCAGTAGCAGGAGCTCAAGCAGAGCTACTGTGGAGCTCAGTTAGGGCAGGAAGGCAGGTGGGACTGTGGCAGCTACAGCTAATGTGGGAGGTGTTATGCTGCAGTTGCCACTGTCCCACCTGCCTTCCTGCCCTAACTGAGCTTGTTAGCAGAAGCTGTAGCCACTGTGTTGGGACATTTCCAGCAGCTCCTGATTGTGCTTGTTCCCCCAAAGCTCGTCCCTCCTGGATCCACTGGGTCTGCATTACCTGCAGCTTGCAGATTTGACAAGCCCAGCCCTAAGGGAGTCACAGAAATGAGAAGCGGGGAAAGCATCGGAGTCTTTCACCAGCAGGGAAATCCCAGGAGTTTTGGAAAGAGCAAGAAGAAATCTTTTGACATCTCGTGAGTTCTCTCCTCCCTCATAAATTCTTTTCTTCTAAGCTTCTCCAAAACTGTGAAAATCTATGAGACTGCCTTCTGTTAGAGTAGTAAAGGAAACTTGGGGGAATTTCCCCTGTCATGCTGAAACTCAGGGACCATTTACTGTGTTATGATTTGGCAAATGTGACTGTAAGAAAAGAGCTCCTCTTCACAGATGAGCATCATTACTGCAATTCCACCACAGCCAGAAGGCTCTGGAAGAAACTGAAATATGAGGCAGGCCAAACTATTCCTACAAATGGAGCATTGTTGGACAGTATCTCTTATTTGCACTGGTGTAAATCAAAATGTATATTTATTTCTGATAGCATAAGGAGCTGACATAAAGGAAGATCAAAGTCTGGATGTAACTAACACCAGAAGCTACATTTACGTCAGCCAGAAGAGTGTCTTTGCCTGGATATTGTGTTCAGGGTTTTCTGTATCTCTAAGGTTTTATTTCCTTTTCCTAACCATAAAAATTATAAAATGTGATTAACATAAAGATAAGAGGCAAGTAAAGCAGTGCCCTGGCTGAGCTGAGAGTGCTCTGACTCAGCTGGCACTGAGTAACTGCCAGCTCTGAAACTCCTTCCCCTTCCTCCTCCACAACAGAGGATCTTTAGGGCAGCAATGGAAGGCAGTGCTGTTAAGTGTTGCCCTGGGCTCTGTAGTTCACCAATCTCTGAGACATAACCAAAGAAAGACTGTTCTCTGAAACCCAGCTGTTTTATGAACCTTGTTTCACTCTTGAGCAGCTCTGTGAATACTTGAAGCAACCCAGTTGAAGGAAGATGAGCTAAACCTGGCCTGGGCACCTGACAAGAGGGGTCAAAGCCCATCCTGTACCACCACAGGGAAGGCAGCATTTTGGCATTGCTGCAACAGCATTTCTGCTCTGCAAACCAAGGTATGGGGGTTTTGCTCCATTGCAGCTTTTGCTAACAGAAGCAAGAGGGCTTGAGGTGCAGCACCCCTACTCAGAACTGGCAGGAGGCTGGGTACAGGCCAGTGTACGCGGCTGCATCCAGCTCAGGACCAGTCAGAGCACAGGCTAAAAGTGAGTCCGAGAGGGTCCACCACACCTGCTGCTATAGGAGCACTGGGCAGACTCACAGCCCAGGAGGCAGCAGCACTCCCAGGCACTGCACAGGGCAGCAGCCAACAACATACAGGGACATCACTACAGACCAGCCCCATCATAGCCCCCAAAACCAAGAAGTGGTGACTGTGTTGTCTTCCATGGTAAAAAAATAGCTTTCAGGAAAACAGAAGACCAGAGAAGCAGTCATTTAAATCAGTGTATCTCCTCATAAGCATCTGACTCTTTTAGTTCTAGAGAAGCACAGCTGTGTTATTTTACTACCATAGCTAGAAGATTATTTATGTGTGTGCAGTACAATTTCTAACTCACATTTCAGGCATCTGTGTTTACTCTGCTGGAAGCAGGTCAAGCTAGGAAGTGTTCTAGTTCATGCTGACACGTACAGAAGGCTGTTCCCCGCTTCTGCTGAGAGCCTCTGGAAAGAAAATACAACAGTTTGGAAATAACTCTTGAAGTGAGCACTCCATCTTGTTTCTTTGTGTTAGAGAAGGGGGA
The DNA here is from genome assembly GCF_015832195.1 of Motacilla alba alba. Lineage (NCBI taxonomy): Eukaryota > Metazoa > Chordata > Aves > Passeriformes > Motacillidae > Motacilla > Motacilla alba. The sequence goes on from NC_052020.1 coordinate 24,653,698, forward strand.
AGGAGCACAGGGAAAGGTAAGTCATACTGGCACACAGAATTTGGACTATCTGGAAATAACTGGTGATGCATGGAGGAACTGCAATGTGTCCTTCACAGAAGTATTTGAGTCTTTTACATGTTCAAGCAACTTTCTCTCTTGCCCTTTTTCTTGGGATCAGAAGCAGTGTGAACAAGAGAGTTTCTTCAATGAAACTTGGTGTATCCGTTTCCATATCCATTCCATGACATAAACACATTGATTTTAAAAATCATCTTCTGTGTGGGAGGCAGTTCCCTCCACCTTCATCACAAGCGAGGGAAAGACAGGTGGTGTCATGGCATAATCCTGCACAGCCTCGGGATGGAGGCAAGCTGAATACAAACCCAGCACAGACCAGAATGGGGAATAAGATCAGAGTGAGTGCAGGGCTGAGCCAAACAAAGCCTCACAGGATGCTGCAATTAACCTCTGCAGTAATGTGTATCTGTATCACCCTGAAGACCAAGGTGCCAGAGGCAGCCATTGCTGCTTGGATGTCCATGTAGTTGCATCAGCCACTGTAGGTCCTGTAGCTACAAGGCAAGGAGGCCTCTGGCACCCCTTGGTGTGGTTCTCAAGTGTACTTGAAAAACACTGTGCACGTCTCGGGAGGTTCCCTACAAGCAGGCTGCAGATGGGCAGTCCCCACGCAGCACAGCTGGGACTGGACCCCTTTGCTGGGACCCTCTAAATGATGCTGGCACTCAGCAAATGTCTGCCACAGTTTTCCCAACAGTCTCAGCATCCTGATTGTAGAGCCAAATGGGGTCAGGACATGAACCACAGAAACCTGTCTGTGAAATCTTGTTTCTAGGCTACATCTCACCAAACTACTTCCCCTAATCTAATGAAATGCTAATTTAGAGGAATGGTAATTGCTTACACATTGTTATTGTTGTTGGGAATTGGATAGGACAACAAAAGGTCTCTGCAGCATCTCAGTCACACAAGTTATTTCAGGGACTCAATGATAATGGCACCACAAAAGACGTTCCCATGTCCAGGGTGCTGGTATCAGCTGAGGAGAACTGACAGCAATAAATCCACCTCAGCAGAACCACTATGTGCTACTCTGCAGATAAGAGCTCTTGCCAGCCTTTCACACATCCACATATGTTACACTTTGCTGTGGATTTTACTAAGAAAAATAAGGAATACTGCTCTTCACACCAGGTAAACCCTGTCTTTCCGAGATTGCTGAGGTCCCCGTGAGAGATTAGGACTGGGATTATCCCCTGATGTTAGTGATTCACACACCTCTATAACCCAGCACTCCACAATGAAGATGTCACTGCCATCCTAGGAACCTGATCTGCATCTGTCTGTGCTGAGGAGAGTCATGAGCTCCTGGGCAGTCAGATTAGGACTGAAGAAACTGGGAATGTCTCCCTAATGGCACTCTTGCAAAATTTTCCCTAAAGTACTAACCCTGGGAAGCCAGTGCACCATAGTTGTTAACACTCATATCACAGAATCACAGAATCATTTAGGTTGGAAAAGACCTCTAAGATCATCAAATCCAGCTTTCAACTGATCACCACCTTGTCAACTAGACTGGGGCACTACGTGCCATGTCCAGTCATTTTTTGAACACCAATATACCAGTCCTTTCCTGGATCCTAATCTGTGGTCATGAATACAGTTACAGAAGTTGTCACAACTGTGACACTCTTGGACAAGCTTCTCAGCTGAGCTGCCAGCTCCACTCCACCATGCTGCAGCTGCAGGAGATGCTCTGCCTCTCTGCTCAGATTTAAACTTTTTGGTTTTTGGGCTCATGGGCAGCTTGCAACAGCACTAAGGAAAGAAAATCTGGTCAGACATTTATTTGATCAGAGCAACTAAGGAGAGAAAAGGGATGCTACTTGTCAGCCAGAAAAAAATGTGGTTGAGACTATTGCACAGCAACACTCTCATCTACAGCCAAAGTGGTACCTTCACACACATGAGAGAAGACATACAGTAGAAGAGTAGATAACATTACCTTAACGTTCTAACAGTATTTCTGACTGACATACATGAGTTTAATACTGATCTATTTTACCTGAAGCTAAATATTATTAAATTATTCTACTGAGCTTGTTAAATCTGTGTACCAAACCAAATGTAAAGAGGATGTGTAGTGCTGTACTACAGGTGTAACTACCCCTCAGCTTAGTTCTAAGGAGGCTGAAAATGATGCTGTGGAGCAGCTTCCCTGGTGTGGACAGCTGTGTGAGGAAGCTGCTGTGAGGGACACCAGCCATTCCCCATTGTAATTCAGGCACTGCTTGTCCCACTTCCACATTAGAGCCTGTCTCCTGGTCTATTGTGACCACTGGCTTGTCCACTTGTTTAGTAAGAGAAAATGAGTATCAGACCAGCTGAAAATTTACATCTACGCTTGGAAATAGCAGCTCTGTTGCTAATAACAACAAACAACTGCATTAAAACCCATGAGAGTTTTAATAAAAATTGTGACGGGTAGATGGATCATCTATGAGGTGAAATTAAGTTTGAAAGTCTACAGTTTATGGAGTGTGGCCATGCTTCACCGGATCCTGGATCCTGAGGCTGCCAGGCTCCATATTAAAGGAACAGTAGGGAAAAACATTTCATAGACTCCTCTGATATACACCAGCATTGCCAGAGACAGCCTTTTATCTACTGTGTGCTCTCTCGTGGTCTTCCTCTGTAAGAGGAGTCGTGGCTGTGCCGGGCGCCGGCTGCCTGCCCTCAGCCCGCGGTGCAGCACGGCTGCCTGAGAGCGCGGTACCCGCCAGAGACCCTGCTCTTGTGGGCCCAGAGCTGGCAGCACTCTGCTCAGAAGGCTCCCTTCTGGGGCTCTTAGGAGAGTGCTTTCCCAGGCTGCCAACCAGTGCACTCAGCAGTCATCATCTGTGTCTGGTAGTCTTTAAATGTCTCCAAAAATGCAAATTTCATGCAGAAAACAACCTGGGAAACTGTTGGTGAGGAGAAGGGGGGGGCATCCCTTTTGGGTTCAAACAATTGTTTTCTCACCAGGTGCCTAATTTATGACTTTCCAATAGGACTCTGCAAGGCCCAGGGAAGTTCTTTTCTTTATTAACCCAGTAGTTGCACCAGCTTCTACCTCCCATAAGCAGCTCCAGAGAGCATTGGCACAGTCAGGAGCCAAGATATGTGCAGGCATAGCTGAGGAGGAGGCTGACACTTGCCTAAAACCTAGAGAAGTATCAGGAGGGACCTGCTTTGGATGTAGAAGGCTCCCTGACAGTGGAATATCTTCTAGCTGCAATTCCATAGATCTGCATTCACCATTCATTGCATCTCAGGTATATGCTGGAAGAGATTATCCTTTCTGTTGCTACAAACGCCTTCAAATTTGGCTGATTTCAACCTTTTTCTTCTACATCCCAGCTCTTACATATATGTGATCTCCCACCAGTGGTCAGTAATGAGGATTTCTAAGATGCCTCTGTAAGTTGGTCTACAGACATAAAGTGCTGATATAAATGAGCTACAAATAAATGTCCAGAGTAGGGAAACAGAAAGGCCTCTGGGTTCTGATTACATTCCCTTGCCTGCCCCTGCATTGCTTAAAAAGATCCAACTGTTCTTTCAAGCTGATTTTAGCAGCACAGTATTAGGTCAAGAGATAGCTACTGACTGCACAAGCCTTCACATAATGTTACTCTCCTGCACTCACAAACTTCAGCCGGAATCAAGCCATAGAAAACTTTTCCAATGTGTGCTAGCTGGCAGCTGACCTCTACAAGAGCTTTTCCGGATGGCACACTGACCTAACTATGAGCTCCCTTTCAAAACGAAGTGTAAAAACACCCTACCTCTTCTTTGTTTCAACACAAATTGTAAAAACACCAGAAGACATCACTTATCCCTTGTCATTGTATGTGACACTGCAAGTATCTTGCAGGAGCTCCCAATCTTTAGGGCTATTTCCCTTTTCAGCAATCATGGCAGTGGAACAATTGCAACCTCCTGTAGAAAGCACTAGGCAAATCATCCACTAGAGAGGAACAACTTCTATTGGAAGTTCTTCCTTTTGCTTTTGATACCGTGGACCCTAGATGGTGGCACAACAGTAACTCGCATCCAGATAAGATAACCTCCTTCCCAGATGCAGCACAGAGGAGCAGCCCTTATGCTCTGCTGGGTCCAGTGGTCCAAAACCCCACACCTCTGGAGCATCCAGACATCATGTCTAAAATACGGTCTTCATCACTCCAGCCTTCTCAGGTCTGAATCCTTCAAAAACTGTTCCTGCCTGGATACTGTTTTGATGCCCTAGCAAACCTGCATTGTACATTGTCCTTATGAGGCACCCAAATTTCTCCCATACCTCTGTTCTCCACTCTTTTCACACATTCACTGAGGTGCCTATCCAAGTGATCTGCCTCCATCTCCTGTGTTTCCGCTGGAAACTTGTCTAATCTGGATAAATTACTGGCCATTGTCCTTCCCATGTGCCTGTTTGAGATGTGCCCAATTTCTGCTCTTACTTGAAGCAGTCCCTCCTTTAGCAAGCATCATGTCTTGGGAATGCCTTGTTGCTCAGGCAGCTCTTGGTCATAGGGACCCTGGCAGTTCCCTCAGCAGCTTTCCTTTTTCCAACTGGAAGAGCATCTCTGCTCTCCACTTTGCATCCTTCCCAACCATGCCATATATATAATCTCCTCTTCCAGCTCCACATCTGAGATTCCTGAGCAATTATGAGTGTCTGTCGATGTTCCAGTCTATTTCTTTTTGCACTGTCTTCTTTGTTCTCAATCCAACAGTCTCACCCACATTCATGGAATTTATCCTGTGGTCTGACACTGAGTCATTCCCATTCCCAAATAACAGAGGAACATGACTTTCCCTTATACTGAAGGGTGGAAAACTGGTATTACACAAAACTGAGCCCTCTTCAGTCCTTCAGGCTTGTTGAAACTTTTTCCTTTTTGATTCAGGGAGGGAGAAAATTGCTCTGAGAGGCAACAGATGAAATCTTTCTCTGCACTGGCAGATCATTATCTAGAGATGTTACAGCTTCTCACAAAATATTTAATTTTAAGAAAAAAACCCAGTATTTTTTAATACTCAAGAACTTTGGGTTCTTTACTGAGAATTAGTTTGTCACTGTTTGTGATACCTGGGGTGAACTTCAGCAAGTAGATAAAATTCAGATTTTCCAAAGCCACACAGCTTCAGTAAAATGGGAAAACCAGCAAAGAATATATGGTTCATTTCAGAAAAGAAAATAAATTACCAACTTAACTGAGGGTAATATTTAAAAATAAAAATCTAATGCTGTCATTCCAGTGCTGGTCTTTCTCCTGGACAGACCAGTCCAAGAGAAATTCCAGGTGGTATGCCACCTGGAAAGCTGCCAATTTATTATTTCCTATCTAAAAGGTGAATAACTGTTTTTAAGCGGTAGAGAAAGAAACCTAAAAATTTTGGTAGGAGAGCAGCAGGTGCAAAATCTTGCAAAACACTTTTGTTTATGCCCTTTCCAGGGCCCATCTGGGTTACATGGAAAACAATTTTTCTTGAGGGATCCCTCCCCCATCTTAGCCAACCAGGACAAATGGGAGCAGGACTGCCTGTCCAGGCAGCCAGCTGGAAGCTCTGCTCAGATTTTGGTATGGTTCTTCCAAACATTTTGCACCTGGGAAAAGTACCTGAAAACTTGAGGACTGTGGCTTAAAAATTAAATGGTAGGTTTAGGAAAAAGATCCAGAATAACACACTGGAATTTCTACATAAGGCAAATCTGGATGCTTCTGTGCACCTTCACGTCAGCCCAGGTGCAATGCTTCACTTCTGTATTTACCTCTTTATAAATGTGTATGGTTTATTTTTCCTTTTGCTTGCAAATGCATAGGATTGCAGTTCATGACAGTCCTGTGATGCTTGTCATGCATATCACCAGAAACCTAGCAGACTGAAATGATCATCTCTCAGCCTGATAACTTGACAGCTGGTTTCTGAAAGTGAAACTTGCACAGAGGTAAAATGTCAGTGGCTTTAGGCAAGTTCAAGTGACTGTTCATCCTTTACACAAAGTCCCAGTTAATTCTCACAAAGAGACGTGCTTTCCCTTAACAGCTATTTCTTCCCCAGAGTAAAGACATATGGTCAATAGAACAACTGCTTTATCAAACGCAAACAAATTCAGCTCTTGGTCTCCATCTAATCATTAATACAGTGTTTATCCATCCCATGTTGCAAGAGCATAATATGTTCCAAATGGGAGTTCTTGAGAAAAAAAGGCCTTCATTGCCAACCCTTCCCCCTCCTCATAGTGAATTCTTTTGTTAAGAGCTTCAGGAACTGGAATTTCTCTAAGCAATGCCCTATCAACGCAATCTAACTCTCCCCCCCAGCCCCTACCCTGCACACACATTTTGATTAAGTTACAGAAATCATGTGTTGCACAATGCAAAGACACTTGACTTCTCTCCTTTATAGTATGCACAGAGGAAAACCCCTCTCTTGCTTCCCCTCATTCCAATTTGAGCCTTAGACATTCCGGTAAATAAATCCAGCATTCACAGTGGAGAGGAACATCAAACGTCTTCAAATCACACACACTTTTCTTAATCATTTTGTACCAAAAAGGTCAATTAATGTTTTGTTTTTTTCTTTTATGGCTTGAGGGGTTGTTTGTTACTTAATGTTTATTGAGTAATACCACATTTGCTATTCCTGGAATCTTCCCATTCTTGCAATGCTTTTATTACTGCAAGGGTATGCGCCACATTTCCTTAAATCTCTATCAGGCTGCCAGATAGGAGAGACACTGCAGGGTTAGAGTGAAAAATGAAGTTTCAAGGTAGAAGAACCTGACCAACACAGAAACAGGGCATAAGACTACAGTTTTTCTCCTTCTATTGGAAGGCCTAATTTGGTTAGACAAAGCAGACATCTTGCCATTGTTTTCTTTTACCTCATGATATGGTGCCCAGTATGTGCTCCAAGCAGAGGGAATGGGAGAGAGAAGCTGCCACTGGCCAGTTTTGCACAAGGCTTCATCTTTGCTAAACCACGAAACGGCCTGAGGGTGAAAACTATCCTTCACTGTTTAACCTGCAGACTGCTGAAAGGTTCAACCCAATATTTTTGTTTGAGAGGGAATGAAACAAAATCTAAAGAAACACAAGAAACATTGTGAGTCACAGAGTGAAGCACCAAGCACAAAATGATTTTCAAAACTTACATAAATAATTTGCTTTTGCCTGGAAGGGAGATAGGAATTACTACAATATTGCTCTTAAAAAACCAAGAATGATTAATGATCTTTTTCTATTGCAGAGAGGAATGTAATCTATGAATAACACTGCAGTTCCCCAGATTGCTCAAATGAAGCGGATTGTTATGTTTCTTCTTAAAAATGTAACCTTTATTCCAGATTTAGATTCCCAAACCTCCAGCCAGCTGAAAGTATTAGTCTCATTGACTAAATTAATTCAATTATATCAGATAGTTCCTTTTGATCTAGATTTTTATAGGCAAAACCAAAATCACTTTCAACTGTCTTCAAGGCAGATAACAGATGTTAAGCTAAAGGAAAGGGTTTTAACATTGCAAGTTTTTTGTTCTTCTAGATCTTATCTGGCACGTCTGTAATTTCTCAGCCTCCTTCAATGTCTCCAAGCATGGCTAGCAGAGCCAGACCCAATAAGCCATTGTGGTTCCCACCAGAGAAGAGCATCCTCTCAGTGACCTCCTGAAACACCCTGATTTCCCCTTTTGCACAGCATAACAACAGTACAGGACTTTTTTATTTTTTAGCCAAATTGCCATATTAAGTCATCATACCCAGAAGTTTATCTATAATTATTCCCATTTCTTTCCCAGATTACAATGTTTCAGGGTGTTGTTCCCATGAAAGTGATTCATTCAATAGGCAGTGAGGTGGCAGAAATGAAGACCATAAAAATAACTTTAATCTTGGTCACTGAAGGAATACACTGACAAAAGCAGAGTTAAAGAGTGAACAAAGGAAATACCAGGTGAATCCCTACTTCCACTAATCTTGTTCAACAGCAGGAGCCAAGAACATGCCAGGAGTCCCAGTCTCAAATCTTAAGCTCAGAATTGTCATGCTATTGCAGAATTTAAAATTACTATGGTCTATTAGATCACCTTAAAACTCATGCACTTCAGCTAGAGTTTGGAAAAACAATCTGGTTGAAGCCAAAGGGTTTGGCAGCCAAGGGAACAGACCCATCGTCCCAACAGGCTTAGAGAAACAGGTAGCTGGGTGGGTCATGGCTTGCCAAAAGGTGAACCATGAGTACTGGTAATGGAAAAGGAAAGACTGTGTCAGCTCTGGACAGCACAAAAGCACCTCTTTTCCCCAGGGAATGATGCAGCTCTGCACAGTGGTGGTCTGTGTTATGCCTGTTGTAAAAAGAACCAGGACACTGTTCAACCTGTGCAGACATAAAGAGACTCACGCTGAAGCACAATTTTTCTCTTGCAGATGATGCAAATTTAGGTTCACTGCATTCACCTCTCTGTCCTCAATAGCCAGTCTATGGGAAGAATGAAGTTCTTAGTGCTGGCACCTATGTCTGACAGGCAGTGGATGATGCTGGTAGTCACAGAAATGTGGTGCCAAGACACATGAGAACATTGACAGTTGAAAGCAGGTGGGTGTAAAGACCAGATTCACTCTGCAGCCACAATGTAGATTCACCGTCCTGGGAGAAGGAACACTCTGGCTCCCAGACCAGTAGGAGATGCTTCAGCTCACTCCTCACTCAGCAGGGAAACCATTCAACCCATGGAGCCAACACACCGTGCCTTGTCCTGCTCCCAAACCCCGCCACGTCCTGTTGTGGCCCCAGCCACAGTGGCTCTGTGCCCACAGGTTCCAAGCCACCTTCACATTCCCCAGTGCAACCCACCTGGAGATTTGAAGAAGCCAGGGTGATCCTGCCAGAGGCCCGGGGAAGTCTGGGGAGCTGGCCCCACGTCCCCAAGCTGATGGGTGCCGCTGTAGTCTTTTCACTAGATGGAGCTAGCAGATGAATGCTGGCAAATCTGTCCTCTCTCCTGGAGGTGCCCCGCAGCCAGAACCACATGGAGAGGAAATGTGATCCCATGCAGAGCCCCTGGTTCCTCAGGGCTCATCTGTGGAAAGGAGAGTTTTTGTTCAGTGTGGAGGAGAGGAGTTTCAATGACTAATGTTTTGGCTGATGCAGATTCAGAAGAATATGTGAATGAAGTGTTCATAGAAGTACTGGAGGCAATGGTTTCAAATAAAATTGGGGGGAAATAGTACTGCTGCATAGCTAGATGCCTCTAGTAGAGGGGAACCCAGACAGAGGAAGAACTAAAGTGGTGCTGGAAACACTGCTGCCCACAATGTCCCAGTAGTGATGAGGTAAAGCTCTGGACTAAATTTCCATTGTCTTCCAAAAGCAGAGTAAATATTTTGGGGATTGCTCAACAACAGCTCTGCATGGACAGGGAGAGAGCAGAGGTGCAGTGCAGGCCTGTAACAATGCATCTGGTGTGTCCAGAGATGGCACCCAAGTTCAGCCACATTTAAACTTGTTGCATCGGAAGGTGCTGAGGTGGTGGACTCACAGGCCATCTCCATCCATGCCTCACAACAGTGTCAGGAGAGGCAGGCTGATTAAACACCCCAGTGCCACACAGAGTACACATCCCACACCTTCTCCCCTTATTGCTTCTTGTCCCAACCATCCCTGCTCAACACCTCACAGCCAGGTGTCCCTCCCCAGGTGCCTGTTTCCTCCACTTCATCTTTCTGCTCCCACCACTGGCCCAACACCCTCTTCTTCATGCTGGTGCTGCAGCTGCTGCTTTAAATCACTCATCAGCTTGGACACTTCCATATTGCTATCACCACCACTGACATAGATCCAAACCCCCGAACCATGCTGAGGTTTCAGACCTACTGCTTTTGTAGTATTTTGATGGGTGTCAGACTTTGCAGACATTTTCACAGCTTATCTTCATTATTTCATAACCTCACTAATGCAGTCATTGTTTGATTTGAAAATCAATACTTTGTTACAGTCTATTTGCAGAGGTAAAAATGGAAGCCAATAGATATGACTTAACAGAAAACCAGATGAAAACCTGCAATATGAATCAAAAAGGTGAAACCGGTAATCAGCTTGAATAAATACCACTTACTGTCAAAGAAATCTGTTCTAAACACTTTCTGACTCATTTGTTGCTGTGACCTCTCTCTCTATTTTTTGATGATTTATGAGGAAAAGTTAAAGTTGGTCAGGGACTATAAATTAGTGACTAGTTATAAATTTAAGCATCAACTCATTTCTGATCATGAAAGACTAGTGAGTACTCCTGAGGCTGGTTTTTTCTCAGATATTAATTTTGGAGTTTCTGAAACAAGATGGCATTTTATCAAGGATGTGTGACATGTTGGGTGTTAGCCAGACTTCACCTGGCTAGCCAGACTCAGTGAAATGCACATTCAGCTTCGATCCTTTTTTACCAGATTTTTGTTTGTTTGTTTTGTTTTCAAGTTCATGCCGCAGAAAAGCAAAGTCTGTAGGTGGCTGTGGACAGAAGTGTGCTGTCCCTGCTCCAAACTGCAGTAGCAAAGCTTCATTCTCAGGTTTGGTTTCCCTCTGTCTAGGGACATCTAAGTTTCTTCTACATCACAGGTCCACAGAGGAAAACCAGGTCACTCTGACACATTTTCTTGAAAGTGGTGGAGTTTGGCTGTAGACATTGATGGGTCTTATTCGGGTTGCATCCTGCAAATACTGAACTTGATCATTACTACCCATGGTCTCTGCCTTATCTGCAAAGCAAATTCAAGTCTGGCAGCAGCTGAATGAAGTGAAGGGGTCTACCTTCAGCAAGGGGTCTAAATACAAACTGGTGGGATTGCTAAGCTCATCTTGCTAAGCCTGCATATCCCTGCTGGGCTTACCATCCCTGGTTTCCATCACAGAGACCTTTCCACACCACTAAGATTATGCAGTGCTGACATGTTTCTGGAAAGCATTTCCTGGAGGTTTGAGTCCTGGGGGTTACATCCCCAGCCTGTCTGATGCTTCTGTGCATCCCTCTCCTTCCCCACAGAGAGGACATGATAGTGCAGTGACAGGGGGTCAGGAAGCATGGGGTGATGATGCTTCTGTGCCTCTTACACTTCCCTAGCCCCCCAAGCTGTAACATGAGAGCCAATACTTTTCCAAATGGCCATCAGCACCTGCATACAGCCACAGCCCTGAGCAGCGGGTGCAGTCCAGCAGCCAGAAACACCTGTGGCAGTGCTGGGCACCCACCGCCTCACTCTGGCACTGTGTCCCCAGCATCCTGCTGGGATACAACAATAGCCGAGGCCCTGGTGCCTGCTGAGGGAAGGCGGGGCTGAGCAGGTGACACGCTTCACACTCCACGCTTCACTGCCAGACGCTGGCAGACCCACTTCAGGCTGGCCCTTTCCACGTGTCCCCTCTCCCTTTCTCACCAGTGGGACAGCGTGATGGCATTGTCCCCTGAGCCCAGGCGTGTCGCTATTAGTCCCCTGGCATATGGAAGCTGCAATGTCCCAAGGCGCCACTGCCTGTGTGCGGGGCTTCCCTTCTGACACTTCTGCATTCAGCCCGGCCCGCGCCACCATCACAGGGGGATTTTTACAAAGGGGAGAATGCTTCCTTTCAGCAGTCTGGGGTCAGCACAGGGCTGCTTCACTAACAGAGGTCAATCATTAGGATGCTCAGAGATGGCTGGGATGCTTGGGAAGGGCACAGTACTCTCCACCCCCCTGCTTCTCCCAGCGCTGTGCATTGTCACGATGATAAATGAGAGAGTGAGGTGGGGAAGCTCTTGACTGAGCGTGGCCTGAGCCCCTGGGGGTTCACAAACTACTGCAAAGCGGCAGCTGATAAAATGGTAACTAATTCAATTAGTGAAATTTAATTTAGGTGGGGAGCGGATGGTGGCTTTGCCAAGACCATATGGGAAACCAGTGGTGTTTCCATATAGAAGAACTTAATTTAAACAATGAACTCATGGGTCTTCATAACCCAGTGGCCAAAGAGCCCCCAGGAAGCCCTGAAAGGGGTTGTACTGATTAACCAGACAAAAGCCTGGCGAGTCCGGGCCAGTAGGGAGGAGTCGAGTGGGAGCGAGTAGCAAAAATGATCCAGGTTCAGGTCATGAACGTGGCTGAGTTGAAAGAAATCCCTCCCAGCATCAGAAAATAGTGTTTATCTCCTCACATATCCCCTGCCTGCTTCCTCCAAGCAACGTGATCCACGACTGAACCTTTGCAGCCCAGCAGGAGACGGCGGGAGGCTCGGACGTGCGAGGTGAGAAGGAAGAGCTGGATACGTGCTCCTCATCAGTGGGGAAACAGCTCCACGGAGAAACGCCAAACTTCTGCAAAGACTAATTAGAGTAAAAGGCTTCCTGTCCCTCATGGCCCTGCGCCGCTGCGCTCCCTCCGAGCACCTGCCTTCAGAGCGCCTGACCTTTCCATGTGGGAAGGCTGGCTAGGGTAGGGAGAGGAAAAGGGAGAGACTTGTATCACAGGCAGTCTTGGGAGGAGAAGGGAATGGCAAAGCCAGGGGTGAAGAACCGGCAGTCGGGAAAACTGGGGTGGGGAGACACTCCCTGTCTGCTCTAGGGGAATCACACTGCAAAATCCATAGAGCATAACAAATCTCACCTTTTCTAACTGGAAAGGTATGCAAAAAATAATGGTGATTTTTGGTTTGATTTGGCATTGAGACCTTGCAAAGTTTGGATAGAGTACTATGATAGAGTTCTGCTAGCAAACACCTTCCCAGCACTGAAACTGTGGATGTAAATCTTCATATAAGCCAATATGAGCCAATATAAGCTTTTGAGCAGGTTTGAAAACCTGCTCAAAAGCTGGCCCAGTTTCTCCAGTTAGAAAACAGAAACAACACCATTTGATGAAAACAGCCAAACACCACAAACAGACAACTTAAGCAGCAAACAACATACAAAGAAATGCACAAGTAGTTGCCCATGACTGTGTCTCTAAAGCACCAATTCCTTTTGGGAGCAATTAGGGCTCATCAGAAGGCTGAGAAAACTCTGGGAGAAATTCCAGTTCCATTCCCACCGTGGTTTAGGTTCATATAGAGAAAGCCCACACTGCTGCAATACCCATGCACCAAACAGGCCCACTCCAGCATATGGCTGACACCCCAAGGCAGGAGGATCTGCACACCTCCAGGCCAGCAATAAGATGGTGCTCTGCCACTGCCTTGGACAGGGACAGATATGAGCACTCTGCCTGGACGGAACGTGAGCCCAAGAAGGAAGCTTTCCACTGAAAATAAAAGAGCTGGAAAGAGGGATCCAGGATTTTTAATCTTTGTTGTCCAGTTTTGTATGTGGAAAATTAAGAAACAAAGACATCTGGTAAACTGTGAGACAATATAAGTAGGCTTGGGTAATAACCGCAAATCATGCATTCAGCAGTAATCCTGGCCCTCTGCACTCACTCACTAACATTGAACTGTTCTCTTTGTGGGTTGCTGTTTGGATACTAGTCAAAGGCAATTTTTTTACAAAGACACAGACATTGAGAAGGTTTTCATAGGGTTTTTTTTTTCTTTTTTCTGAAGAGGAGAGTTAGAAAACATAGAAACTTCTGCAAACATGAAATAGCTTTTTTTTTGCTATTCACTATTTTGGTATTTATTCCCAAAATAGCCAAAGTGAACAGCTCTTCAGCTCTGCTGGGTCCCACAGGGAGCTTGGCAGACAGGAAAGGACAAGCCACCCTTGGTGCTCACAGAGGCTCCACCATGTGCAAACAACATCTTTCTTTTGTACTATTTAAGCCCTCTGCTCTGCCACCCCAAGTGGCTTCCCAGGGATATTTTCTCCCATGTGTCACCAAGCTGCAATGAGCAGTGGCCAGAGGAAGCCAATTGCACATCTCACACACCACTGCAGCCCAAGTGGGGCAAAGACTGTCACTACCCATGCTGAGCTATTCCTGCAGGAAAGGGTGAGGCTCAACAGAAAGGTGAGGAAAGAGATCAAAAAGAGGTGCAAAGGGGGTGTTTGCTTTTCCATTCCCCATTTTCTCATTTGCAGAGAACTCAAGTCATTAAACACTAGTAGTACTGAAAACTGTGGCAAGATCTGACATTGCAGGGAGGATGAGGTGGCAACAAAGGCACACTGGCCTCAGCCCTAGTATGGCCTCTACCAGCACTTCCATCCCCACCTGTCCCCTGTGCACAAATATGTCCCTATTTTGGGTCTTCCTGCTACTGTGTTCCTTTGCCAGCCAGATGCAGCTGCATCAACCCTTCCTGGGCTTCAGGATGGGCTTTTCCAGCTTCTTTATCCACCTATTTTGCCTCAGGAGTCATTAGTGCCAAGAAGGTAAGAACATAGTTATCAGGCTCCTCATTCATCACACCTAACTTCACATCTGCCATAGAAGACTTTCTTTGAATCCCTTCTGCTAGGGGCACCACAGAAGAAGAAGCATCACAAGAGAGCTGAGACTTAAAGTTATGGAGAAAGACATGGAGATCCAAAGGAAGAATGAGATAAGACAAAAGATGTGGCAGTAATGCATGAAAGACATTAGTGGCAGAATTAGATGGACACCCATATGAGTGGGCGTTCTGCAGCAGAACTGCAGGGTTTGTTCTCTTTCACACTTTGGGCTGTTTAGGTACCCAGCTGGTCACTATTTGTGCTGGCTACTCATGTTTCCAAGGGCTAACCTGGGTACTCAGAGTCATCAGGACACAAAGATGTGGCTATCGGTTGCTTGCAGAAGGAGAAGGTGCTTACACAGAGATTACATTCCCAAAGGATCCCTTGCAAAGAGGAGTCTTCCTCTGAGTGAGCTCATTGGCATCAGGAATGTTTTTGCAGGCAGAAATAAGCAGTGCACCTGCAAAGGCACAGAGTGGGGAGAAGGACAAGAGCTGTCCTTCTTCAACGTAAAACTGATGAAGCACCGCAGGTGCCGTCCCAGGTGAATTGGGACAAAATGTAATGTGGTCACTTCTGACCATGTACAGACAATGAGGAAAAAAAATGAAGAAATATGTCACTGAGATGGAAACCAGGCAAAGGAAGCAGGCTGAAGTTTGTCTTCAGCTACTCCATTCTGGGCTTTGAGTACATCAGCAATTGGAAGGTAAACAGCTCTTCCTGAGCACCCAGTGGAACCTGTGTGAGAGAATGGGCAATACTAACAAATAACACTATGGATTTAAGATTCACAAGAGAGCAAGGGAAAATCCAGAGTGGGGCTTTCTGGAGTTTGTTTCTTTTATGCACCACTGGAACCAGAAAATTTATCAATATGGAAGTTTAGCAATGGGTTGAGGTTTCGCGGAACTTACACGAGAGTGGCCCAGTGCCTAATTCTACTGTAACCCGCAAAGGTCACACACTGAAGTGCTGGTTTCAGACAGTGACTCTGGGAATTTCAGAGAGCTGTTTAAAGGAACACTCCAAGGGTTGGCTGTGGTACTGCTCAGGCTGAGCGGGAATCTCACCTCACACACCACAGATGTATAAAAATGTCAATTTTTTTGTTTGCGAACTGTCTGTGACAAATGCAGGATTTTTGTCTCTTCTCATAAACCTTTTTTCAGAGCAAGCTATAAACTTCCTTGGCCTGTGTGGGGAGGCATAAACTTTCTGAGATGGCTGTTGATGGAAGTGTTTCAAGTCTTAACTGGATTCACTAAGTGAGATACGGTAAAAATGATCTGAAAAAAACCCCTTTTCTTGTATGTGGTATTGACCATTCACCCACATCCACATCAAGAGTTCTCAGTGGTGATGCACCAAGCACAGTGCCTGTGCTTGGCTTTTGTAGAGCACTGTACACCACTGCATGAAAACCTGCATTTGAGACACCCTGAGCTCCCAGCCTGCGACTGCTGCATTTCTGTGGTGTCATCACATTGAGCCTTTCTCATAAGAAATGAGGTGTCAGGGTGCAAAATTGCTGATTAAGAGCCTGCAACAGTGCTGGTGCCTTTGGTATCAGAGTGAGCTTGTGCTGTGGAAGGGCAGAGAAGGCCAGTGCATTCCCAGAGAAAAGAATAAATGACACTACAATAGGATTTGGCAGCAAATGTGAAGCACTGTTTACTTTGCTGTTGCTGGAAGTGTAGAGGAAGGCACAGTTTATCATAGACAGGTGACATTTCATCTCAGTTCTCTTGATCCAGATGAAGATGTAGTGTTTTAGACTGCTAAAACAAGGAAGAAAATGTTCTGCATGCCTCAGTTAGTAATATCTTACTAACAAGGCTCATTCAATCTAGTTTGCACCATTCAGTCTAGGCTTAATATATGCGTTCACATACCTCCAGTTTGATCCATCTGTGTGTCTGTCTTGTCTGTCTTGTTCATGGCTGGAAAAACCCTATTTTGATTCAAGTTCTCAAGTTTTCAGCCTGGCAGGTTGAAAACTCTTGCATGGTGCCTTTGCAGGACAAGCACCAGTTTAAGAAAACCAGAACTTTCCTTTCTTGGAAACTGCAGGTTGCGTAAGAGTCACCACCTCGGTAAAGTCTCCATTTTGAATGGCCTGTGTAGTTTAGTGGCTTGTTTGAACAGCTCCAAAAGCCTGCCTGCTCCTGACAGAGCTAGAGCTGAGCAGCCAGCATGGGCTGTGAGAATGCACAGAGGGGAGCAGAGATAACAGGCAGGTGCAGCTTTCCCACTTATGGCCTGTGGAAGACAGGAACCCTTCAGGATGGGCCACATGTACTCAACAGCCTCCATGTTATGGCCAGGCTTGTGTGCCTCATATTGCTCCTATTAGTGTGGCTTAAGATGCCCTTTCTGAATGCAGAAGACACGATTCCTGGCAGTCATATTCATGGACTCAGTGTGCACACCCTTGCTCTTACTGGTTTTAAAGAACAAGAATATTACTAAGTGACTTTGTTATTTTTTAATGGCCACCAATGACAGAAGGCAAGAATCAAATTCAGATGTCTTAAGAAAACTTAACTCGATCATTGTGTTTTAGTGAGACAATTGTTTCTTAGTGGACACAACCATGATGACCCACAGTGACCCACAGACCACAAGCTGCCTGTGCTCTGTGCTTTCCAGGTAGCCTGTTTTTTTCTTTATTACATGCACCTGGGAAATGCATGGAATCCATATTCTTCTCAAAGGACTCTGCTCACTCTTCCTACTGAGGAGACTCCAGTGCAGCACAGGTTTCATCAGCATTTCTCTGTGTGCCCTGTTTGATTGGAGTTCCCAGACCTGGTCGTCTGTCTTCAGGGAAAACAAACCTTGCATGTGTTGCAAAACCTTTCTCTTGAAATGACCTCACACTAAACAACAACTGCTCTGGTGTGATGTTCAGAGCATTTCCTGAAAAAAAAAAGGACATTGTCATAGCCAGGGATTTGTACAATGCACTCCACAAAAGGAGGGAAAGAAAGTAAATATAGAAAATTGAGGAGATATTCAGAGTTGTAAGAGACACAACAAAAGAAAAACTTCCAGGAAATGACTCTACACTGGGGCTAAATCCAGACTCCTGGGTCCAGAAAACTTATTTAGACAACCCCCTCAACTAGTAACTGATTTAATATCTAAATAAAGCCATTAGGTTGTTAGCTACAGGCCTTCAGTCCTGACAGTCTGAGCCCAGCTGGGTGCATTTAAAGCATCCTTCTCTGCAGATATTAACAGACATATTTTGTATTCACATGTTCATATTTGCTGCATGCATGGCCAGGGGAGATATCAATACAGCCTAAGCCCATGTAACACTTTGTCATTTGGTCTAGGCCAGTCATCTTTGCAGTGCCCAAAGTAAACGGAGGGAGAAAGAGAGGTATTTCCAAAGGATAATTCATTCCACCCCAAGATAAATGGTGTTATCAGGGGAGGAGAAGTTAAGTTGGCATTTGAAGATGCCTCCTCAGAACTTCGACTAAGCACCTATTTTGTAAATAAAAAAATAATTAATCCTGCCATCATGGTCTAAACCAATAATACAATACAGATGTGGAGAGCAGTAAGTGACCAGATGGTGAATTTGTCATACTACAGTGTAGTTTCTTGTAATACAAATACAGGCTGATGAAATAGTTGATTGGCTCAACAGACTGCCTCAGCTTCATTACAAGAGCTAGTCTGGAGCCCTTACAATTTGTCTCAGGGCCCTACATATATTTATAGAAAATATTATGGACTGGAAATAAAAGATTATGTGCAAGAAATAATTTTTGGTCAATTAATCTAAGCTTCTCTATTCTGAAAAAGAATCCTAGTGTCCATTTTTTCCACACTATGTGAAGACTTTATATTTAATGTCAAATTATATTTAAATGAAAAAACCACTGCAAGACTACAATACTTTAAGACTGCTAAAGATAGCCTCTCCCATCTATTCCCTTGTGCCTCAGTAGCAATGGTTTTATTTGGAACTAGTAAAGCAGATTTTGCTTCCAGCTTCTGGATCAGAGAGCTACCCAAATGCTTCAACAAAACTGTTTCTAGTACTGCGGGGTCTCTGCAAATAGAGAAGAGGGTGAAAATTAAAGGAAAAAAAAGGGTCTGTGTGAATCATTCTACCTGGTGGGAGCAGTCCTTTACTGCTTGAACATGGGCAGCCCACAGCCAATGTCTCCCAAGGCAGTTCACAACTGAGATCCAGACTCATAATTCATTGCATCTCCCTTGTTACCCAAGGCAGAGAAATGGCAGATCCCACTGTCTCCCAGTCCTTCAGTGCACATCTGTCCCAGTGCCCAGCTGTCCCACAGCTTGGAGCAGGCACGGAGATCCCCAGACCTGCTGACCCCGCTGCGAGGGAGACAACGAGCACACACCTGTGATGCCACCTGCCCACACGGATGTGGGACAGCGAGCAGGGCCAAGCCTGCTGGAGAGCAAAGTCCCAGCAAGGATAATCCCACACAGCTGCTGGGAGGCTTTCTGGCAGCTTGCCTCTAAAGCACCAAAGAAGGCCTTCAAGAGAACATGTGCCTTTCTTGGAAGATTGTCTGGAACAAAATCCCTGGTCACTTATAAGCAGCAAACACCAGCCCAGCTCTGCCCCACCATTCAATGGGAACCTCTGTACAACCACTACAGAGCCAGGTCCCTCACAAATGCACCTTCCCCAGGTCAATCCCTCTTCTGGGAAAGGCTCTGAAGATGTGCATGCTCATACAGCATCCAGAGAGGATCTTTTTTGACATAGTCTGTCTGCCCAGGGACTTTTCCACTCTAGGAATTTTCTCCAGCTGTGTGGAAAACCAGTAAGAGCAGGCATTTATCCAGCATTTTCAGAAGAAGTTAGTAGCTGTGTTAGTAGCTGGCATTGCTTCATTAAAGAAATATTGTGTTGAAAAGGATGTTAAAAATCTTTGGTCTATTAATCATTTCGTTTACATAACTTTGTAGCTTTTAGAGGTTATGTGCAATGCCAGCGCTCAGAAAAGTGACTCTTCATGTGGAAAGGCAAATTAGTAATTCAGGTAATTGATGACTGCATGTTCTGAGTCACAGCAGTGCATCCTGACACCCCCAGTAGTGGCCTACTGCTCTTGTTTTGGATCTAAATAGTCTATCCATTCAAATATGGCCATTCTTTCATCCCTCTCTGTCCCTCCTGTGGAGCTTTTCTTCCTAACAGCCCAAAGGGGAAGAGCCTAGAGGACTGTCATAGGGGTGAGAATGAAGATATGCTGGAGATCTCAAAGATAACATTTGAAAGTCAGAGGACATCTGGGCTACATAACATGAGTGTCAGAGTAATGCCCTCCAAAAGCCATTCTAGTCCTGAGGGCACCTCCCACTGCTTCTTCTGTTCAGACCATAGATCTGTTTGCATTGGTGTCCCATCTCTGACAGACATGAGACTCATGGGAAGACTCCTCCAGAAAGTACCTCATGAACTTTTGTGCTGTGTGATGGATAGCTTGGTTTGTCCTTTCTCCCCCATAAAGAGACAGAGCCCACTGACACCTTCAGTGTGTGAACCAGTGCCACCTTCCTTCAGGGCTGTCCTCCTGGGCTTGCTGTACTGTTCCCAAGAGACCCCAGAGCATGGCAGCACTGGAAAAGCTGAACTTAAAGTTGCAGATGAAACCTTTCTCTGGCCTACTCCCCATCCTAACTTGTTGATGCTTCCCAGACCCCCAAGTGTGGTCTGTGCATTTCCCCTTTGAGATGGATCACTTTTTAATTAATTTTACAGTAAATCACTTCCCTATTTCCTTTGTTTATGCTAGGTGGACTCGGTGGTTTCCATCTCGTGTGACACAGCTCTTGGCACGGGAGCACAGACCATACCATCGCTTCAGCACATTCTGCATTGTGGGCTCTCCTGGAAAGAAGGTAAAAGGGCTGCTTCTGCACTGTCATTTCCCTTCACCCTCCCACACCAGTGTCACTGGGAACTGCCGCCTGGCATCCTCTGCCTTCCTCCTTCAAGCAGGATGGTTGCAAATGCTCGTGCAGCACAGCTCAGGTGCGTGCCTGCCACAGAAGTCCCATGGCTTACCGAGTACAGCTGCTCCATATCTTGCCTGCTTCTAATGAATCTCGCTTGCCATTTGGAAGAACACTCGCAGAGGAGTAGCTGCTGGTATTCCCCAGTTTCCTCAGGAAAAGTGAGGGGAATATCTGAATCCGAGGTTGAAGGTTGTATCTGCACTGCAGCACGCTGGCTGTAAGCTTGGGGCCACGAGTCTGGTCTTGTCACTGTGCAGACACCCTCTGAGACCACAAGTGAGCAGCCACAGCCTCAGACCCCTTTCTCCCTCACAGAGCACCATGGCTACAGGGCAGTCAGGCACCACAGTGACAGAGGGTGTACCCAGACTGTCAACAGCCAAAATGTACACCAGGACACATATCCTCACTTTCCTCAGGGCTGGAAAGGAAGAGGGAGGAATTTTGACTTCAGTGTCATAAAGTAAAGTAGTCAGAGCTCAGCTGCAGATACTAGTTCTGACCTTCCTATGGGGCTGGAACAGGCAGGGAGGAGGCTGTGGAATCAGCCATATCCCCAGGCAGAAGAACAGGTGTTGTGTGTTCCTGCAGGTGAATCACAAAATTACCATCTAGTGCTTTATCCTCCAGGAAAATGTCTTCCTCAATTCTTACCTCTCTCACACTGTCAAGTATTGCTCCAAAATATTAAGAGAATAATAACAAATTCAGAGGATTTCATAATATTTGCTCCAAAATAGTAATAGAGGGTACTTGTTGCCACCCTGAGAGATAAAGCAAGTCACCACACTATCAGCCCAACAAAGGCAGCATCCTTTCCCTGCTCTCTCTCTCCTCTGCCCGCTCCCCCTCCTCCTAGGGCTTTGGGCCCCTCGCTGAAAGTAAACAGCTGGCTGTTACTTTTTTAATTTCTTGGCTTTCTATGGCTTGGGTCCCAACCTTAATGTCATTTCAATGCCATTTTTCTTCTGTGCTGCATAACAGGTCTGGAAATCTCCGCCTCGCTGCAGACGGCACATGTGGCAGAGATCCTGCTGTGCCCGTGCCCGATGCCTTTGTTCCAAGGGATTTGGTCAGTGCCAGTCTCTGAAGGTACCCATTGGAGCAGGTTAAGTGTCTCCATGGAGATCTCCCCAGCTCCCTCTCACAGTCCCTCCCTTCTCTTACAGCTTTCTGTTTATTGTAAACAGCATCCCCATCTTGGCTGGAGATGGTAGCTCTCTGCTTCACCCTGCTCACCCGCTCACCCGCTCACCTAAGTTGCCTCCTGGCCTGCTGTTGCCTGGGAAAACAGCAATGCCATCCTTTGAAAATAACCTGCACATGGTGGAGGGCTCTTTTCATTCCTGGGTTGCTTTTTCTTTCCACTCCCCTATTATGGGATTTGCCTGGATCTCTCACAGCAGCTGCAGCATCACTCCACCACCAAGGGCTGTGTGATTATACATGAGGGAGAGTTTGTAGGAGGGAGGCTGGGGGCTGCAACCTCTAAACCCCGCTCTTTCCTCCAGTCACATTGTCCCATCACAGGAAGAGCAGTGGTGTGCCCAAGCTTGGATTATTGAGTAGCTGTACAGCCTTTCCCCTCACTCACATCCACAGCATGCCTTGATTCCACCTGAGCAGTTGGGAAAGGAGTCTGAAACTTCCCCAGGTCTCCAGGATTCATCTGCTTCTTCAAACTCCATATACGCCAAAACTCCCACCTCCCATCCAGCATCTTCCATCCACTTTCTGATGTCTGCCAGACATGAGGGAGCCCCATAGGGAATAACATTTTTTTTTCATAATCCCACAATGGCAGTAAAATTCTACCTTGCCTTAGTATGTTCCCTTGGCTGGGAAACCATCCTCATCTCCAGGGATTTTTAAAAGAGATTTGGGGAAGAATGGAGAAGTAAATGCACCCATGTTCCTTCCTAATTTATCACCCTACTCTCCAATGCAGAAAACTGGTGTGCCACCTTCGTATCACTACAGTTCCTCTGCTCCTGACACGATTTTGAGGATGTATGTTTATGCCAATGAACCATTCCAAAACGATTTCTCCAATGTATCCGACAGGAATAGACTTTTCCTGACATGCCTTCTCATATCTCTGACAAACCAGGGGGTAGTTCTCCTGTCCTGCAGCTTGATCAGTCTTTGGGTATATGCAAAGAGTTCAGGAACTTACACAGTGACTCCACACCCTTTGTTCCACCAACAGGCATCCCATTTCCCCCAGGACCATTGCTTTCCATCAGCCCTTCTGTAACATCTGCCCTCCAAGAGCTACAGAGGCTCCCACCCATTCAATGCAAAAAGGGTCACCAAAAAGACACAAAACCAGAAACAAATCATGTGGAGAAGCTCCTTCAAATCTTTGAGGGAAACCCAACACTGCTTTTGGAAGAGTGATGTAGGAAAGTCTTTCTTCCATCTTCACATTCTTGCTCCTAAAACACTCTCACCATTAAGCTTAGGATTCAGAGGAGAAGATGGAAAAAAATGAGATCTTCCAGTTTCTTTCACCTTCAAGTCAAAACTGAACTTCCCTACTTTTATTGTTCAAGGCAGATTTTTTTTTCTGGCCTTTAAGCAAGACTTCTTGCCTGATGTACTCAGATCTACGATGCACAGTCGATGTGTTCAGTGAAAGCTGCACTTCACTGTTAACCAATGAAGGCTTTAAAAGCAGAGTGCTTGGATGTCAGTAACAAAGAAAGCAATACCCAGTGCTCTACAGTGTCAGAAATTTTTTGACATTACTGTCCAAACACTCTTGTTAGTCTGGTGCAGTTCTTTTTTTTTCTCCAGGGAAGTCCAAGTCCATAGTGACAGAGCTCCACATATGCTCCTAAGGCAGCTCATACATCATGAGGTCTGCTCAGAACACCACAATGCACTGCACCTCAGTGAGCCTGAGTGATGTAATCCTTGAAGTTCTTGATGACACCCAGGACAGTCAGAGTCTTCTCTGCACCAGTACAGTGTGACTTTTCTACTACCTCCCCTCAGGAGAGCAGCACTCAGTGGAGGTGGAGGAAAGAAGAACAACTAGTGCTGACAAGTACAAACATGGATGGCTGGCAAGTCACTTTCTTAAGGCAGGCCCATAGTCCAGTGCCTGACTGAGTGAGGGTCTCCTGGCCAATGTTCATGGAGAGCAAGTTATTCTGCCAAATGCATTAGCCTGGTTGAGCCACACTCCACTGTTTCGTGAAGCAAGTCCCTCCATCGCATGTGGAGAATTATCACCTTCAGGCAGAGATAAAAGGTTATAAGAATGGACATACAAGTGAAACACGGGTACCAAAAATGGTGAAAATTTATGAGATCACCTTGTCCTTCTCTCACATCTAGTCAATATAGGATTGTTCCCTCATTGACTCCAGAACAATGCCACTTAACCTAGATGTAATCATGCTTCAGGAACTGCCAAACACAATGCAATGAAGACCAGAGAATGAGCTCATATGAGTTAATCCAATTCCTGCAATAAAACAATCCAGGGCTCTGGTCTCCGTCCTGCAACATTCTCCTGAGCCAACCCTTTTCCAAGCCAACCCTTGAGTGTGGTAACACTCAGACACAAGCTGGAGCCACTGGTGGGCTGCTGAAATAACCTGGAGCTGGGAAAACACAGCAAAACAATATGTTCTTTCTACTAAAACTGTTGCTTTGTTTAGATGGGATCCATAAACCTTGTTATTCACAAACATTCAGGGAGCAGAGCTTTATTTCCAAGAATGCTCATGGAAAGGAAATCCATTGTGTAGGCCAACATGAATAGACCTTTGGTGTGCAGTTTTTATAGGAAGCATCCAGGTGGCTAGTGAGAAAATAGCTTCTTATCAAGTAAAGTAATGCATTACAACCACAGATAATTCTCAAGCAGTTGGAAGACACCCCCACCTGTGAGGCACACGTCACCCCAAGAGGAGTCCGAAACAATGCCACACAGCAAACACACAGCAGGAACAGCCATCCCCTCCACCAAACCCACCATCAACCAAAGCGTTCACATTCACTGTTTGCAAGTCATTGCAGAGCCACAAAAGCACACCTTGACAGCAGAAAGGACCATCCCATATGTTTCTTGGAGTGGTATCTCACAGTGCCTTATACGTAATAGACCTTAAAACAAAGGGTTAAAATTAATTGTAGGGTCCACTGAAACACTTTCCTGGAAATGGCCTGAGCAGAAAACCTATCTCCACCTCCTTCTTAAAATCATGTGGCTGATAAAAAGCAGAAAGTCATTTGTCACTATTTTGTATGCATTACTAGGTTTACTTTGCAGAGCTGTTGGGTTCTGAGTTAGCAAGTGCACATGCACGCACACAAACACACACAGATCTTGCTCATTTATGTGGCTGGTACCCAGAATCACAACTCTTCAGCCAGTGTCTGGGTGGCAAACGTGAAAATGCATTTTGATAATATTGATGCTGGGATGCAACAGCATGCACAAAAATATGTCCACCAAGTGCAACACATTGTAAACAGGAGAATAAGAAAAATAAACAAATACATGTGATTTCATCTGGGTCACAAGTTGACTCAATGTGACATTTTCTTTTGTAGTGAAGAACATTGGAGAAAAGAGAGCTTATTTATACATACCGGAATATATTTGGCTAAGATTTTTTTCTAACTCTCTTGGTTATTTTTGCAGTAAGCCTAAGTGTTTAGAAGCTTTTCCCCCTTTCAAAATCGAGATTTTCTTTCTACTTTATCTCACAGAATCATAACTCATAGTTCTGCATCCCTAAAAATGACTACTGTATGGCTGTGAGCAAAGACCTCACCATGTGATCTTGCCCCAAAATCAAGGAAGAGATTAGGCTGTAAGCAGTAGCTCTAACTTCAATATTATCAGCTATTTAAAGGCATATGAAACAATGTCCATTTCTCCCATGTTTGCTTTCTTCTCTGAGTGATGCTTTGCAGCTGTGTCTCCTCCAGCAGCAAGGCAGCCAGGGCTCCCTCGGGAGCCCATTGACACTGCTGCTCTTGAAGGGCTAAAGTGGGAACACGCGTCCTGTGTCCCTGGACACACACACTCAGCTCTGTGAAGCCCTGTGGGTGGTTTTCATGGAAGAGAAATTGTTGGCTAAATTTCCTGTTGCTCTGCCTGCCTGGAACAGAGGGAATGCAGTTCTGCTCTCAGATGGGTCCCTCATGCTCCCTGAGCTGGCTATGGTGCCGTGGCCAGGACTGAATGCACACACGGGCTTGCTGAGCTGCAGGTTACAGAGCAGAAGGGAGACAGCAACTCCTCAGGGCAACAGGGCTCAACTCCATGTGCAAGTTTCCATCCAGGGCACTCAAAGCACTGTGCACAGGGAATAGCATTCACAGGCAGGGAGAGGGAGGGGAAGAAGTTGACCTAGTCACTGAGCAAGCCAGCTGGCTGCAGAGTACATGTTTGGAGTGCCAGGTCAGGCTAGAAGCATCACAATATCCTACACAGTCACTCATTTACCTTGAGCAGCAGAGTATGGCAAGCACAAATAACATGTGAAACCCAACAGAGAAAGCCAAGCCTTGCTCTGGGCTGAACACCCCTCTGCAGCCCTTTGGGAAGGTGCCAATGCAAAGCCAAGGCTCGCTGTGAAATATCATCTATGTCTGTGTTGAGGGAGTTGGGGAAATCCAGAAGGGAGCTTTTTAACAAGGACATGAGGGAAGACAGGCAAAAGCAAGCAAGTGCCCAGAGCTCCCTGTCCACACAGAGTGACACTGCAGTACTGAGCAAATGAGATTATAGTCATCAACAGCTCATCAGCCCTGTGACAAGGACAAGAGTTATCACCTCTGCCTAACAAACACAGGACCCGAGACGGGCCAAGTGCTGCTACACCAGTGGTGGGAACAGCATGGCAAGCCTCTGCCCTGCATCTCTGGGGTTCACATTAAATGGGGCCAAGAATGGGAAAGGCCATCCATCTGAGCCAGGCAGCAGCAGTCACCGAGTAAAGAGGGAGACAGGAAGAGGATCTGCACTTCAAGGCTCTTGGCGGTGCATTACCAACTCAACTGTTGTCACACAACTCCCTGCATCACCCCTGTGCTTCCCCTGGCAAGGGTGTCCTCAGGCTCACAGCTCAATGTGCCTGCAAGGTTGGCAGGAAAGGCTGACCTAACCCTGCACCAAGTAGGCCCTCAGACCTATTGTCTCGAAATCAGGGTAATGATGGATGCCTAGGATGTTTCATCATTTCCCAGCACTGTTACAAGGCCCACATTTAAACCTCATCAGAAACATTTTGGTTTCCTTTCTGATTTTTACGTGCTTGGAGTGCTGGCTATACCCCCTCCAGCTTTTGTTCTCCTGTTATTAAAAAGTGTTGCATTTTCCAGAAAATGAGTAGTGCTGTAGAACAAACCTATGAACCTCTTCAAGTGGTCTGAACCTCTTGCATTAGCAGCAAGACCTCAGTGAGGTGTCTGCCACTTGGGAAATGTTCTTCCCAATCTCTCTATCCCATCCACCTCTCAGGTTTTTTCCACACTCGCCATGAGGTCAAACAGACGAAAGGCTGGATAAGTCAGCAGTAGAAAACAGGGCAATGAGCTTCTGAATGCATTTGACAAAGAGGTTTGACAAAGAGCCTAAGGAGGTTAAAAGGCTGGGAGTCCTGGACTGAGCTGAAATAGAGCCCTGGGCCCATGGATGTAGGCAAGCCCCAGGTGAGGCTGGTAAGGGCCTCTGCAGTTCTTCAGTGCCTTCGAGGCCTGGGACAGCCACTGGCTGGATCCTCCTGCTGGTGTCTGCTCCCAGAATGGCATTTCCTTTGGACAGAGGTGGTGTGTCCTCCTTGTGCAAGGACATCATGTGTCTGCACACATAGGCAGAGCATGCTTTTAATATTTGCCCATCTTGATTTTCCATCATTCCCTTCTGGTTAATGTTTTTCCCCACATTTGTGCAGAAATTAATACCCGAGGGTTCCAGGCTTGACTTGGGCTTTTATTGCCACAGTAAGAGCTTAAAGAAATAGTGGTAGCTATACCACCATCATTTGGAAAAGAGATTATGTGCAACAACTTGCATGTTTCAGTGGCTAATGTAATAATGTGGCAATTACAGCTCTCTTTTGGGTCTGGTCCAGCTGTTTGTCCAAGAGGTCTCTAGTTGCAGCTGTTCTCACCACCAGACCCTGATCCTTTCAGTTACTGTTGAAACTGTGCCATAAACATGCTGATGGATTTTGTTTTTCTTCCTTGAAAGCACCTGCTTGAGATGCACAGCCAGTTTCATTATTAGATAGTTAGAAAAGGCAAAAGTTGAATCCTGCTTTCATACATTTCATGGAGTAAGGTGAGCTCTCATTTTGGAAGGGATTGCGCCTCTCTTACAAGTTCTATTAATAAATTCATCTGTGTCTGCTCCCCAAATTTGCCCTCTACTTACAGGACAATTCAAATGGTCAGTAAGAATTAGCCTGCCTCTTGCATGTAGGCTGGCTTAATAAAATGCAGATCACTGCAGAAGTGAGGATAATGCAAATACCTATTGCAGCTTTAGCAAATAATTTGTATAAACTAGAGAGGGAGAGGATGTCCACTTCAGAAAATGAAATGTTCTCAATTTCTCTGTGATTTAAATCCATAGTGTGAGTTTTAAGATACTATTTGCACTGCTAGTTGAAAATGTGTGAAGCAGTTAAACTCAGAGACTCCTACAGGGACAGGATGGGTGCAGTTTGGGGAGGATGATGCTGTTATTCAGCTGAAAAAGACCCACATGATCCCAATGCCATCACTGGCATGCAGGGGCAGCAGGACCTCCCCTTTGGAGCAGGAGGAAACGATTTGCAGTCCCTGGAGGAGGCAGCTCGCTGGGGTCAGGCAGCATGTGCAGGCCTGTAATGCTGGAGGTCCCTGTGCCAAGAAAAATAACTTGGCCATACTTCCTCCAAGCCTTCGGTGGGCAGGACAGCCCCAGTGGTTTTCTCCAGACCGGTGACCAAGGGGACAAACAGGGACGTGTGTTGTGCTTGGAGCCGGCTGCCTGCCCACCCACACCCACCTGCTGGTTCAGAGGTCGCTGTCCCTTTGCCGAGCAGTGGCTACTGCACTTCAGCTTCCCTGGGGCTGGCAGCTCCCCCCGCAAATCCCAGCCGCTCACAGCCCTTGCAGCCAGCCTGGCAAGAGGCTGGGGAGGTTGTGGACTTGTGGCTGGGAAGGACATCCTTTTGGGGCTCCTCTGGCATCCGCTCACCGGTGGTGCACACAACATCTAGGCTTTTACCCACAATATACAATCAAGATTTTTTTCACCTTTTCCTGTCCCCTTCTTAGTTTTGGCCTTTCTCCTTTAAAGCTTACCAGCCTGATTTCCTCTTGCCTTGCTTGCATCTGCATTGATGCAGAATAGAGCACCAGCCTGAAAGCGCTGAAATGTCGCTGCTTTTGCAAAGCACAGAATAGGAACATAAGGCACAAAGGAGAAGGGGTTAAGGTACCTGGAGTCCTCATTCCCAAAAATGAGCTTGGTTGGCTTTACCTCAGCTGCCCTTTTGGAGACCTGCACCTCATTCACAAGCCATTTCCTTTATGCTTTTTAAAAAGGACCTGAGATCACATCAAACAATCCCCCTGATATTGGGGCTGGATGGGCCTACCTTCTTTAAACTAATTCATTTAGAATAAGATTCAAAAATTATCAAATAAAGTCAGCCCTTCTTGCATATGTGGTTGTCATTGTTGGCGGACATGGATGTGCTGTGAAGAAAACTCTGTCACGTGCCTTGACTTCAGAAAAGCATGAGAAAACACTTGCAGCCTTCCCTGAGATAAGAAGCCACAAACAAATCAGAAACAACAAGCGAAAACTCAATTCAAGGTTTACTCCAGGATGGACGTCTTGCTACGATAAATTAAGGTGTTTTTCATTATTAAAAATAAACAAAGCAATGAAAGTGAACCGTGTCACCATTCATATGCTTTAAAAACATCTTTAATCTGCTTGGGAAAATCTTTTTTTCCCCCTAACAGGAAAAAATATTAGTTGTCCAGATAACAAGCAAAACAAAATCAACCAAAGGGCATCAAGAGACTTCCTGAAATTGAAAAAACAATGTTTTGTGTAACAAGTTAAAAAAAAAAACAAAAACAAAACAAAAACAAAACAACCACATGCAGCAAGCAGAATGATTCCTCCTGCTTCTTCAGGTCGCCAGTGGTTTCAGGAACATGAGGAAGAGCTACACAAGCAGTCAAAAGTTTTATTTAACCTTGCAGCATTTTACAGCTGTCCTAAGCCTCTTCCCTTCTCCCCTTCCCCTCCCCACCCCCCCGGAAACCATTTGTCTTTCTAGTGCCTTATTTTTAACAGCTTAGCTTGGCCCCAAAGGGACATGTGTAAAAACAACCAAAGAACTTAATCCAGCAGCTTTGGGGTTCCCAGGACTGAAATAGCAAGCCTGATGCAAATCAGGATAGAAGCTGCTTTGGAAGAGGGAGCAATACCTCCTCCTCTTGAGGGAGAGAGGGATGGAAGGAGGCAGAGCCACCATGATGGGCAGCCCAGACACTCATCCACCGTGAGACTGGGAGACGTGGCAATGCTGGGCTGGGCTAGCAGGGATGCTCAGGGACCCCATTCATCCTGCAGTAAACCAGCCCCTGGAGATGCACGGGGAAGTTTGCACAATGTCTGCTCAAACTCTGCCTGGATCCCTGCCAGGGCTGGGAAACTTTCATTCTCATGAGTTCACAAATTTCACCTACAAGAGCCTGATTTAAACAATACAGGAGACAGTGTGCCATTCCTTCCCACATCCCTCTCGGCCACTGCGCTGTGAAACCACAGCAACTCATTAGCTGTGCCTGCTAAGAACTTCTGGATTGAAGAAATTATTCCCATTTGATGTATTCAGAGATTTTTTTCTTTGTTTAAAGATATTTATGATTTTCACAGGTTTGTTTGGGATGCTGGTTTATGCAGTTTCTGACGTTTGGCTGTGCATTTTAGGTGTAGCAATATGGGGTTCAAAGGCCTCCCACGTTGCAGTTACCATGGTTTTAAGGAGCAACGTTGCTTTGCAATCAGGTAATTAAGCCATGAATGTATGTCTGCTCCTAATAAATAAACAGAGCAGCAGGTCCAACCCTCACACATTTATGAGCTGGTTTCAAATGTGGCCTCTGAAATGCTGAAAGACTTTTCCTGTGAATCTTTACTGCAGAAGTCAGCCCATTGAATATTTGCAAAGAGTAATCCCTAGACAGGTGTAGCAGTAGCCAAAGCAAATTGGTTTAGAAATGTCAACATATATTCATGGATTATTTGCCCAGCTTAAGCATTTATAGTAAATGTCAACAGATCTGGCAATAAGGTTCAACTTGCCTTAGCCTTGCAGCAAACACATGTACCACAACTGGAAAGCAGCACAAGCCTGCTGGCAGAAGGAAACCCACTGAGGTGGGTGATGGGAGGGAAAAGCTCCATCAAATTTGTGTCCACATTTTCTGGGGCTATTCCACCAAGGCGAGGTTAGCAATCTGTGGTGCTTTCAGCATATCTGATCTTCCTTGCCAGCACAAAGTCCCTTTGTTCAGCACGGTGGTTTCCAGCAGCTCTGAGCTGTCCTCCAAGGCAGCCACCAGCCACAGGGTGAAAGGGGCACATTTCCCATATGGGTGTGCAGCCTGTAAGCATCTGGGAATGTTCCTAATGCTCACCTGCAGCCTTTGGCAAGGTGACACTCCCTCACCTCTCCTCCTCCACCAGACATGGCACTTGCCAGTGTTCCACCAAGGGACTGATTCATCACATGAATCTGCTGGCCAAGAGGAAGAAACCCTTTAATGGATAAATCAAGATGCAGCACGTTTCTGCTGCATACACTGCTTCCACTCATGCAAACAGGAGAAGTCATCCTCACCACCTTTCACAAGAAAACTGTCTTCAGGACAGAAAAGCATCCTGGGTTTCAATTTTAAAAGCTGTTTGACACAAAGCTCCCTCCCAAGGCAGAGCATAGGCAGCGATGTGCAGCCGAGGGCAGCTCTGGGCTGGCTGTGCACCTCTGCATCCCTTCCTGACCTTGCCCTGCCTATGCAGCCTGTCCAGGGTAGGCAGCAGCCTGAAAGAGAGAGCTCGTGTGTGAAAAAGGTGCCCATGCTCACTGCTGACAGCAGAGCACAAGCTACAGGGAGCTCCTGTCATAACTGCAGAGATTCAGCCATGCCTGCTCCTACCTGCTAGAAGCCTTTCCATGAAGAAATAAGTGGTTTAAGGAGTCATCACTAATAACAAATAATATAACTTCTTTTCTTTATTTTTATTTTTATTTTTTATTGGATGGGTTTTTTTAGACCTGTGACATATCCTGCCCTTGAGCACTGCTCCAGAAGCACAAAGCTGCCGTGCTCCCACTGTCCCTGTGGCCTGTGGGCTGGAGGCTGCTCCTAAGTAAACTTGAACACCCAGCAGACACTTCCCTCTTCGTCCATCTCAGTTTTGTTACAGGAGAAAAAATATGCCAGAGATCACAAACCCCTGCAGCAGCCACAGTCCCTCCTACAGTACCACTCCTGGCATAAATCAGCCCGGTGCCAATTGCGGCTCTTCCCTGGCTCTGTGGCTCGGCTCAGCCACAGGAAGGCTGATTTTTAATCTTACTGACACCCTGTTTAGAGAACCTGCTTTGATTGCAGCTGGCTTTCAGCTTCCCTCTGCCAGACTTGCCTCTCACCGTGCCCGACCCTTGCAGACACTGTGGAAAGCATTGCCCTCTCCAGAAGCCACAGCCTCTGCCCGGCCAAAGGAACAGGCCACCACAGAGCCATGAAAAACCCATCCAGCAATGGGATAAACTGCACTGCTCTGCTGCCTCCATTTGCTCAGCATTCCTGATCAAGGGCTTCTTCCTGCAAAGTCACCAGGCCCATCTTGAGCCAAAGTGCACTCACTCAGCTGCACCATATCCTGACAGGATGTCAGCAGTAAACAGTAGGTAAATACTCATGCTTTATCATTGGTTAGTATTTGTTGTTTTTAGGGAACTGGACTAAAATTCCCACTGAAAAAAAAATGTGTACGACAAAAGTAGCTTCTATTTTCTGCCCACAGAAGAACCATGTGAAGAGAGCCATTTCCGTCATCATTATTTTCCACACAAAAAAGTTTGATGATGTTTGTGTTGGATTTTTAGATCTTTTGTATCTATCTACTTAATTGCTGGGAAATTATTTGATTTATTAACAAATGTATATTATGGATCAGTAAAGAGCTACCCAGTCCCCGCAGTTGTTTGCCCTTTGCAATGTGGACCTTCTTGGTACCATCCCTGAGGTACAGAGCAGGCCCTCCCCAAGCATGACTATTCTCACACCATTCAAAATTGGTTTTGGCAAATAATTGTTGGTGGAAGTGAGCTCTCTGCAAAAAGCACACTCCTTCAAAAATGAAGGAGTAAGTGAGTACAACAAGCAAAGCCTTATTCTGGCATGACTAAAACATAAACAGCTATTTGCTGGAAATCACTGGCAGCATTTTCTCAGCAAAGGTTATTGTGAGAAGATATAATTGATATTAATGTCCAGGGTTATCTCATCTGATTGTATCAGCAAAATATGGGATCACTTGGTAATTACTTTTAACGTGATTTTCGCGGGAGAGCAGTCGATGCTGGAGAACAGAGTTGTCTTTTTAAATGCAGCAAAATACTGCCTAATTATGAATTAAACCCCAGGCTGAGCCAAGTTAGCAGCCTCTGGATTGATTCTGAGTGAGCAGCACTTTCCCATTAAACTTTGGATGATTCTCATAGTCATTTTTTCATGGAAGTAACACTTTTCTGAAAAAAAATAATGCTGTTAGCCTGCAAAACATTTAAATGATACAATAGCTGCTTGCTTGGAGCTCACTCGCCACCTGCTTTTCCTTGTTTTGTTTTCTAGCCTCTAATTACTGAGCAGAGTCAATTCCTAATGAGGCAGTTTGATTTCCTGTTTTTCATACTTCTTGAGCTGCTTAAAGAGCCTGTCCAACATAAAAGGAACCCTTTTCTAAACAGATTTTAAATTAATTATAATAACCTTGGTGGTTGTTGTTGTTGTTGCTCCGCATGTGTGCATGCGTGTGTGTGTGTGAGTGAGTGCATCTGAGTTTTCCATGGCTGTGTTTCTCATTTAATATTTCCATATGAAACAACCTTTTTTTTTCCCCTCCTGTTACCCCCCCCACCCCCCCCAACAATGCGAACTGGAAACTCTTGTCCAGGAAATTGTAGCCACAGAAACACTGTGTCTGGGGCTGAGGAGGAAAAGGTGGTGATGTCATGAATAATTGGGCTGTGAGAAAAAACGGAGCATGAATAAGGAGGGAAATATTCTGACGTCCGTCTTAAAGCTGGAAGATAAACACTTGTTGTGAATGGTACACGCTGCCTTCCAAACGGGCTGGTAGGAAGAAGAGCAGTACTAAATGACTGCTCAGAAATATATGAATGATGCTAATGAGGTCTCTCAGCCCTCTCCTAGCCCGACCAAACACGTGTGACGCCTCTCAGTTTGTGCTCAGGGCTTCCCCTGTGGATAGCAGCGGCACTGGAGCGCTGCTGCGTTCCTGGGATTTACAGCAGTCCTAGTCCTCCTCCTGCCTCTGCTCCCTGCTCACTCTGTCCCTGCCTGCTCCCTGGGACCCTGTGGCACGGTGAGAGGCTGATGCAGGCTGGGGCTGCACAGGCTGCGGATGAGGGGCAGCCACGAGCTCTGATCTTGCCCAAGAGGTTCCCCTGGACCCTGCTCCTTTCTGGAGGGCCACACGAATCTGGTGGCTGTCTTGGTGCATGGATGGTACAAAGCACTGCCAGGCAGAGCCTTCTGGAGCAGAAGAAACCCCTGTCATCATGCATCTGCATCTTCCTAGCACTTCAACACCCCTTGCCCTAGTCCAGGGTGGTGTTTGTGAGGCCACACACAAAAGGAACCTAAGGACTTTGCTACGGTGCCAGTTCCCCCATCACCTTGCTCCTTCCGTTGTCTGTCCAAGAAACTCCCCATGGGAAGCTTTATCTGGAGCAGAGCCTGCCACCATGCCTTGGTAACAGGCCACAGGCTCTGCAGCATTGAGAAGATGGCTGAGGATTGTTGTGTCTTTGAACAACAGCCACAACCAGTGCAGCCCAGGACTGTTGCGCTGGGTTGCTTGACAAGTGCACAGGAGAAAGGCACTCCCTGTCCCAGAATGTTTGGAGAAGAAAGCAATGGATTTGCACCAGTCAGCCCCTGGACCTACTACATTTGTGAGTGAATGAAGCTTCTCTGTGAAAACTGCATATGAAGCTCGTTGAAAAATACACAGCCTGCTGCTAGAAATGTAATGAAAGGCAATCCACGCTATAGCTCTAAAAATTCAAGGGAGCCTTGGCTGGGGAGGGCTGCATTCCAGCCCCACCCAAATCATAAAGCTGAAAAAACTTCAATGGGCTCTAGCTTCTGGATTATTATTATTATTATTATTATTATGACAGGGTTTTCCTCTCAGGATTCAGACTCTCTGTAAATGGTGGGAAAAAGGGTTTTATACAACCTCCAGTCTCCACATGACAAAGTGACTGCCTATTCCTACAGTCATCTGAACAGAATAGACGGAATAAGCTATTGTCTGTGCTCAGAAGTCAGCGACTGCACCGGCTCTTGATTGGTCCAGGATGTAGAGGAACAAAAAGGTCATTGAATAAAAGAAGAACAATACTTTTCATGAAACAAATGAGCTTTTGCTAATTTATAACATGTTTGGATTGGGTATCATATACATCAAAATGATGTAATTAGTAAATGTCATTTTCTGGAGAGAGAGAGTTCAGCAAACCCTTAATGATGGGAATTTCCTGCCCTGGACTGGAGTCTCTGGACTACCAGGGCATCATAAAGATGCTGTATTTCACTAATAATTAGAATGGGCACAAAGTGGGACCTATGACAAGGGGAAAAAGGAAAAAGTTCACCTACTGTGAAGGTTAGTTGCACTGAAGGATTAACGATAGAAATACAATGGACTGGAGTGTGATTAAAAATGTCTTTCACATTTCACAGTCAGTGTTTGAAACCTGGAATCTGAATTGTTCCTATCTCCAAATGCCCACATCCCTCAAACCTGTCACTGCTCGGTTGATGGTGCTTCTGCAGCGAGCACAACCATGGGCTCAACTCCCAAAGTACCTCAGTCAGAACAGGGCAGAAGCTCTGCAGTTTGCACAGCACTCTGCTGAACACATTAAATTGCAAGGGTGATTTTCAATGGGACCTCCATATGTTCAACACCAGCTTCAGAAGTTTTGAGTGTGTTGCTCCCCTGCATGCTCACATACACATGTAGTCACATTCACAGTGCAAGGCAGGATCACACCTGGGGTTACGCTTTCCTGGTCTGACAGAAAAACTGCTCTCGAGATGCTCTTCACTCAGTAGGGAGTCAAGAGTACTGCAGACCTTGTGTAGGAAGCATTTCTCAAGCAGTGTCATTCCAGGTTGCTCTAGGCGAAAAACTCATGACATCAACAAAGCCTGACCCACTGCAAGACATGAGGAACATGCAGAACTACTTGTTAAGGAAAAAAAGTAAGTATTTTACCCTTTTTTTGCAAGTCAGGCTTGGCACTAAGCTGAGGGCAGACTTGTCCAAGCCCATCTGAAAGAGCAGCTGGCTGCAGCAGTGAAAGCCAAAAGGTCTAAACTCACTCTTTAGATATGCCTGCCATCTTCAAATAAGCATATCAGCTGCATGAGAACTGCCTTGAGTCTTTTCCTCCAGATCCTGAAGCCAGTTCTAAGCGGAATGCTGGTATAAAGACAGAAAACACTGTTTCTGCTTGCAATATAGAATCATGGAATAGTTTTAGTTGCAAGGGACCTTTAACGTTCATGTAATCCAAACACCCCTGCAATGAGCAAGAACATCTTCAGATCAGGTTATAAGGGATAAAGAGAGAGCGAATAGTGAGGGATCTATCAGACTCAAAGAGTCTACCAAAAAAGGCTATGCCTTGACCTAATTGCTTAGACCTGGGAGATGACAGAAATCCACTGATTGGTTTTCATTTCATATCTTGCTGGCTCTTTGCCTCCAGAAGTTTTGCACCAGTTTGTGGACCCAAAGCTCCTGCTGTAGCATGAAAATCCCCAGGATGTTTCAAGAACAGTGTGGCACAGTCTGATCTTCAGGGTTCACAGAAGCTCACCTGCTCTCAAAAAGACACCAAAAAGACAGGGCATTGAACTGAGTTACCACCTCGAAATTTTTTTCTCTCTGGTGGAAAAACCCAATAGGCAAATTTATGAACAGAAATCTCCTCTGGCAATGGCCTCAGCCTTCTCTGAGATATGAGATAAAATATGTTATATTAGTTCATATTTCCTTCTTTGCAGGAATTACTCAGGCACAAATGAAACAATAACATGATTCGGAAAAACTTCCTTAATCATTTGTACTGCAACTTTATTCTTCACAGCAAATTAAATGTATGTGGGAACTAAACCAAAGACCCAAAGGTCCAGTAAACACTAATCACAGAACCTCTTCTGCCTGTAATGGGCATGTTTGAGCAGGAAATATTTAACTGTTAAGGGATTTTTGCCTCTCTATTAGCAAAGGAAGGACACCTCTAAATGTGACATTCTTGTCCCCAGGAAATACCCTTACATTCTCTGCAAGTTCAGAAAGGAAAACGCTCCATGGCAAATAACTTACTTCACACCCGCTTCTTTCCTTTACTTTAATTTGTTTTTTTGAAAATTCCTTCTGCTGCCAATTTTTCTATCTTTTATGAGGATTAACCCAGCAAGTCCCACATTTGTGAGCATCTCCAATGGAAATCTGCTAAATTAATAATCTTGAGTCAACAAAACCATGTTCTGAAGGGCCCTGGTTGAGTCAGCTGCAATTCTGTGACTGTAGGGGGAAAAAAAAAAAGAAAGAAAGAAAAAAGGTGGAGGGGCGGTGGGGGAAAAGCAACGTGTGAGTTTTCTCCGTGGAGGGAGAGCTAAAAAGCAGAAAAGGTTACCACACATCCACTGATCCACTGCACAGAGTCACCATTTCTGTGCTCCCAGCAAAACAACATCAGCATGACCCTTTGTACAGCTGAGAGAGGTACCTGCTGGCAGGTGGGGTAGCACTTCATCATAACAGGAACAAGGATGCAGCCCTTCCTGCACAGCCCAGCAAATACTAGGGTATGACACACCACAAAAGCAGGTACAGGTGTTGACTCACAGACAGTCCACCTTTTTTCAGCAAACTTCTTATTTACCATAAACGAGCACACACAGCCCACTTTCAGTTTCTCTAAGTTGCACTGCAGTTAAACTCTGCTTTGTGTTCACCAGAGTATAACGTCAGGACCATAACCTCAAGGTGGTAGCAGCTCTCTACAGCTTCAGCTATTACTAAAATAGCTGTATCAAGACAAAACCAAGATTCAAAGAAACCACATTAATGGGCTGAGTGACAGAGCTTGTAGGTGAAAGCTAACTTGCTGTAAACATTAATAGCCCATGACTGTGTGTGGGTGGCAATGCACCAAAGAATTGGGCAGCTCTTGCTTATTCTAGTGGTTTCCTATAGTTTTGATTTCTGGATGGACAGAAACAATAAGGATATAATTTCTGTTAAGCATTTATTTGCTCTCTATGTAGAAAATACACCACTGAGCTAACCAGTCTCTTCTCATTGTATCAGTCCAAGGTCACATATACTGCCTGTAACTGCATTGTTCAAGCTTTGTCTTCAGATTTCTCAGAGTGTGTTCTCACAGATCCCTCCACTGCTGGCAGATGTGGATGGAGCTGTCACTCCATCTCCTCAAATATTTTGTAGTCCTTTCCTGTCCCTTTCCTGTGAATGGAAAGACCAGAGCCCTGTGCAGAGCTCCAAAGATGACAATATTACAGACCTGAAGTACAGGCAGTTGAGCTTTACCCCCAAGTCCTGTCCTAAAATCTTCTTCCTAAATCTGTGTGTTCTCAAAGGAAGGTGTGAAAATAACAGCAAGCATGAGGCAATTTGCTCTATTGAGAGCTTCACAGATTCAGGGGGCAGGAGTGATCAGCTGCCACATAACATGGGCCATCAAATGTCACCTGGGACTCAGGCCCTGCCTGTGCACAGAGCAAGGGAAGGACTTTTATTACCATGCAGTATCCAGTAATGTCCTGGAAAAGCAGTGAGTTTTCAGCCTGGATATTAGTGGTGCGGTTCTCTGATCCTTTTGGAATGAGAGTCCATCCAAACAGACAGCTACCCAGGGTTAGGCGTTACCAGCAAGCTCACTACCAAACTCAACAGAAATCCTCACATATCTATAAACCTCTGGCAATTTATTTAAGTAACCCCCTGGTTTGGAGGGAGAGAAAATATATGCTAACAATAGGTCTAGTAAGAAATCTCACTTGAACACTAGCATGCACACTCCCACAAGTCCACACACTCAATTTCCAGGGAAATGGCCAGGGCAAAAGAGTTATTGCTCCCAGAGTTTTCATACTTTGGTTTACTCTGATTTGTGAGCTGCTTTACTGATAAAGAGCTGGCACAAATTATCAGCTGTTATCTCCACAGAAATAGCTTCCTTTGCTAGAGTAGCTTTCAGCACTTACTCACAGCCACTAGAGACCTGGGTCTCTCAAAAAACCCTCTCTGATCAATGAATAACATTGATCCTGATTTGCATGTTTGAATTAGGCTTACAGCCTGATTGTGCTGCTCTGCTCCCCTTTGCCCAAATTCTCTCCCTGTGCAGATATCCCAGCAGGCAATGGCAGTCCAACACCCCGAACAGAGTAAGATTTCACCCAGACAGAGGAGAGGAAAGTAATAGTATCTAAATTCTGATGCACAACCCTGCCCTGAGCCCAGGTAAGGGGAGTCTTCCCATTCCTGTGGCACTGTATTAGGACAGGATAGAGAACTCTGGAGAGTCAGGTACTTTCGGAGCATCCCTACACAACTCACCAAGTATAGCCACAAACTTTGCACTCCACATTTCAAGGACTTGAAATTACAAAGGACTCATAGACAGAAATTACTTCTGTGACTTATTAACCTTCAGGTCAAAACAATGTAAATCACCCTCCATCTGTTAGCAACTGGGAGCTCCACAGTTCATCCAATACTGGGACTTTTTAGACTGCAACAACCAAAGTTAACCACTGCTGGAAAACAGCAGCTCAGCAGTCTTGGCAAAATCACCAGCAGGACCTGCTGGCTCAGGGACTTGTGGCTTCTCTTCAAGTCACCACCCAACACATCAGTTGACACTGCCATCCCAACATACTACCTGTCATACATACAATGAATTGGATGACTTCTGCCTTACTGCCCACGGGTACCAATCCACAAGCAAAGCTTGCAAGCAACTTTTCTGATGGGTGTAGTACAAACTTCCTAGTGCTTCTGGCTACCCCTCCACATTGCCATGAAGGAACACTAGATGATGTGATGGTTTTGGCTGGGACGGACTTTGTTTTCATTGTAGTAACTAGTAGGGAACTGTGTTTTGGATTTGTGCTGAAAACAGCATTGATACCATGGGAATGTTTTTGGTACCGCACAGAAGTGCTTACACAGTTGCCAAGATTTTCCCTGCTTCTTGCCCCACCCCACCAGCAAGTGGGCTAGGTGTGGACAAGCTTTCTGAGAGGAGACATGGCCAGGACAGCTGACCTCAACTCACCAAAAGGATATTCCATACCTTATGGCATCATGCTCAGTACATAGAGTAATGGGGGAAGAGGGGAAAAAGAAGGAAAGAGAATATTTGAAATTATGGCATTTGTCTTCCCAAGTCATTGTTACGTGTGATTGAGCCCTGCTTTCCTGTAAACAGCTGAATACCTCCCTGCCCATGGAATGTAATGAATTAGTTCCTTGTTTTGCTTTGCTTACATGTGCAATTTTTGCTTTGCCTGGTAAAATGCCTTTATATCATCCCATCAGTTTTCTCACATTTGACCTTCTGATTCTGTCTCCCATCCCACCATGAGGAAGTGAGCAAGAGGCTGGAGTTAAACCACAACGGATGAGTGGCACAGAATATCTTGTGCTTTGTCTGCTTGTACTGTAGTGGGTCCATTAGTATGGGAGAATATCAGCCTATGAAGAAAAATTAGTTTGGGGCATCACAGGAACCTGGTCTGAACCGTGACCCACTGACACAGAATTTGGTGGCTGCTTTCATTGGTTTAACAGTGTCTGATAGGATTATGGGCAGCACATTTCAGGCTAGCTAAGCTCTACACAAAGCACTTCAATAAATATGGCAGTACTGAGTGTGTTGTTAGAGGCGCTTTGGTGTCCACAGCAGTACAAGGCTTTGACTCTCCAGCAGATTTCTCAGCAACAAAACTTGCCAATCTCTGTTATTTTAGGAGTGAACTGAAAAGACTTTGGTGTTGCTGCACCACAAAACTCAGCCATACTGTGGACATTGCTATGTTTTGCTAAGAAATGTTTTTAAAGTATTGTACTTTTTTTTTAAGTATTGTATTTGTACAGCAGCTTTTATTGGCACTTCCTCTTCCAGATTGCAGCCACTCTGAGTCTGGGGATTTTTGTGAATTTTCAAATCACCCTTGCTGGCTGCCTTTGAATGACTGTGCAGATGAAAGTAATGTGAATTAAAGTAATGCACAGCAATTTTAGAATTGAGCTTGAATTCACCAATTTGCCAATCTGGTAAATAAGAAGAGAAAGAGTCAGAGCTAAGAACCTGTTCTGAGAACTGATGCCAACCAATGCACAGCAAAGGCACTCAGTTGTTGTTTGATTTTTTTTCCCAAATGGTTGCCTTCAGAAGACCAGATACACCCATATCTGGGACATCATGGATTTGTAGGCTAAAGAAGACTTCTTGGGCACCTCTTTAAATCCAGCCCCCTGCCCTCTGTCCCACCTCTTTCTCCACCCCACATAAAGAAATTACCTCCATATTTCTTCTCCTGTTACTGTTTTCTTATGTCCTTTTTCATCTTTCCTTCATTCTTTATGCTGAGATCTTAGCAAGCAACATCACCTTCAGCACCTCTCAAGTGCTTCTTCTCCATCCAAAATATCCCACAATCTCTGGCCTCAGCTGCAATCTCCAAGCAAAACTGTACCAGCCACAGACCAAGGATAAGTGTCTTTCCTGTCACACAGCTTTTCTCTCTCCATTTCACCACTCCTGTCCTGCTGTAGTGCTGGCTAGGAACAGAGCTCAGATCAATGCACATCACATGGAACACCTGCCTCTGGATTTAGGAAGAGCTTCCTGGCAGGACTGCCTTGCCTCAAGTAGGAATAGTGATGCCACCTTCAGTAAGAGCCTCATGAGAGCCACAGAAGTACATTGGCAGGTAAATATATTTCCTATTTTTAACCATCTTCTCACCATCTGTAGCTGGAAGAGATACTTTGAAACAAGTTTATCACAGAGGATATATTGTGGGATTTTATGGCTCCTGTGCCACCTACCCTTAGTGTACCGGTGAAGTGGGCTCCCCCAAGGCAAGAAGAGCAGCTAGGAGAGAGCAAGCAGAATTTGGACTACCAGTTGTACTCCTGACAGACTTTTACCTTCAGCATCTTCTGTCATTGTTTTCCTGTTAGATCTCCACTGGTGGCAGTCACTGCTGGAGAGCTAACGTAAAGCAAGTTGTCCTCTGTCACATCGACTTGGTCTGAGAAAAAACAGATATCACGGTGGTTAAAATTCAAAGCAATAGGACATAGACTACCCTCCTGTTGCAACTCCTCCTACCCTTTCTGATGGAAGAAGAAATGGGAAATCATGAGAAAAAAGGTTCATAAAGGCCTTGCAAAAGCTCAAATAAGAAAAGCTACATCGAGGAATACTTTGAGGCCACAATTAGTCCTTGCAAATGAATGCTTACTGTTTTCATCAACTGGAAGAGTTAGCAGAAATTAGTCAGCTGTGAATTGTTTCTAAAATGAGACAAAAAGCAGCACTCATCCACAGGGGGTCTGAAGCAAGAATGAAATGAAACACAACATGAAAATGTGGCCAAAACTCTTAAATGGGGAAACAAGCAGACACCAAAATAAACATGTAAAGTGTCTTTACTGGTCATTTCATCATGAACAGAATAAAATGTTTCCCAGCACAAGAGTTAAAGAATCCCTGTTTGGTGGTAATATCCAACAACTTGAGCTGCCACCACGTATGATATGAGACTGAAGGGTAAAGCCTCTGCTAGATACTGGATAATAAACACCCTGGACATCTAAACTGTTATATATCTTGGCACTTGACCAGCAAAGCGTCCATGTAAAACCGTATGCCAGTAAATCTGCCTTCTGCTTTTAAGCTGATTATTCAAGGGTTAACTATGAGATCCCCTAATGAAGTAATAAAACCCAGACATATTTTAAAAGGTATTGATTCATCACACTATCTGTTTTGGAGCATTCTCAATGTATAAACAATAGAATAGAAAGGCTCTGTAACCTACAAGGAGTTCATTAATTGTGGTATATGTTATTTGAAACATTCTTTGCTCTACCTTCACTGCAACACTCCAGATTTTTTTAGGACTGAGACTAAAACAGAATCCTGCATAAGACTCCCCTGCCCTCAAAGTTGAAAGGGTGCTCAAAATCTAATCCACAGTGCACAACCTGATTTTACCAATTAATCCGTTCAGCACCATGATTGTGGTAGAGATCCCTGGCTTAATCCAGATATCCCAGCTTGCACCCTTTCTGGGTGGAAGTGATGCCTTTTACTCGGGCGTCCTGCTGTGGCATAAGGCAGGTTTCAATGGAAATAGTGCCAAAACGCAAGCAATCTATGAGACTGTATTTATTTACACCTTATACCTAGTTCTGCGAGTTTTGTCATAAGGATTGTGCTCCTGACAGAAATAAGACACTCCTGATCCTAATCTCAGCTAGACATTGCAAGCACTGGCCAGTGACGGATGCTCAGATTCCACCCGAGCTGTTGTGCTTCAGGGTAAACCACATCATCCCTGCTCTACTCAGGCACTAAGGGAGGGATCAACCTGATCAAGTCATGTAGGGAGCTCTGGAGTCAATGGAGAGGGAAGGGTTTGTGCAGATGGTGATTCCTTCTGTCTAGCTCAGAGTCCCCTCCCAGAATGAGCGATATGGTCCCACCTCTCAGTGGGACTTGACTCAAGAGGAAAAGTAAATAATTAATGTAGCCTATGTACCTATTAAAAG
Source organism: Motacilla alba alba (assembly GCF_015832195.1). Lineage (NCBI taxonomy): Eukaryota > Metazoa > Chordata > Aves > Passeriformes > Motacillidae > Motacilla > Motacilla alba. Next base: position 24,697,346 of record NC_052020.1, read on the forward strand.
GTTGGTAAAGAGGCTCTGAGAAGCAGAGTGTCCACACAGCATTTCAGCTTCAGGACACCTTCAGGACAGTTTAATTCCCTCTAGGATGTAATGGGTGCTGCTGTCGGCCCTCCCCCAGATGATCTGATCACCTGGAGAAACTTTAGTTGTTACCACCCATAAGCAGCCTCTGACAAGGGGCACCAGGTGACAGAAGACTTCTTGATCCCTGGATGCTGGCTAAGGGTGGCAGCACAGTCCTGTATAAGGGCACCTAAGAGACTCATGAGAAGTCCTCACAGTTGCTCAATTCAAGGCTCCTGTGTAGGCTGCAAAAGACAACAAAGACGACCTCTGTGACCATCCATGGGCGCAGAGCGGGAGGAAGGAGTTGGTACCCGTGCCATCAGTGTACCACTGTTTTACATCATTTAACACTCACAAATGAAATGTTTATTGCTCATCCATTTAGGGCTCACTATGTGGTCAAGTACCAGCTTTTTTCAGTCTGCTAAATTACCTGATGAAACATTTGATTTAAAGAATAGAGCTGGGAGCTCGGACAAGCCGGGCTCTTTCCGGCCAACTAGGTTTGCTGTCACATATGAGTGACAAGGTATTTATGCTGATGGGTCAACAGACAAACAGACAGATTCGTTCATTTTCTTCTCCCTTGTCCCATTATCTAAGTCCCTGTGCCATCCACAGCCACTGGAGTGAATGTTCATTTCTATTCGACTGTCACACTAACTACTGCTCTAGTTTAAGTATTCTTTTGAACCCCAAGAACAATGTGCACAAGGCGCAAATCCATCCCGCTCCTCCATGGCTAAGTAGGGCCATTAGACAGGAGAAACAATAGAAACTCAGCGGGGGCTCTGTGTTTGCTCCCTGCATGGCCGCACACAAAGACAAAAAGCAAGGAGGGCTGGATGGTCCAGGGATGGTATTGGATACCCTGATGCACTCATTTTCCCAGCATCCCCAGATCACAAAGGAATAGAGGTTTTGCATGGGCCTGCAGAGGCTGCATCAGTCACTCGGCACAGGACCTCATTGTCTGGTTTGTTTTGTTTCCCTGAACAATATGTCACATATTTATTTTCCTCTTGGAGGGCTGATGCTAACATAAACTCATCACCACGTTACGCCAAAATGTTAGCATGCCACATCGCCACATCTCCACATGAGGCTGCCTCGTGGGCCCCCACCAGGATTTCTGCACCCAATCATTTCCCATAGGCAGTGTTTGCAGGATGCAAGATCTTCTTAAAATAGGACAAACCCAGAAATCCTGGAGCCGGTGGCAGCTCTCGTTCAAGTCTCTGTCTTGAGTGACTCCATCTGGACAATCTAGGACTGGTTTTGATTGGCTGTGGAAGCAGCTGGTCCTGGTTAAAACCTTTTTTTTTACCAGAAATAAATATAATTGGAAGGGATATAAGTCAGGAAGGTCTTTCTCTCCAGTCATTAGCAAGTTTTACCTCTGGTAAAGAGATTTCAAAGTGGATTTTCTTACTTAAGTGGCCAGCTGTATTTTAAATACCTTTAACTTTTACCAATGTGCAGCTCTGAGATGTTTGCTGCTGCTGCTGCCTTGCTGCAGCTTATCCTGGTGCACAAGCAGGTGCAACTCCACTGAGTCCCACAGACTCTTTCCTGCCAGTACTGGCCTACACATCTCTCCAGAAATCCAGCCCTGGATGTTTAACAGCTTCTGCCCAACACCAGACTACCAGAAGAGTGAGGGAAGCAGAAGAGCTCAGCAAACACCCCATGCAGCCACAATGCCTTGATGGCAGGACACCTTCCACTACGAGGGATCAGCCCCAAGCCCCACTGGGACAATGGCTTCTCATCAGCCTCCTACATGTGCAGACTTGTGTGCCATGCGCCTCTGGCCGCTCCAGAAGTTATTCCCAACTCTGCTCTGCTCTCCTCTCTGTCCTCTGGGGCAGGCTGCACAGTGGCTGCGCTGAGGCCATACTCTGGGATTTGCTCTGCCAGCTCTCGCATGCCAGAGGTCTGAGGCTTCCTCCTCTGACTGTCTGAAGGGAGCTCCACAATGCTGGGCTCCTACCAAACATCCCGTGGGCTCAGGATGGGGGACGGGAGAGGAGGGACTGGTAACACAGGCAGAGCGTGGATCCACGCCACTCCCCAGGGGAAGGGTTAAAACTGCCTTTTACTGTTTTTCTGTGACAGATCTCTTTACTCAGTGCTATATAATATAGCCCCAAACATATTCTAAGCAGCCAAGGGCTGCCTGGCCATCTGTTTGAAGACACAGACCTTCTGATGCAGGAGTTCCCAAAGCCTGGCCCATGGGACATTTACTATGGAGCCTGCAAAGGGAATTCTTCCCCTTTAAGAGGGCAGCTTGTACTTGTTTTGTTATGCTGCTTCAGGCCACTGTCCCGTCCATGAATGTTGATCCATACATTACTTGTATATGAAACAAAACGTGGGAACTTCTGCTTCCACGTGAGTGAGAAATCTCCTCTCCAACTCTCCCCTGCCAAACTCAGCCACAACTCTCAGACTCGAAATAAAGAGAAAGATTTGGTCATCTTCCAGGTAACTACTCTCAGTTCCTGCCATAGCTCCACGGGTGCTTTTTATGAGAAATCACAATTTTATTCAGCTATCCTGGGTAAAAGTGCCAAACAAGTGCATGACTTTGTGTCCTTCAAAGCAAGTTAGGCTTTTACAGGTGCATTTACAAATGGTATCCATGGCCTGCACTAAATCAGTTGAGAAAGAAACAGACCCACACAGCTGAAATATGTGCATATCCCTAACTATTTTTGTACTACGTTTCATTTTATGTATTTATTCAAATTTAAAGCAAGGGCACTTTTCAAAGGCTCTAGGCACAATAAATTATAGAACAAATACAGTCAAACAAAATCCCAGCAGTACTGAAATCACTTCCTCTGGAGGAACTCAGCCAGCCCAGAGCTGCTTGCTTCCTCCATGAGAAGACAGTGCTGTGACTTCCCCATGCTGTATTATATCACTTTCTCATATCCCCAGATGTTGTTTTCCCTCCTCTGAGACCTACGGGGTGTCACCTTGAGAGACTCATTTTTCTGTCTCTGTGTCAGTTTAGCAGGGAAAGCGTTTTGGGGCAGCCAAAAGGTTTGCCAAGGTATGGGGCAGAGCAGCACATGGACGAGCACTCACCACTCCTTGCTCTTCCTGTCGGGGACCACAGGCTGGAAGAGCTCAACCTTGATGCCCATCAAAGTGGCCTCTCGAGGAGGAACAGCCCCCTGAAACTGTAGAATGTTGGGGTCTCTCATCCTGCAAGTCCCTGTAAGGAACCTTGCCCCATGTCATGGAGTGATAAACTGCCGGCAGTGTCTTTGTGTCCTTAAAACATTGAATTCCCTAAACCATACAAAGTATCTATTGGTGAGTAAAATAAAAGGGAATCAAAAATGTCACTGACTGTCCTGATGCCCGTGACTCACAAGAATCCCAGCACCACCCGTACACCTGCCGCTGGTAGCACAGACCACATGCCACTTCCACAGGCATAGAGAAACCAGAGCATTAAAGAAAAAGGTGACATCGATGTTGTCAGTAGTTTTGGGGGTTTTTTTAAATAAAGCCATTTTTTTCATATTTTCTTTACTTTTCAACTCTGCTCCACACCCCGGCAGCAGGTTTGTGTCAAGGCACAGCCCCGTGCTGGGCGGCTGTGCTGATGGGGCGCTGGGCTGGGGTAGAGGTTTGGAGCTGCTGTGGCATCTGGCATGAAAAAATGTCCCGGGAAGCTGTTACATTAAATGGCCAAATCGATTTATTGAATGGCAGGTGTTAGCTACAAACAGATGGAGAACATAAAGGCATAAGCAGCATTTGTATGGAAAAGAAGCCATCGATTTGTAGCGAGAGACTCAATGGTGATCGTTACAGCCTTTAACAGAAATGCGCTTTTTTTTCACGGGCAGGGCGCGGGGCGGCTCGGGGTGAGCGGGCAGCGGGCAGCGCAGCCCGGCCGGGCCCGGGCCCGCCGGCGGCGGCTGCGGCGGGCTCCCCCGGCGCCCGGGCCGGCCCCGCGCGGGCGGGCGCTGCGCGGCGGTGCCGCCCGCCCCAGTGGCGGCGCGGCGGGTCCGGGCCGCCCGCGGCAGCGCCCCGCGGCAGATGAGGCACGCGCCGGCCTCATTACAATGAGAATGGGCAGGCTGGAGGGGCCATGTGGCAGCAACAGTTTGCAAATCCCCCCTCCTTCTGTGCGAATCGGGAAACATTTCCAAACATTTGTACCCCAAATCGACCACATTAACACCCCTCCGAGCGGCGCTCCCTGGAGGGATGCTCCACGCCACGGGCTTTTAGGCAGAAACAAAACAAGCAAGGGGGATTGTTTTTTTTCTCTTCTTTCCTCTCTCCTTTTTTTTTTTTTCCTTTTTTATTTCTTAGAGGCTCTCGGGGTGTGCCAGCTCTGAATCGATGCGCAACTTTCTAGCTAAGAGGTTTTAAAGTCATCGGGGAATCCGTCTCAAAAAGCGGGGTTGTGCACATGGAAGGGCTGGCGAGCCCTGAATAAATGGGTGAGTCTCTGACTAAGAGATCAACTCACCCCGTGATCAAAAAGGCGACCACCGAGGCCAGCCCCGAAACAAACCGCAGAGCCAGGAAGCAGGAACGCTGCTGAGAAAGGCGCGCAAGGTGCACAGTAAAACACCGCACCGCGCTCGTACAGGCGCTCGGGATGCTGCACTGACCGACGAAATTGTTATGATAAGTTTGAACCAGTGTAGGGCAGCCCGCGGGGCTCTGGAGTTGCGAGGGGTCTCTGGGCGCCCCGCAGCCTGCGGGTGAGGGGGTCGGCTCCCGGGAAAGGTGACTAAAGGGCTCCAAGGCGCGAGTGCGCTCCCCGTGCCCCGCGACCCGCTCCCAAATGAGTGCGGAGAAGGGGAGGTGCGCGGGCAGCGGCTGGCGCTGAGGGCAGGGGAGGGGCGTGAGCAGCCGTGCCCCTGGGGCATCCGCACCGCTCCCGGGCACAGGGAAGGGTCAGAGTCAGGGGAAAGGGGAAAACGCAGGACGCCCCCAACTAAGCTTGACCCGGCCAGGAAGCCAGGCCAGCCGGGCTGCGGCTTCATGCTGCTTTAGGGGACAGCCTGGGACACCTGGGACACAGACGAGGCAGAGACATCGTCGGGCGTGTCCCATTCCAAAAACGCCGGGTGGCACCACGGCGCGGCCGGAGCATCAGGCAGGTCCTGCCGCGGCCGCAGGTACGGGTGCACTGTATCTTCGGGACCTTAAAAGCGGCCCAGGAGAAGCCGCGCAGAAAGCGCATGGTGGCGACAACATTACCGGTAGCCGCTCACGCCCAGACCCGCTCCCCGCGGGAGTGTTCCCCCGTGGGTGAGGCGGGCAGATTAGAAAGCATGGAGCCGTCAGAAAAAGAGAAAAGCGGGGTGATGGTCGCCGTGCAGGTGCTGCTGGCTGCGTCTGTGCGGGCGATAGCGAGCAGCCCCTTTCCCGGGCTTTGGCAGGCTGAGAGCAGAAAGGACACGGGCGGCCGGGGGCGGGGGGGCTCGGGTACATCCCGCGGGTGGGGTAGCGCAGGACGCTCCCCCGGGAACGGAGGAGGGCAGCCTGGCACGAGGGCTCGGGGGGAGGGATGGCTCGGGCAGGCTGGCAACTTTCACCCGCCCGGAATTAATTAACGTTGTCTCGTTAGCGAGATGCGTTTGGCCCGGCCGCGCGTATGCTGAGCCGGGCCAGCCTGGAGATAAACCGGCAGCAAATGGGGCGCGAAAGAGGGGAAGAAAGCACCCTGACCTCGAGTAAGTGAGCTGGAGAGAGAGGGAGCAGGGTGGAATGGACGGGGAGGCAGCGACCACCGGTTATGTCCGGTCCGGTCAGTGCCCAGCATCCCGACAGGGGCTGCGGGCACCCCTCCTTGGCAAAGCCGGGGGCTCTGCGGGCTTTCCCCCAGTCCCGACGACAGGTACCCCTCGAACTGAGCCGAGGATTTTAGGGGAGGTGGCTGGGCTGTTGCTCTCCAAGTGCCCCAGGATGGCGTGTTGGGCACAGGAAAGAGTTTGCAGGAGTTGTGCTTCTAATCTGCTCTCGGCCGACTTTCAGGCTCAGCTGTTTGATGCTATTAGTGAAACTTTTTTTTTTTTTTATCTTAACTCCCTGTGCGTGTGTGTCAACATGCAGCAGGTGGTTTATTATATTCCCCTGTTATTATTTTATTACGAACTCTTTTTATAGCTGCAATCAAAATAATGGTCTGGAGTTTCGAGGAGGATTTAGCGTCTGTTTTGCACCACTCACTTGATCTCCTGAAAATATTTGGTTTTAGGGGGGATGACACATGGGGAGCTGGAGTGACTTGTGCTCCTGCCGGGAACAAGCACAGCTAGATGGAAAGCTTGACTCAAAAAACAGTGGCCACCCAAGAGCAGTTGAGCGGGTTGAGGAGTGCTTGGGGGGCTTGCTCCCCTTTCGTCAGACCTGGGGGAAGGCAGAGGTGGCAGTTCTTCTCCAGCTGCCAAGGTGCACTCCGCCAGGATGGCAGAGAGGTTTGGCGGAGCTGTGAAAAGCAGAGATGAGCTTGTCTTGCTTTAACCTACATTAGCTCCGGGTCCATATGGTAGATGCTGCCTGTGGATCCTCAGCACCAAAGCAAGGCCCTATTCTTGCACGCCGCCCTGCTTGTGCCAGATGGTGCCTGGACCAAGTGGCCATGCGTGGGGTGGCTCTGGTTAGCCTAATAAACGTCCAATACAAGTCAAAAATCAAAACACACACATACTAACATCTGCTAGAGCCTGCAGTACCCAGCTAGCTTTTCAATACTGAATTAAAGAGCCCCACAGCCCTTCTGTTCCCCTAGGTTAGACACTCATTACCATTTATCAAGCACTGATGTTATCTGGCCTCTCATTTTATTTAGTACCGAAGCTATTAGCATCAGATTTGATTTTGACAGTTGACGCTGCTGCTGGTAAAGCCGGGATCTGGCCGGGTGGATCGCTGCAAAATTCTGAGTTCATCAGCGGCGACACATTCCTCCTTCCCACTTGTTTACGAGGCCGAGACAAAAGAACTCTTCGCCTGTGCCTCTCTGCCTCGCGGTTTCTCTCCACCACGGACACGGCTCCCGTCCGCACAAACACGTACCCCAGGCGACAGCCGGGCTACTCGGGACGGAGCCAAGCCAAGGGTGCCCGGCCTCGGGTGCAGTCCCCCGACATTGCCAGAGTCTGTGCCTCCCGGCTTTGGCTTTCACGGGCTCAGTGGGGACCGGGAGAAGTTTTAATCCTCTTTTGGTGGCGACCCCAATTTCTAGCCTGCGCCTCTGCCCAAACCAATCCACGGCGGCGGTGCCCATGGCTTTCCCCCCACGCTTTCTCTGCGAAACCGTGTCGTGTTCCCCACCCCCCTCCCGGTGACACCTCGGGCTTTTGGACCCTGACCACATCCTGGGCCAAAGCCGGTCTCCAGGGAGAGCAGCCGCTTTAAAAGTACGAGGGAGCGCGACGGCCTGGGAAGTTTGGCTGCAGCGTGCCCTCCCCATGCTGCCTCGCCTCCAAACGATCCAGACCCCCGGTTTTCCTTATCCCCCCGCAAAGAACTCGGAGTGGGGAGGTAACGCCGCTAGAACAGACCCTTTGTGAGAGCAGAGGGGCGGAAGGGGACCGGCAGGGCTCTGCGCCCCGCGTTGCTCCCCAGGTGACCCACGCCGCGGAGGCCCGCAGCCTGGCGCGCCTGGCGCTGGCAGAAAGGTGGCAAGACCTCATTACCATACAGCTGAGGGTTTATCTCTCCCTCCCTCCTTCCCTCCCCCACTCCGGCCTCCCATCCATTTAACAAGCTGAAATAAAAAGCCACATGAAAGGCCTTCTCTGTGCTTGGCTTTAATGAGGGACACGCGACCCAACAATAAGCGCACGCTGCAATCAGGCCAAGGGCTTTATGGCACACGCCAGACCGCAACCCGGCCGCGGCCAGGCGGCCAGACACGGCCCGCGGCCCCGCTCCCGCCCCGCTTGCCTGCAGGCGCCCGAGTTTTCCCCTTGCCCACGTTTCTGGGAGTCGGGACAGCCTGGGGAAAACCCAGCTCCGTCCCTGCTGTCGACCTCGGCCACCTCGCAGGAGCGCTCGTTCGCCACCGAATTCGGAAGGGCGACCGAGCGCCCGTCGATCGCCGCCGTGCCCGCCTCCCCTGCCATCACCCACCCCTTCCTCGGCGGGCTGCGTTAGCCGGGTCAGGAATGGGGCCGCGCCTGCGGCACGGGCGCCCCAGAGCTGGGCGCTGCGCCCCGGGAGCCGCCCCGGGTGCCCGCCTGCCGGGCAAACACCGTTTTACTTTTGGTTTCTAGCCGGGGCCAGCCCCCGCCGGGCAGGGCAGCTCCTGCCCGCCGGCCGGCCGCGGCTGCAGGGCACCGCGCCGCCCCGTCCCGCCGCCCGGGACACGGCCGGGGAGGGGGGACACGCGTGGAGTTGTGGGGTGGAGGGCAACGGGGAACGAACAAACTAACTAACTAACGAGAGTATTTTTGAAACATTTCATCCTCTATTGTTCGACCGCCGTAGAAAGCTGCCCTGTGGAGAGGCGTCTGATTTTCGAGGGAACTCTCTCTCCCAGTGTGAGCGCCGTAAATATCTCAACAGATGCTCGGCTCGTTCGTAATCAGCTCGGCTCCTCGGCGGGCAGCGCGGCAGCAGCGGCGGCGGCGGCGGCGGCGGCAGCAGGGTATTAATTCGGGATATGAGGGCTCTCCGCAACATTTGGTTCTTTTTTCCAGAAAGGAAAGATGGAAAAGGGGAGGGATCGCCCGTGAGTCTGACTGACAGTTTACATAATGAGCTTGTGAGGATGCGAGGCAACTATATAAACAGCTCGAAGCGAAGCAAGTTTTCCATTTACTGAGCGCTGTTAGCACCGGTTAAAGGAGGAGCGGTTCCACACTAAGCACTCCCCTCCGCGTCTCTCACCAAACCCACCCGGCTTCGGAGTTTATAAAGGCGACGACAGCGATCAGAGGTCGGCGGCTGGCTACAGGATTAATTTCCAGAAGGGGACGGATCGACACCTGGATTTTACCTTCCGATTTCTGCTGGTGCTCGGGGAATATTTGGAAGAGCAGGTTGCTCCCGGAGAATCGCCGTGTCCCCCCTCTTTTCTCCCTCGACCGAGAAGCGCTTGCTTGGTCCATTTGAGGAATACAGAAGGAAAACTAAACCCACTAAGAACTGGGAGCTCGAATAACACAAGGATGACAGCCTTGCGCATCTTTGGCTTGACGTTTCTGTTAACGATTTTGCAGCAGGTAATCGCACACGAAAAAAAAATAAAAAGGGTACGCGAAATGTAAAGCGGGTGATGGAAGCAAGTTTGCATGGCAAAGCCGGGTAAGGTCTGATTTGGCTATTTTGTGTGTCTCCCCTTTGTGCAGAGGGTGTCCAGCTCCGGCGTCTTCCAGCTGGAGCTACACGAATTCGTGAATAGCCACGCGTCTCTGGCCAGCGGGAAGCCCTGCTCCCCCCACTGCAGGACCTTCTTTCGCGTTTGTTTGAAGCATTTTCAGGCAGTGGTTTCCCCGGGCTCCTGCACTTTCGGCAGCATCATCACCCCGGTTCTGGGAATAAACTCCTTCAGCATCAAGGATACAGAGAGATTTGACAGCCCCATTAAGCTGCCCTTTAACTTCACGTGGCCGGTGAGATTCTACTTTAAACCCGATTTTGATGGTGGGGCAGGAGGGTGGCAAGAGCAGGCTAGCCACGGCGGGCTGATAACCTGTAATGTAAACAAACTACTTTTGCTTTTAGATTTATTTCCAGAACTTCCTTTAAAATAAAAAAAAAAAAAAAAAAAAGAAAAGAAAAGGAAAAAAAAAGCGCAATGAAAAAAACTCATCCAGATCAGAAGCACTTGGGATAACTAATGTTACTAAGAGAAATAAAGCAAGGGGCTGAGGGGCTTGGAGGTGGGGATGTGTATCCGTGGTCTGTGGGAGGGAAGGAGGGAAGTATGTAGCCGCGGGGAGAGAGCGCAAATGCGGGGCAGGGCAGGGCAGGGCAGGGCCGGCCCGGTGTGCGGTGGCGCGGTGGGGCGCGGCTGGGCCCGGTGCGGCTGTGCGCGGTGGGGTGCGGGGCTGACGCTGGTTTCTCTCCCGCAGGGAACCTTCTCCCTGATCATCCAGGCCTGGCACGCGCCGGCGGACAACTACCTGCCGGAAGGTGAATACTGCGCGCGCCGCCGGCAGGGGGCGCCCGCGCGGCGGGAGCGGCCTGGGGCCCGTCCCGAGTGTCCCCCCCGGGCCCGGCGGCCCCCCCGGCTCAGCTGTTTATGCCATAACTCCGGGGCCGGCTTTATCCCACCATCAGGAGCCGGTCCCCCAACGATATCCATCAGGGGCCGCTTTGATTCTGCCCCGGCCTAATCTCCAACACAATTGCGTTTCCTCCGGTTTATTTTTGGCGTGGGAAAGCGAGGCGGGCTGCGGTGAGAAAGCCGGGAGCCTGCCAGCAAGCCCCGTCCGCCTTTTCCTGTATTTTACACCTTGCTCGAATTCCGCCCTTTGGAAAGGAATAATGGCTTTGGGATGTTTTTCTGAGAGGAGAGGAAAAGGATATTTCACAGCAGCCCTCCTTTCACAGGCCCCTCGGCTGAGTCCCTTTGGCCCGGCCGCGATCGCACACCCTGGTGGCCACCTTTTTTGTACCCTTGCATACATCAACATCCATCCACACGCGTGCCTGTGTATATGTGTGTGTACATATATATACGTATGTATATGTATATGTGTGTGTGTGTGTGTGTGTGTACATGTGTACATGTGCTCGCGGGGTATCCCGCTCCGCTGGCCCGGCGGGGCGGGACGCGGCGGGCTCAGAGCCGCTGACCCGCGCCCGCTCTCCCGCAGGCTCCCGGCCGCCCCCGCAGGAGTGGCTCATCAGCCAGATGTCGATCCAGCGGTCGCTGTCGGTGGGCGAGGACTGGTCGCAGGACGTCCATCAGGGCCCGCTGACCAAGCTGCGCTACTCCTACCGCGTGGTCTGCAGCGAGAACTACTACGGCGAGAGCTGCTCCCGCCTCTGCAAGCGCCGCGACGACCGCTTCGGGCACTACGTGTGCGCGGCCGACGGGAGCCTGGCCTGCCTGCCCGGCTGGGCCGGCGAGTACTGCACCGAGCGTGAGTGCCGCGGGCAGCCGCGCGGGGGGAGCGCGGCGGGCGTCGGCCGCGGCTCTAAAGCTCACGGAGGCCTCCCGTGGCCCGGGCCGTGTTTTCGTGCCGACCTCTCCACTCCCTGCCTGGAGAGGCAAAGCTGCGCGCTGAGGACTTTGGCCCCTTTGCTGCAACCACCCAGCGCTGTGCTGCACCTATGCGAGCCTTAGCGGCAAAGAGCGAGCTGGCAGGAAAGGGACCTTGGCTGATAGCCCTGAATAGCAGTAGCTGTTGCAAGGTAAAAGGGTAGCAGCTTGCTCGCACGAAGTCTGCCACCAACCATTCCTGCAGCCAGAGAACATGAGACGGGTGTTGCAGTGTAGTAGTGGGGGCCTTTACTCTGAGCTCAGGGTATCATTGGGTTTTTTCAGCCCTTCATTAGCACAAGCCAAAGCCGCTTTCCCTTGCTGCTTTTCTAGCAAGAGTTGCAAGAGTTCATGCTTGTTGCATAAACAGAAAAACCAAAGGACAGCTTGTCAAGTGTTGGCTCTCCCTGTTTACTTCCTCCTATTTCAGAACTCCCCGTACCAAGAAGTTTTAAAACAAAGCTTTGAAAGTGTAAAACTCTTTTTAAAGTGTTTTTAAAAGCTTTTTATCCTTTAAATGTGTATTCTGTAGTGCCATGTGTATTTACCTAAACATTTATGCTTTTTTATGTTCTCTTCACAGCCATCTGTCTGGCTGGATGTACCGAACAGAATGGATATTGCAACAAGCCTGGAGAGTGCATGTGAGTAGATGGCAAATGCAGTCTGAACATCAGTTAAAGTGTCACCTTGTGACATAGAATAGAAACTTAAACTCTTCTCCATGTCATTAATGTTTTAATTGGACTTTTCTTTTAGCTGCCGTCCTGGTTGGCAAGGCCGCTACTGTGATGAATGCATTCCCCATATAGGCTGCCGCCACGGGACTTGTAAAACACAATGGCAGTGCATATGTGATGAAGGATGGGGTGGCCTCTTCTGTGATCAAGGTTAGTTCTGAAGCTTGCACTTACTACTCTAGGTTGGGTAGTCCTTAGTAGTGCACCAAGGAATCTGACCCACTGGATCTGGAATTAAATTTCCCCAAGGTACATCTTCACAGGCATCCGTTTGTACCACTGCAGCCTTACATAACAGTTCTTGTAGTAATTTTGTTTGAAAACAAGGAAACCTCTTCGGTAGCTGCAGCTTTTTTTCTTGCAAAAGAAATTTCTCTTGGAGAAGGACCTAACAATCTTGATGAGTGTTGAACAGACAAGTTTTCTGCCTGCTCAGGCTAAGTTTAACTTATTCCTTGTACAAGTATAAGAGTTTACTAAATAGTTTCCAGCAGCAGTAAACACCATCATTTGGGCCTTCCTTATTTTGCATACAAGGAAGTTAACTCATGTGATAAGTCTGGAGCATGAGAGAAAAATCATGTATGCAAGAATGAAAAGTACAGGTTCCATTTTAAGGTACACCAGACCACTTCCACCTATTCAACCCACTGAATCACTGAACTGTAGCCAGCTGAGCAGTCATGTCCTCAAGGCCATATATGCACTGCTGGCACTGAGATCATTAAGTGCTCAAAGCAGGCTAAGTGTTTCCAGGACAGTTATAGGATTAACATGGTGAAGGATGAATTGAGCAGGAAAGTTGGAAAGTTGCAGATTTTTTTCTGCTTATAGTTACCTATTAAGCAGTTGCATTCAAATTACTCTATAATATTTATAGAGATAAGAAAGCTTTTCTTACTTACGTCCTATGAACTTATGCTTAACCTCTGTCTCAAATTTAAAGGAAAAAAATGTAAAACCATCGAGCTTGGCAGAGCATTTGACAGTTTATTCTACTAACATCCATAACAAAAGAGCAAATAAACAATAAAAGATTTTTAGTGTTTGTTTAAACCTCAAAGCCAAAACATTATTTGTTTTTCCTCCCTGCCACACAGAATGTGCCTAAGAGCACACCTTTTAAAGATGGAGCTCACTCTTTTAGTGTGTAACATGGTGTACGTGAACTGGCCTAGTGCTGTGGTGTGTGTTTTGGAGAGCACACGCTTTTGAAGTACACTTTCCAGTTGGGTAGCTAAATCCCATTGCAACTAACAGTTCTATGTCCACAAAAAAGGGAGAATATACCAAAACACTAAGAAAGTTATATTTTTGCCAGCTCTCTCAAAATTCAAAGCTCAAGTGATAGATGGTAATCTGATTATGACTGAAAATAACCCGGGTAACAATCTCCAGTATTCCCATTGATACCAAAATGAAATGCTTCATTGGAAGTTGTCTTTTTTTTTTTTGACTGAAGCCTTTTTGTATGTGTATAATTTCCCAGCTGTCAAAGACGTGTTTTCCTAACTCCTGGTACCTTTGCAGATCTGAACTACTGCACTCACCACAGGCCATGCAAGAATGGAGCAACTTGCATGAACACCGGCCAGGGCAGCTACACGTGTGCGTGCAAACCTGGCTTCACCGGCGTCGACTGCGAGCACGAGATCAGCGAGTGCGACAGCAATCCCTGTAGGAACGGCGGCAGTTGCACGGTAGGGGCATTTCAAATGTAAAGCCTTTGTGTGCAGCAAGCCCCGGTGTACCTTTTCAGCAGTGGTTCTGTAACAACATAATGGGAATTCGATAGGACGCGGGTTCATTACTGACGCTCACAACTATCATACTGAACCCTTTCTGAGAGGTGTCAGGGGAGGAAGTCTGTTACAGGAGGAGATGTATCATCTAGATGAGAACTGGTCAACTGATCCTTGGGTTTCTGTGGCAGCCATTATGAGAGCTTGGCAAGATCCAGGGTTGATGAGGGAGCAGATCTGTTAAAAATAAGGTTCTCAAACCACCGGTCATACAGAAATGCGCTAAGTCTGTATTTTAATAGCAAATAAAAGAAAATTTTGCTTTCTGCTATAGAACGTGAGAGGATAGTTCAAACAATATGGGGGCAATCAGCTGAAACTTTCTGTAAAACAGAATTCCACACTTTTGGATTCTCATAGTTTCGTGTTTCAGCCTGTTTTTGGATCCACTTAATGATGGATTCTTACCAATGATGGATTAGTAAAAGCTGATTGATTATAGATATCAAATGTAATCTGATTCATTTTTAGATTAAAGCCTATGCAATTTTTAGATTAAAGCACAAGACCCTACCTCCCTTCTCCCAAGGCCTTGGACATATAGCCCTTGGAAAGAAGAAAGAGTTTGTTATGATTTAAGTGGTCGGACTTAGGCAAACCAAAGCAACTTAAACCCTTGTGAAATAAAAAAGGGCTCTCACACTGAGGATAAATGGCCTGATCACAGCTGTGAGGTCAACACATACACTCTGCTCTGGGAAGACGTCTGGGAAGATCTCTGGATCCCATTAGAGAGTAGTGGTGTTAGCAATGCTTTTGTGTAGCTGCCTGTGTGGTCCCTACACCTGCATCTGCTCTGCGTGTGTAGCTGCACGGTCACTCCTGTGCGCTGAGTATGGCTGATCCACCACTCTGTCCCTCACAGTCCAACCTGCAGTTGTTTATTCTCCTGATGTCGCTTTTGCCACATCAGGCTGTGGATGAGAGGGGACTGAACAGCGCTTGCTGCTGGCCAGAACTAAGCATGTAGGGAGCTATCATTTCTTTCCATGAAATAACAGTGGCCTAATGTTGTGTTTTGCAGGATATGGAGAACGGTTATCACTGCCTGTGCCCCCCTGGCTACTATGGCAGTCACTGTGAGCACAGCGCTCTGACATGTATAGATTCTCCGTGCTTCAACGGTGGCACGTGCTTGGAAAAGGAGCAAGGGGCCAGCTACACTTGCGTTTGCCCTTTCGGCTTCACAGGGTCTAACTGTGAAAAAAAAGTAGACAGGTGCACAAGCAACCCGTGTGCAAATGGTGAGTCTTTTTGTCAAAAAATCTCATGACCCTGACTCATTTGTGCTTTTCAGTGCAGAAGTGATAGAAATCCAATCTGACCTCTACTCTTCCTCTAGAACATTAGTCCCTCTCCCCCGCTGTATTCCACATCCACCCTAATTTTAGTCTCTTGCTGGGGCGGGACTTGCACTGGCATTTTCTACGCAACAAAACAATGCATGAGGTTTATCATATGGTGGGGAAGATGGCAGAATTAAATTAAATTAACTCTATTACATACTTAGAAGGGGCATAATTTTAAGGCGCAGTGATACAATTAGGTAAAGTAGAATGAACTTTTAGGTGTGCGGCTGTTTTGTAAAATAACCTCTCTCTCCTTGAGGTAGTATAACATGCTGACCAGAGAAGGGTTTAGATTTCTGAGTGAAGTGCATTGAAAACTAATTTTTATTTCACTTTTTTCCCCCTCAGATGGTAGTTGCTTTTACCTTGGGCAGATTCGTGTGTGCCGCTGTCGGGCTGGTTTCTCTGGTCAGAAATGTGAGATAAACATCAATGATTGTGCCAGAAACCCATGTTCCAATGGGGGAACTTGTCATGATCTAATCAACGATTACACCTGCACATGCATGCCAGGCTACAGTGGCAGGAACTGTGACATCAAAACCAGAGATGAATGTGCTTCTGGGCCATGTGAGAATGGGGGCACATGCTACAGTGGACTTTATAGTGCCAACTTTGTTTGCTACTGTCCTTCTGGCTTCATGGGCAACCGCTGTGAATTGCCAGTTTATTCAGTGCCCGTTACGCTTCCTCCTAAACCAGTCCCCTGGATTGCTATATCCATGGGGGTGGGGCTGGTGGCTTTGCTCATACTGTTCTGCATGATAGCAATGGTCATCAGGCAGATGAGGATGCACCCAGAGCAAGAGCTGGAGACAATGAACAACCTGTCTGACTTCCAGAAGGACAATCTCATTCCAGCTTCCCAGCTGAAAAACACCAATAAAAATAAAGACCTTGAAGTGGACTGTGGGCTGGAGAAATCAAACTACAAACCCAAGAACCATAAACTGGACTACAATCTGGTAAAAGACCTGACAAGTAGAGGGACACCGGAAGATAAATATTACAAAAGTGAAAAGTGTTTAGGAGAGAAATCTCCCCTCCGACTACACAGGTGAGAATGCAGTTTTTATTACAGTCTTTCTTAAAGCCACTCATCTTCATATCAGTCTAGAAGCAGGCGAGCATATGAGGGAAAAAGAAACCTCGAGCAGATAAAATACAAAAGAAACCAGATCAAAGCCAGGAATCTTCATACTGGAGTACGTGTGTCACAACCAAGTGCTATCCTTAGCTAAGTCCACTAATTTGAGTATTTGTGCAGAGTGCTGCTGGTATGTGAAGGAACTGGAGTGGCTAGGCCAGTGGTGAAAGTAAGAAGTATCTTTCCTTCCTCAGTATATCTTGGAGGAACAACAGCAAAGGCATACAGTGATTAAAAATAAGTATTTCACTTTGTAAGAAGGCAAGATGGTCTGCTTACTGAAAAGAATGATGGGAGTGAAAACAACTACTCTTTTTCAAAAGGAGAAAAGGGCAGGTGTTCAGTAGCTTATCAGTCTTCTGATTCATGTGCTGAAGGTCTTGACTGGGATCTGCATGTGGCTGTTAGACCAAGGGCTCTGAGGAACCCGCTGCTAGGTTGGACATGGCAGGAGCATAGGAAGACTCTCGCTGTTCCTTATTTCCACTTCTTTAGCATAATATCCCGACAGACACAGAACGTGTGAAACTTGATCCCATGCACTTCCCTTCCACACCTTCATGGCTATCTCGTTCCACCGCTCCATATTCATGGTAGATTTTGAGAGTCATGCTTGTCAGTAGTCAGCTAATGTTCTTTTTTCTCTGTTCTGCCTTAGTGAAAAGCCAGAATGCAGAATATCAGCGATATGCTCTCCAAGGGATTCAATGTACCAGTCCGTCTTTGTGATAACAGAAGAAAGGAATGAGTGCATCATAGCCACAGAGGTAAGTAAGTACTGAGGTGGACAGGCATTAATTCACAAGGTAAAAGGGTAAATTATCCTTTGGTATTGTATCTGAGAAGGTTCCCTTATTTCCAGGGATCATGATGCTTCCAGAATTATCCTGTCCTCTTCTGTGGCCCACACAGAACATGCAGTGGGGAAAATAAAAAAATTAAGCCGCTCTGACTTTATTAAACTAGAGGTTTTGGGCATAGATAAGTCAGTGGTAGATGAAAACACAGAACATCAGCCTATAAAAATTCAGCACATTGTAGGATTATTTCCTCTTAAATAGGTGGTCAGAAAAAAATGGAAATAATAATCGTTCTTAGGCCCATTGATGTAAAGCCATGTTTTTTCCTGTGACTACAATGGATAATCTTTGTTCTGTGGAAACAGGCATAGCTATAGATTTCTAGCTGAAGATGGAAGGTAGCAGGATGTGTTAGTGGATAGGCATAACAGCCATTTAGGGAGTCTGTTATAAGGTAATTTCAACCTCTTAGCATTTAAGCTCCAGCTAAATACTTTCTAGCAGAAGTTAATGCTGTTACTGATAAAAACATCTCAATTTTTATGTTATATTGAAAAGTTGGATACAAAAAAAAAAAAAAGAAAAGCCTAATACTACTGAACTTAAAAGACTTTGAAAAGCAAATATTGAGGAACCAAGTAGTTCCTGAAGAACTACCAGCCCTTTGGAAAAAGTCTCAGTGGAAGTTAAAGGCAGTTTGACTTTAACCAATACCTGCCTTCTTCAGTGTAGTCATCTTTTGGACTAATTTCAGCCTGTTGGAAAGAGAAGCTTGCTGTGCCATACAGCAGTGATCTGTGAAGTCAGATCTGCAGGATTCAGTCTGCCTTTCCAAGGTGGATATCAGATTTCCCCTTGAAAGCAAGCTGGAACACAAGTCAACCAACAATATTAAAAGTTTAAGACTAAGTGAAAGGATTCAGAGATACAAATGACAGCTAGACGCTTCATTCTCATTGTGACCTAAGTACTGTATCTTCAAAGATCTTGCTGACCAAAGCTAAGCTCCCAAATTTACATCAGGCATCTCCAGAAATGTTTCTGTTTTCAGAATGACAACCCCTAGAATCTCTCTGCACACCATGCAAGCTTAATGCTTTTAAACACAAGCTATTTAGCTATACCATGTACTTTTTTACAGATCCCTAATGTTAAGCACCCAGGTTTGTAAACATTCTCCCCCTCAGGCCAGGTAGAGAGGCCACTCATCACACAGATGACTTTTTTTTTTTTTCCTGGTGATTCTTTGCCTCTGGACCCAACTGAAAACATTAAGCCCTAAGAGTTTAGCTGCAGTAATGTTTGGCTTAAATTGTTTAGGTTTGACATAGCTGAATTATAGTTTGTTAGTTCTGCACTACTCTGCATGCTGTGATTCCTTCTCATTCCTGGTGGTATTTTATATCCTGACAGGTATAAGACTGAAGATCAGACCATTTGCACCTCAGATTTGATGATGCCAGTAGATGGACGTTCCTGCTGCATTGTTTACAATTCAGAACTGGATTGGACTGTTTTTAATTACATGCAACTTGCTGCTCTCAGGCGGAGGATGGAACTGAGTGAACTGGACAGACTGTGAATTTACTGAAAGATGCAATACACCTTTTTGTTCTTACTGCCCTTGTTTGAAGTTTGATACCAGAAATCTCACTTGCTATTGAAAAGGGGAGGCAGAGGGAAGAGAGAGGTTAAAAATGTTGGTGTTTTAAAAGATGCTGAGGCCAGTTCCTCATGGACAGACCCCTGGCTTTCCAGAACTCTGGTTATGGGAGGTGCTGGTAGATAAGGAGGCACGTAACTGTCACAGATGTTGCCATGGAAGGTGCGAAGCAAGACACATTGCTATGCAGATAACGGATACAGTATAAATGAGGTCTCAATTTTTTCTGGGTTTAAAAGTGCCTATAATGTGTCAAGAGAATCTAACAAGCCCAAACAGAAACTTGACTGCTCTTTTTGCAGTTACCTGAACAGTACTGGGCAGAGGTAGTTGATACTTCCTGCTAAACATCCATTTGCATCTCCTCTCTCCTGCTGCATGTACTGGAGACTGTGTAAGGGGTGAGAGGAGGAGGAAAGAAGAAAACCGAATCTACGTGTCAACTCATTTGGTGATGCTTTGGAGAACTGATTGACTCAAGCCACAATGTGGAACATGATTTTTGTGGAAGTTGTGATAAGGAATGTGTACTGCCTCGTCCCCATTGATAGGGAGGAGGTGATCCCAGCTCTATATAAGGCCTTACAAATGCGTTTAAAATCAATCAGCTCCTAGAACCTTTATGTGCTGAGCTGCCTCAGCCGTTTTCATGCCCTTTGCACTACCAGTGATTGTGAATAGACATTACTTGTTTTCTTCTCCTTCCTCATTCTCTTCCCCCTGCCTTATTTTGACACAAATTCAGGGGTTTATGTAGTGTTTCTGAATTAGGTGCCACCTTTTACTGCAAATAGTCTCAAAATTGCAGCTGTTACTTTCTGAAGAAGCAGCAGCAGTGTGACAGAACCCACTTACTCCCCCCCCCCCACCATTTCTCCATCTGGTTGCAAAACTCCAACTCTTGTTCTTCATCCCAGTTCTAAATGCCTAGTAGTGAAGCACTCGCTGAGATGCCCCCTGCCAAAACAGGTGGAGATTAAAGTTAGAAGGTTTTAGGCTCATCCTGTTTCTTTCATACCCACCCAGTGCTCCATGGAAAATGCGCTGTGTCTGTCCCTGGCAGCCAGAGGCGGGCAGAAGCTCCTTTCTTCTATACATATTTACAGCAATAATACCGGACACCCCAGTGGAAAGTGCCGTGACACTCATGAATGAGACCAGGGCAAGGGGCAGAATGAGGAGGGAGAAACAAGATCCCTGAGAGGAAACCCGGACTGTGCTATCTCTCTGACAGCGATATTCCTGCCCTTGTAAAGCCTGTTGGACTAGCCCATCTACTCCCTTGAACTGTGCAGACAAGACCCCTTCATATTGTCCACTACTGACCTTCTGCTCTGACCACGTAGGACCATTTTGAAGATGACCTTCAGAAATCAATAATATGGGTTTTAGTTTGTCTGTTTGTAGTTTATTTTGAAGACTAGTATTTCAGTAATTTAAAAAAAATCAGAAGCACTGAACTTTCTACGTTTTATAACATTATTTTGTATATAATGTATATTTATAATCAAAACAGAAGTGTAAATATGTTTATTACTTCTCATGTAATGTTTTTAATGTGATGACAAAGTTTGAATTTTATTTTTTTTTTCAAGCAATGAAAATACTTTCCTGCTACTACAAAGTTTGTTGTGGTTTGTCCTTTTACACATGTTATTCTGTGACAGCCAAAGTTAGCAAAGCCCCCCAGAAGTAACCTCGCCTGCCTGGTCCCTGCATTTACATTTTGCACACCAACTGATGTCAGCTGCTTTTTGTAAAAAAAAGTTTTGGTGTTAACACATGTCAACAAAGTTGTTCAGCAGAGTGGCATTCATCTGACATTTTGAAATGTTATACATATTTATATTGTGATAAACTATTTAAATTACATATATACACACACGTATATATATACACACATTCTTTTGCTATGTGTGGGACTGAACTGTCAGGAAAGTTATTTTTATTAATGCTTCACTCTTCTTCTCCTCTGACAACTCATGACACAAAAGATGCAGATTTAATACCATTTCAAAGTGGCTTAATAAATGTGTTGTCTTGGGGTTCACTTACAGAACAAAACGCTATTACCGTCTTTTTTAATCCTATTTCTTTAAACACTTTTAATAAGATCCAAATCTAGTCTGTAGCTTACTCTGGCACAGCCTCTACACCTACAGATATAAGATTGTATCCTTGTTTGTTTGATTGCAAGGGGTAAGATTTGTCTTTCACTTGTGGGATTAGGGGGAGTTTCAGGCTTTCTCCTCCCCAGTTTCCTACACTACATCAGCAGCTGTGTCCTCCCGGGGAATCACAAAGTCATTATCCTCTACAGCCCTTTTGGAGGACGTTTCCACAAAAAAAAGAAAAAAAAGTGTAAAAAGCACACTTGTATAAACACTCCCAGCAGGTTTAGTAGCCTTTGAAGCACATACATTTACAGGCAATTAAGTCTCTCACTAAAGCTAGGTGCAATACAGCCAAGATCTGAGTGCACAAAAGCAAAACTATAAGAACAGGAAACTACGGCTGCTCTATTTTAAAATCAGGGGGTTTTGTTGTTATTGACAAAGTGCCAAAAATCATCTGAATATTGGATGCCTTTCCTATCTTTCCCCAAAATAAAATCTAAACAAAATTTGCTAATTTTTTTAATCAAAAAATGAAAAATTAAAAACCCCAGTAACATTTAAAAAGCACCATAACAAATTATTTTTACTTCATTAAAAAGAAGTCATTAAAATACTGCAAATAACGATTCATAAGGGTCCTTCTGAGTGTATTATTAGGGTTACATAAATACTGTTAACTTTGGATGGTTTTGTTTCTCCTTCTTTAGACCTTTTCACAGCAAAATTAACTTTCAAATCCCAGCCAATTTCCCCAGCTACCATAAAAATAAATTTAAGATGAAACTCAGAAATAAAAAGCCACCTCCCCCTCCCCAAACATTCACCCTGTAGAGCAAATTATGAAAAACAAGCCATTGATAAAAAGCTGAGCAGATGCTCCCTGCTTGCAGTCCTTCCTCGGCAATGTGAAATAAACCCAACAGATGCCTCTCTTAATTGAGCACATGGATTACATACACACATGCACTCTGTCCTGCTTAAAACAAAACACACACAAAAATCAAACAGGAAAATAGACAGAGAACTCTTCCCAATGCCTAGGCAAGCAGGAATGCTAAGCCCAAAAAAGACTCAGCTCTTCCTGCTCAAAACACGACAGGAAACTGTACCCATAGACAGAAAGGAGTTGAAATCCATTAAAACCTGTGGACCTGATTATGTAGATCCCATGGGGTAAAGCAGGTACAACACATGCCTTTGTGTATCCACTCAGGAGAAAGGAAAAAAAAAAAAAAAAAGCATCATCTTACAAGGAAATCTGTGAATATTTACTGGAGGCAGCACTGCACGATGCAGCTACCGGAATAGATCACAGATCCTACACAGGAAAAACAGGAGCGGTGCCTGCTTCCACACAGGGGGACATGGAAAGCATATGTGAATCCCTGCACGTGTGCACATCCCCGAGTCCTTGCCAAAGAAGCCACAAGAAAGTTAGCGGAACACATAATACGACCTGGATTTAACCCACATCTTTGGCCAAAACCTTCCTCACCGAGGGCCACTGTGCTCTGACTGCTCAGCAGCCTGGCTCCCCCCAGGTGAGTACACCTCTGAGCCACAGTGCGGGAATTCACCAGGAGGAGCTGAGATCCCTCTGGCTGGAAAGACTCCTCAACCTCAGTTTCAGAGATTCCTCTTGAGGACCACAGACCCTGTCAGGACCAAAATGTTGTGACAAGCAGTGTCTTTTCTCTTAACAAGCTCTTGACAAGCTTATAGACTTCTCAGACCAAACTGTACAGTTTTTTGCTTTCAGCATAATTTCCAGTAACTATGGTAAGATTATGGATTTGGCTCAAGGACTGCAGCTAAACTTGGCATTCAGTTTTAAAAGACTGCACAAATTCACTTGAAAGCCATGTGAAAAAACAACAATTTTAAGAATGGACTCTGCTTCTGAGAAACTCTTTCATGCTTCCTTGTATTAGCACCTGTTAAAAACTTTTCCACAGCCACACAGAGCCTTTCGGTCTAAGTAATTTTGGAGCTGGAATGAGTGAGAAGCATACTGCCTCGGGCAGTGCTTCCCCTAAGTTGTTTCATGTTCGGCTCCAGCCCTACATCACTTTCCTCTTTGACGACTCCGCTGCTGAAGGGAGACAGATGCCGGGATATACCCGTAGCTATAGCACCCACTGGTGCTGAGACAACATGCAGCAGGACACAGCACAGGGCACGGAGTTTACTTAAGTTAGTGTAGGTGAAGGGTGCTTGTAGAAGTTGGGGTCGATACAGGACATGCACTTGAGCAGCAACAGCTTTCAGCCTTGAAAGAGCTGCTGAGGAAGAGTAAATCAGTTATTGTGCAATTGCAGCCATCTAGTCCAACAGATGAAACTATCTGTAAAAATGCATATCACGTATTTTCATTGCTCCTCAGTCTTTTCTTTCATTAATTTATGCTAAAATGAGAAAGGCACTGTAGGTCACTAACAAACCCTCACTCCAGCAGCCTAAGTGACAGTTACATATCTGTGTTTGCCTGTCATTCCCTTATCTCCCATACCTGACCCATAAATACACATTGGTTTTACGCAACAAATATGACACTCCCAGCACATTTTGCTCTCAATCCAAACTCCAGTTGTGGAGAATTGACATCACTCAGTGGCCCTCTGCCATATCTCACTGTTTCCACAACTTCAATTTTATACCCTCTCCATCAAGATCCCCTGCCCTCATTCTGCTTCTCCCTCTCTAAGTCCTGCTCTCTCTTTTTAAGTTTTGCCAGCTCAGCTCCCAGAGCTGGCAGGTTGGCCAGTGACACCCAAAGCAGTGAGATTTCTCCTTGATCACTCTTGCATCTGCTCTAAACCATCCTACTCTGCTCTCAGACCTTCTCTGGGAAATGGTGTGACCCAGCACCATAAAGCTACCCTTTCTCCTGCCTCTGCTGGGCATTACCACTGCTATCCTTGCTCCTCTACCCCTATACAGTTCTGGGGCATATTTCTGCAGCACAGTGGTCTCTCATGCTGCAAGGTTAGGATGGAACCCTCTGGTCCATCAGGTAATTGATTGTGTACACAGCAATAATTTCAGATGCCAATGCAATTGTTCCACTCACAGCATTTGATTCCAAGGACCTTTGTACTTTGTGAAATGTTCCCTTGTTTCCTCCCTTTTAGATCTTGATGATAGACCATCAGCTTCCCAGAGGTGCTCCATTCTCAGATCCATCAGCTGTCCCCTCCAACGAGCTTTTCAGCCCTTGGGAGATGCAAAGGGAAAGAGACACAACACTCATCTGCTTACCCAGCTCCCCCAGCAGTCACTGCCACCCAGAGGTCTTCACTGCCTTCCAGAAGCACTCCACACATGTCTCTGAGGAACTCGGTGGTGACAGGCTCTGTGCAGCTCCCCACACTGCACGAGTGCTCCTCTGAACAGGAAGAGTAGGTCAAGTTTAAAAGTGCAGGGCATGGAACGGACTGGAAAATAATTCCTGCTGCCCAAGTCTCCATCTCTCCATCCTTCCCTCTGACTGGGTCACTTCTGGCTGACATGTCATGTGAGAGGGGATACCTACAGCTAAGGCACACAGAGGGGTCTACACCTGGGGATAACACAGCCCTGGGTGCTGTGTGACTCGTGTAACACAGATGATCCCATGACTACCTTATGTCTTCCACAGACTGTACAATAGTGATGGACTTGCCTCTCACAGAGATAGCAGCATAGTACATAACCACCAGGGAAGGGCTTAATTCTTCTTCATTTCCTCTGCAAGCATTCTGTCTTTCCTCTTGCCAGCCAAGTTGGAGGCAGTGCTCAGACTCCATCTATCCCTGCAGCCAACCCACCCTGCCAGCTCCTCAGCATGAAGATCAGTTCATCCCCAGGGAGAGTCACAAAGTTCAAAAGGAGCAACTTGCTCATAATCATGTTTTGCAAATACACGTTTAATGGAGGAAACCATGCAGTTTGAGGAGAGGCTGTTTGGTGATGACATCTTTTAGCTGTACTTTATAGCTTATTTGTTGAATTGTTGCTGGCTTCACAGTGGTTTTGGTGATTATATTTTTAACTACTGCCTAGAAGGTCACAGAGACACCATGTGTGTTTTTATAAATGAAATTGAACTAAGTTGTATTTAACATCCAAACAGATCTGCTGAGAGTTATAGCTGGAGAGGCCTTCACCAGTCAGAACAGGATTTGGCCCTTCCTGGCATCATGCAAGAGCTCTGATGATCCTTGTACTGGGGCACATGGCTCCCACAGAGGTTTGTGAGGAGGGCTGAAATTCCTAGTGCAGATATGAATCACTGTGCATTTGAAAGTACTTCTCTATTAACACTGTTTAATATTTGCCTTACATTTTCTGCTTTGGCAGAAAATGCCAAAGCGTTGCCAAAGCATTTTGTTCTTGATCATAAACTCATTTGTTCTCTGGAAGATTGTCAACAAAGAAACAAAAGACAATTTGAACAACGTGTATCTGGGGGGTAAAAACTCACATGAGATAAAAGCATGGTAATTAAAAAAGAAATGGCCCTCTTTCAATTCAGCCCACCAGCTCCTGGTGTTGGTTTCTTCATCAATAGTTTCCCGTCCTCTCATGTCTCCTTATAGTACAGAGGCTCTTTCCTTCCTCCCAACCCTCTCCTATCATGAAGCTTACACTGATTTTCATGCTTCTAATGGTATTTATGATTGTCATGAGTTGCTTAGGAGGAGGTTTTTGAAGTTCTTCAAAACTCTAGATACAATTCACAATACCTGTCCAGGTTTCTGGAGGTAGAGCTCACTTACGTCCTAGGAAGAGGTAGAAATACCTGTGCACTTATAATTCCAAAAATCTCCTTTTTCATGGAGACAGTAATGATAAGAAACCCTTGCATCAGATACATATTTTTCAAACATGAGGAGGAAGAATTTCCTTGCCTTTTTGGCAGTTGCCGCACAATCTGCTCTCAGTCATCTCCAGCAGATGCAGATTCATCTCACCTCACTGCAGCCATCCAAGCGCGAAGCGTCTCGTTTAAGCCAACCGTGTGACTTATCTAGGGTTCATGGAGAAAGGCAGATCCTTCCAGTGTTTGCTCCTGGAGAGGCATCTGAAACAACTGGGGGGAAGGATGACGCTTGGAAGGGTCAATGTCATTAACTGAAACCTGACAATTGCTTTTAAGATGGTTTGAGCTGCGCAAGAGGCATCCTAAAGCATGAATTTGAGGAGCAGGCAGTGCTTCTCTGAAGGGAGCGGGGTGCAGGCACTTAACCCCTGCATGTCCTTGAGGAGGTCTCCGTTTCCATGGCTGGCCGTTTCTCTCTCCTCAAGTATGAGGTGGAATCGTTACTGCTGATGCGGCTTAGAAGGATGTTGGAAGGGCTCGCTCATATCCTTCAGCCTCCTCATGGCTGCGGAAGTGTAAACAAGCCTTCACCGGCTTGGTCGTATTGTTTAAGAGCTGCTAAGGATAAACAGCCCCTGGGCACGGCGAGCCGTGCTGCTGGACCGTGCAGAGCAGACGCTGCTCGCGCCACCTCCCTCACAGCAGCCCAGCAGCGCTTTCCTTCAGGCTGAGCCCGCACCGGGCCGCGCTGTACCGCCATCATCGCTTCCTGTTTGTTACCTCACAACCCCATTTCCCGTTTCCTGCCTGATTATGACCATGCCAACTGCTTTTCCCAGGCCTGAAACAGCTTCCCAGCACCCCCATTCCGACTCAGACGGAAACACCATCATGGACACTGTCCTGGTGGCAGAGGGTGCTCCTGGCTGCCATGTGAAGTACAGCCCTCTCCCCACACTGTCGCCTTCCCTCTCCCTGCCCAGTGGATGCCCAGTCCCAAGCTAAAGAAGTGAATCTCACACATCCCAGTGAGTGGGAGAGAACCAAATGAAGTGCTGATAATTCCCAGGGTTTTACTGCAAGCCAGCAGAAGGCAGTGAGGTACCCTGCCGAGTGTGAGTCAGCTGGACAGAGGTGGTGACATGAGGGACTCATGGGCCCATCTCTACAGACACCCTCTCTGTCACTGGACTTTCTGCTTATTCAGACACCTGGCACTAAGCTGCCTAAAGCAAACACTGTGGGAAATCACATGAAGGCATCAGAGTACAGGGGATTAATGTGGTCTCCAGCAGTGAGTCCCAGTATCTCATCCCCCCCATGGTAGAAATGCTTCCACTTCCATCACTGAACTTGCTTTCAGCATCCAGACACTTCTGGTTATGCCTTCCTCCAGTCTATTTAGGGCTTATTAGTGTGTGGTATTTTCTCATTTCTTGTAATAAAGTGATGTCCCCAGTCCTGTTTTGGTACCTGAGGCAGCTGAGCCCTTTCAGTCTCTCCTGGAATGTCACAGCTTCTAAAGCTGAGGTGAGGTCCCTGTCTCAGGTGGGAAGAAAACCTTCCTCCTACTACTCTTTGCACCCTTGTTTAAGCACCCAAGGAACTCATGGTCCTTAGAAGGTGTCCCTTCCCCCAGTAAAGGGCCTTAGTAGGTGTCCCTACACCTCCAGTATCCAGTTCAGGGCCTGACCCAGCTAATATATATTGCCAGTTACTTACTGTGTTGTGTCACCACTTTTCAGATATGAAGAAAAATAAATAGCTTTGCAGACAAACACCAGGGGTATGGTACTTTTAAGCTGATACTTTTATTTCCATACATCTCACCTACAGCAGGTAAAAAAAAACAAACAAACAAAAAAAAAAAAAACCACCAACAAAAAGCAACATTCCTGTTCCTTCACCTTTTGCCTATTCAGTGTAAAGTACTTGAGGAAGGACTTGTCCTTTGCTGCATCTTTCATAATATTTAGGTGTTTCACAGATGCAACACTGGAAAGACCAGTGGGTCTTTCCCACTGGGCATTCTAAACTGAAGAGTGAACACAAGGAAGTGGTGATCTATATCATAAAAAACAAAAACTGATTTCCCTAGCTGACCCTGAATGAACACAATGTGCATGTTTGTACCAGGTGTTTTTGTACTAAAACACCTGGCAATGAGACTGTACCACTACGAGTGGTCCCCTTGCAGCATCAAGTTTATGACCATTCCATTTGAGGGTTCTTATGAGAAATCTGAGCAGGCAATGGTAGCAGGGCACTTTCTGTACATTATAGTTAGAATAAACTCTCCCCCAATGAGTAACTGTGGGGTTCACTGCTGGAAACAGGCTGGAGAGGAATGGAGCATACCAGGTCAATCCAAACTGGCAGGATCTGAGAGTGGAGAGAGTGCTGGTGAGGAAGGAGCTCTTCACCATGGACAAACTGTTACACTCAGATTTTGTTTTGGGAAAGCTGAGTAAGTTCATCTGTACCAGAGAGTGTGGAGAGCAGCAGGAAAAGGGAGTACGTGTTTGCAGCAGTTTCTCAAGCCCTGCAGCCCCCGGAGCCGGCAGTACAGCATCGCTGAGCAGCCCTGTTCAGCCAGTAGGGGTCTGTAGAGTCGGCACAGCCTGAGCCGGCAGCTGCGCAGGGTAGGTGGCAGACTACATCTTCCTGTCACAAGGCACCTTAACTGAGCAGAACTGTGGGTCTCTTGGAACTGAAGGCACACCAGATCTCTGTCCCTAGAGATTATTGCACAGTGGTTACTGGGGAACAGAAAAGTGGGCCTAATAGAGGGTAAATATTGCAAGATTTGTGGCTGTGGGGATCCCTTACTAATATTGGGAGTACAGGTGTGTCATTGCATGGTCGCAGTGTGCAGATGTCTGGCCAAAATGGGGTGTTTAACACAGTTAAAAGGTTTTGCACAGGTCTGGAACCCCAATGGCAAGGTCACAAGTGATCATGGAAAGTGAACTGAGGCACTGCAAAACACTGCCTTCAAGGATCAGGTTGGAGTCACGGGAGGAGGGTGTGTGGCACCCAAACCCACATTACAGTACAGACAAGGTATCAGAACGTTCCCCAGCAGCCAAGGGAAGGCAACTCAGGCATTTTCAATGAGACTCAATGTTAACACCCTCTCTAAGCTATAAGAGACAAACCAACCTCTACCCTTTCAAAAGCCCACAGGGATCAGGGAAGTTTTATACCCTGGCTTTCAGTGACTAATTTCTGCATGGCACATGATGCAGCACATCAGGTAACACACATTAATTCAGTGCCAGTGTGCAGAGCCAGGAAGGGCATCTCTCTGAAAGTCACTGCTCGTGTTTCAGCTTCAGCCTGCAGCTCCAGATGAGAAGCATTACTGCAGAGCAGCAGGCACAGGGAGAAAACAGCATTGCTCCCCTTCAGTACCAGATTCCCACCCCAGGACCCTCCTCTGGTGTGCTCCCTGGCCATGAGCTGGATTGGTGGGCTGCAGCTGTAGGACCAGGAGGAGCTCCTCAGTGACAAAAGACAGGCTAACACTGTGTGGGAGACAGCAAATTGCATCTCTCCCCAGCCCACTATCACAAAACTGACTGAAAATAGCTGAACCAGAAGGCTGCAGCACTGCCACCCTGCAGTTGGTGCTTTCTGTTGGCACAGAAAAGCTTTCTGCTTTTCTCAGTTGCACCTTTGCTTTAGGGGACACCTGTACACCTGCTTCAGCAGCAGTAGGGTCCTTGGCAGCACTGGAGCCCTCGGGGGGCAGGAATTCAGCTCCAGACGTCAAACAGCAGCCTGTGCATGCAGCACGGTGCTTGTTGTCAGAGGCTCATTGACATACAGCTATTTAATCAGTGCCTCTAAGGCAAACAGGGAGAGAGGCCATGGAGTACAGGGCTTCTGAAGGTTTGCAGGAGAGGCAACACTCCTGTCAGTCGGACTGCAGGCTCAGAAAACCCGACCCCCTGGCAGCCTGGAGGCGTGTGGGAAGGACGGACCATGTGCTTCTTTAGGTGTGGCTAAGGATGTCACCAGAACCCCTCAGGGTCCAGCACAGTTAGTCACTTCTGCAACACTGATGTTTTGGGTGTGGCTGGTTAGCTTTAGTTTTCATTTTCTCAGGCTCACACACATGCTGGAATTATACTAGTGAAAGGGCAGTTAGAACAGTTTAAGGGGTATTGGTAAGCCTACACCAGAATTAGATAACAATACCTGATGGGGAATGTGAGAGACAGAGGGTGAACTCTACAGTGTGCAGTTGCAGAGCCTGATCAGAAATGGATGCCCCATCTCTGGAAGTGTTCAAGGCCAGGCTGGATTCGGGGATGGGGCTTGGGCAGCCTGGTCTAGTGGAAGGTGTCCTTGTCCACAGCAGGAGAACTGGAAGTAGACAGTCTTTAGGATCCCTTCCAACCCAAATGTTCTGAGATTCTATAAAAAGGCGTCAGAATGTCATAGTAAATAGCTGCATTATGTACATTTACGTTGAAAAGGATTTCTCACTGTCTACCTCTGCTTGTCTTTCTCTACTGTTTCATTGCTCCAGAGCCTGTTCCCTCCTTCCTGAGTAGCTAACTGCAGCTCTCTAACTTTTTTGAGTCACGTTGCGGAGAGGCACAGGCATTCAAGGCACTGCTAGGCAGCCACACAGGACAGATACCTCAGGAGAAGACACCACCCCCAACCTGCAGAGATCAGCCATTTCCCAGGAGGGTGGATGCCATTCTCTGTATCCTTCTAGGTGCAGTTGTTCATTTCCACAACCACCACCTCTGTTTCTAACACTGTTAGTCCAGCCGTCCCCCTGTGTCCTGTGGCAGCTAATGCCACAGGGCTGCAGTTGCCAAATGAAAGAGAACCCTCTTCATGCAGGCACACGTCTGCCTTCAGGGTGCTGAGCAGCCTCACCTGTAACTTTGCAGAGCTGAACGATTATCAGGTTCAAAATGCCTTTGCATTAACCTGAGCAGCATTTTATGCACACATCTTGTGTTCTCCTTTTATCCTCTGCTTTAGTTTTATATAAAAAGCGTTGCTAAATAGTTGCAGCGTGTAATTTCCTGTAAGCTGGATGGAGTGTGTTCTGGAGTGTGAAGAAAGCTTTGCTAGTAGAACAAAGAACAGCTGGTGAAGTGACATGGAGCTAATTTTTTTATTTCTCAGCCAGCTTTCCTACTAATGTAATTGCACTGACTCCTACAGTTACATTTGTGTAAATTGGGATGAGAGGGATTCAGGGTTAGGGATCCATTCCCTCTCTTCTTTCCGAGCTCCTACTGTACAGTCTCTGCAGCTGGCCTCTGCAGAATCCCCCATTTCTCTGTGCACCGTGTGCTCCATCAGGCGTTGTTTATCCACTGTCGGTTGCAGCAGGTTTGTACGGTGCTTGGAGATCCTCTGTCCATGGAGGCAAGAGTTAAGGACAAACACCTCTCTGCAGTCACCTTGCTGTCACTTAGCAGCGTGTGGGATGTGCCCAAGCAAATGGCAGAGCTCCTACACTGACACGAGGAGAACCCTGAAGAGGCACTACTGAAGAGATTCCTTTGGCTGCAAACCCGCGCTGCTGGAGCCGCCTGCTTGTCCGGAGAGAGGTGTTACCACAGCATGGCGCTGTGGGTCCTGCGGGCACTCCGCTCCCGCCACTCTGAGCTGGACAGGCTTTATACTGAGCAGACAGAGGAATTAGGAGAAAATAAGAAGGGTTGGTCTTTACCTGGTGCTTCACTGGCTTCAAAAGCTTTCGGCATGAGTTCATTCTTTGCCCCTTTATCCGTCTCAACAGAAGGACTCAAGATCCCTACACCGATAGATTCACATGCAAACAGAAATCTTCATAAAAAGGAGAGCAGCTCTGCCACTGAGGATTCAGTGCACAGACTGTTAGATTGCCTGATGTGAGACACACATTTCAGCTTTCCTTTAGGGAACAGGTGTGCTTTTTCTGATCTTTTCCAGTGGGACCATGCGGACTGCTCAGGGGATGGGAGT
Source organism: Motacilla alba alba (assembly GCF_015832195.1). NCBI lineage: Eukaryota > Metazoa > Chordata > Aves > Passeriformes > Motacillidae > Motacilla > Motacilla alba. The sequence continues at coordinate 24,729,019 of NC_052020.1, forward strand.
GTTGTTAAGCAGTCACATGAGTCTTGAATAAGCCCGTAAGGAATTCACCCTTTAGGTCATAATTAAGTGTATTATATATTTATTACCGCTGTGCTGTGGGGTTTTCAACAGGCCACTGTCACTGACACAGGACTTGCTCTTCAAATTGTTTTGAATGCCACAAAGAGAAGGTTTTTTGCATGGCTTCTGCTGGAATTGTCCAAGCTCAAGTACCTGCTCAGTGTATGAATAGCTCTCTAATTCTAATGTTCAGTTAAAAATTCATCCACCATAGATGATGTTTTGATTGGTTGTTTTGGGGTTTTTCTGGGTTTTGGGGTCTTTGTTTTGGATGGGAGGGGGCGGTTGGTTTGTTTGTGGGTTTTTTGTATTTTTTGTTTTAATGAATACCTCATTACTTCCACACTTTGTCTTCATATTCCAGATCAGCAGCTGGTGGTGAAGTTTGAGAACAACCTTGAAGGATGAACCTTTATGCTCTTTGGACCACAGAGGAACTCACTTTTGATCTCTTTAAACCTACTTGCTCACACTTTCTTGCAGAAAAATTTCTACTAGTTCCAGGATGACATTCCTGCCAGACTCTGAATGTCATCATATGGAGATCTGCTCCCACACAGAAGGGTGCAGAAAAGATGATGTGCTAATGAGCTACCTTCTTATCCCTGCTGTCAGTTCAGTGACTCTCCCTCCTCCTCTTCCCTTCCCCTGAACTGCAAATGTAATTGCTTTCCAGCAGCCCTGTGAACAGCCCGGTCCATCTGCAGCCCTGGAATCCCTCCAGAGGGCAAAGTCTTGGCTTTTTGCTTCAAATTATCTTGTCTTTTCTTGAGAGGAGAAGGAAGGAAATACCAACCAGGGCACTGATGCAGCCAGACTGAGCAGTTGAAATGAGGCCAGCATCCCTTTTGCCATCCGACTACCCAGGCTGTCCTCCTGCCAGTGCTCAGCAGGCCAGTGGAGCCTGTTGCCTGACTACCATGTCACTAGCACTGTCATTCTCCTTGGCAATGCAGCTTGTGCCCCTGAGCCCACTCCCCTCGTGCATTTCTCAACACATTACCTGGCACCCAACTTGCAATATAATATCTAACACAGAATGTTAGCCCAACACTTAACTCCTCTCCCACGTTCTGCAAGGAGCTTCACCACTTCTGCATGCACAGGGCTCGGGTGCAGGCAAACAGGGTATTTGACATTGCTCACACTGGTTGCCAATTAAACTTGGGTCAAGCCACTTTCCCCTTCCACTCTTCCTCGGTGTAAAGTGGGGCTGGTACTCACTCATCTGCCAAGAGGGGTAGTTAGACTCAATTAACTGGTGTAAAAAGAGTTCTGCACGTTACTGGAGGACACTGATGCAACATCTGAGCCTGCTCAGGCAAGAGGTATGCTCAGGTAGAGCACTGAATGGAGCAAGGTCAACACAAACTTTGATGATACTTGTGGTCTACTAAAGCCATAAAATAATTTCAGATGTCATGGTCATCAGCATCTTGCTTTCAATCACCTCTTCATATGCAGATTAGAGCTTGCTAAGAGGCACATGATGTGATTCTTGAGGCTGTCTTCAAGACAGGGCCAGGAGTTCAACTAGGATCATCCTGTGGGTTCCTTCCAAACCAGAATATTCTGTGATTCTAAGTGGTCCTGCTTAGGGCACTTGGAAATGGGGAGAATGAGAGATCAGAGGAAAAAAAATCTGCATGAGAAGAGGAATTTGCCTGGTGAGTTTTCTTAAGAGGGTCCATTGGCACAATATTTGTCAAATAACACTATCTAAGCAGTTGCTTTAATTTCTCTCATACAGAGGCAACATACCAGGAAAAAGATTTGTCAATAAAAATCTGACAAAAGACAATGATGCTTTTAAATTGTGTTGTTCCCCAACTCCCTTGTTTATGAAATCTATGCCAGCCTTTTATAGCTTTTTCAATTTAAAGGTTCATATTGAGAGCTCAGCTCTGTTTCCTGCCCTGCCTTTGTTTCTCAGTTTCCCATTTGTAGTTGTTTTTTGACTAGCCTGGTTGCAAAGCATGAAATCAATTGTTTTCAAATCTAGTGCACTATGTTCCCAACAAAGACACAGAAAAACTGAGAGATTCAGTTTGTAACTATTTTGATCTGATATCTTCTGGGAAAAGCCACATGTGAAAACCAGCTGGCCTTCCCACATGGATTTCTCCCACTTAAAGGCTCTTCAGATGCTCATTAATGGTACTGCTCAGCCTTATGATGCAATCTTTGGTACATATATCATGAATGCTGTAACATGCCACAATGACCCTTCTACCCAGCTACTGAGTCCTCTCACAGCACGTTCCACCATGAGCAATACCTAAAACGTGAGGCTATTGCACAATCATATCATGACACCTTCTTTCCATTACCTCCAGCACAGCACCTTGAAATTCCTCTTTAATTGTTCTCATTATCTTCCTCTACCATATATATCTCTAAAGAACAGCCAAAAATAGCTCAAAGAAAATAGGCCAGTTCTGTTACAGGAAAGTGGCTGAAATTTGTCAGAGGGGTTATCTCTCAGGCTCAAGACTCCTCAGCGAATGCTATGGAATCTAGCTTTGACTTTTCTTTGGTGCATAACCCAATGTTATGACACAACTAGAAGACCTCACACCTGCTGATATTTGAAAGAAGACACATGGCAAAGCAATATTTATGTTCAACACACACCAAGTCACCCTGGCTTGAAGAGAGGAGGATAATAGACAGTTCTTGGCTTAGATTTGGTCTCCCATTGCCGTATTGCAGTATTGCCTGACTTCAAAGAAGTGCAGTACATGGGCTTTGTTAGATGAATGGAGCTCCCCCCAGCTACACCATCACAGCTTGGTGCCATTCCATCATCTTGCAGTGAAATCTGAATCCTTTCTGCTGCTGCATTTAACCTGCCTATCCACGTATCCACCCACAACTGCTCTTTTACAGCCAAGCCCTTGACACACAATAGTTGTCTGCTCCCCTTCCTGTTGTCCGCTCACTCATGGAAATCCAAGGGCTAAGAAATCCTAAGGCTCTACAGTGATGCTTTGCAATATAGGAAAGGGAAAATTTTAGAAAGCCAGTTTAATGAGGCAGTTAAGGGAAAAGAGGGATGCTTGGAGGTGCACTCTAAGCTGCTGTGCCATCAGATGTCACCTTAATCTGCTGAAGAGCAGTTTGCTTGTCCTGCTCATTTAGGATAAAACATATACACACAGCTCTGCCAGCAGACCTGGAGAAGCCACAGGAAAAGCTAGGGCTTTCCCGCCATCGGGATCGAGAAGAGAACAGCCATCCACAGCCTTGGTGTGAGGAAACTTCATGTTAGAGGCTCCCATTTCAGCATAGAAGGTAATGGAGTGGGGGATAGGAGAAGAATAGGTGATGATGATTCAATCATCATCTGCTGGAGATGCAGCATGGAACAGTCCTTGGGCAATAGTGTGATGCCCCAGCCATCTCCAGGATTAGAGAAAAAAGACACTGGCAGATTCAGAGGGATTCTTTCTACCTCTGACTCTGAAGACCTCTCTTGTGCATAGGCTCAGACTCAAATTAAAGGAATCACTAACTGCTTAATCTTAAGCACATTATTAAGTTCAGCATCAAGTGATTTAAACACATTCTTATCAATCTTCAGTCAGGAACCTCTGATCCTTGTTTTCTTGTCTAAGCTTTAAAACACAGTGGGGTCTGATCATGGCATTATAAATGCAGATGGCCAGTCTATGACAGGGCAGCATTGTCACTGTGCATTGTCACTGCACACAGTCACAGCTTGAGGCAGTGTGACAGGGAATAAAGCTAAAGGTTTTGGCATTAGATTGCAGTGACAGACTTTAGGAATAAGCATCTTCCAACCAAGATCTTAGAAAGGAGAACACTACTGTCCTTTCACCGCGCACCCACCTCTGCATGAAGTCTCTCTCCTCCAGACAGTGCCCAGGTGCTCCAGCTGATGCTGCAAGCTACCTGCTGCTAAGCTGGGGTCTTGGCAGATTGTAGCCAAGTGCTCTCAAAAGGTTGAGATTAGATGGCAATTTTAAAAAGAGAAAATTACTATCCTGAAGAATCATTAATCTCTTAAAAGCTACAAGGCAACAGCTTTCCTATCTTAGCTGGCACAGATTTCCTAAAATGGGAACACAACTAGAACAGATTAAAATATATTAGAAAACCCTCACTGTTCCACAACATGACATGTATGTGTAAAATTAAGAATAGGCTGTACATGTCCCAGCGCTGCTGGTAGCAATGCCACATTCATCAGAAACTGGAACACAAGCAGCTGTACAGCCACTTTGTTATAATGGTCTGGAGGCTGTGGGGTAAGACCTTATTTATTCTTTTACTGAGAAGATGTACTCAAGGAACTGTTTCTATCCAAAGCACACAGATAATGGGACAGAGTCTTTCCTCAACAGTGCAATCTGTACCAAGGTGGGATTCACACATCTCTGAGTATTTGAAATATATGTGTTAGCTGAGAGTCCTGAAATCTTATACTGAGGATACCATCAAGGGAACATTTAGAGGCTTTTCTTTGAAATGAGGGGAGGGAAATACCTCTCAAAAAAAAGCTGACATTGTCAGCTGCTGTCCTGGCACCAGTTAGTGTTCCCACCTCACTAGAATCTGTCTGTGTGCTCTTTAGCCTGATGTAACCTCAGGCTATGTGTAACATCAGAGTTAGTAAACAGGTGGTGACGGTGCCTCTGCTTGTGTACAACATTCCAGTCCAGTCATTACGTAACATACCAACCACTCAAGCTATGATTTTGATATTCCACTGACACACCAGTCATCAGCTTCCAGGGTCCATGCCACCAGAGTGTCTGCAGGTTTAGTTTGTCTCAGGAGCACATTCCCTATGGTCAGCACTGTACTGCTCACTGCCAGATTTCACACTGGCCATTAAACAGGGATGGTGCCTTGCTAAAATCTGGATCCAGTTTCAACCAAACCACATCACCCTTTACTCTCTGTTGTTACAACTGGCTTTTGAGGAATGAGTGCTACAAATGTTGTTACAGGGATGCAGGTAGAATTCAGATTGGATTAATTTAGGTAGATTACATCTAAAAAAGCACATAAACCAAATCAATCTCACTCCTCCCTCTTTTCCACCTCCTCTGAAAAAAAGTCCCATTGTTTTTTAAGAGCCAAATGGGCCCAGATGCATGTGGTACTGCACCCTACACTGTCCTTTACTCCAGACAAGGCAGATAAACTGTACTTACATTCTGCTTCGGTGACATTGTTACTGTCTCCCCATACAGACAGATATAACTAGGCAGGGTATTTGGCATTGAGAAGATACCACAGCACCTCAAACTACTGGATAGCTGCTGAGAGATGACATTAGAATGGGAAGAATGGCAAGAAAATCTCTGGCCTTGACATAAAGAGATGAAGTTACTGAATTTAGCATGGCTCACCTGAGCTTCTGCTCTCACATCCATTCCAAAGAAACTCAGCATGTAGCAGGGTTTCAGCTGAGACAAGGTTAGGAACATGAGAAGAATTAAAATCTGCGCTGGAGACGTGTCATGGCAGAGCTGGAAAAGGTTAATGCCAGAACAGGATCGATAGCAGAATCAGACCAGACAGAAAAAAGCAATCTCACAGGGAACATTGATAGGGTCAGGGCTAGCCAAAAGAGCAGCAACATCAGGACATGGTGAGAGCAGGAAAGAGTTCAGTCTGACACTGCAGTTACATGCACAGAGAAGTTATGCAAGCAGACAGGTTAACAGTAAATACCTCGTTCTGTCAACACTGGATGCTGTTTTAGGCCATGGCTATTAAAACCCTGGCACAGTACGAAAGCTCTGGACGGAGAAGAACTCTCTTTGCTAGTGCCCACAGGTCATTGATAGCTGAGGAACTCCTAAGAGGAGTTCAGATGACTTCAGTCGGGACCTTAACCAGCCAAAAGCTTGGTCACTGTCAGCCTATATCATTTTGCTGTCAATCCCACAGCTTCTGTGTGGTCCAGTGCCTGTTCTTCAAGTCACCATGTTGCCTGCACAGAAGAGGATGCAATGTCTCATGAGTCACTTTCCTGTTGCCTCCCAATTAGGAGCACGGCCCACAGAACTGCACTGTCAACACTTCCCACACACTGCTTACATGGCGAGAAGGTGCAGCAGAAACATCTCTGCACCTAGAAAAGCTGTTGAGTTACCCTTCCTTGCCATGCATTCCATCAAAAAGCTGACAGAAACCTTCTCACACATGCACTGGGAGCAGGGAAGTTATAATTAGTGCATGGAGAGGCTGCTCAGGGCTGCAGGAACCCTGCTTGCTCAGGCACTCTGACACAGCACGGGAACAGAGCTACCCTTGCACACAAAGGGCACCCAAGACTTATGCCCAGAGAATAAAAGCGAAGACACAGCTTCTGGGTAGGGACTCCTGGTTTCTGCCTGGAGGAGGGAGGTGAAGCCAGTGCCTGCAGGCACAGGCATGTCTAGGTGACACAGAGCTAGGGCAGAAACACCAGCGGTCACTGCAAGCCGGGCTGCCAGAGCCGCGCAGTCCAGGGCTCTGCACTGACAGTGCCCTGCGTCACAGGCAGCACAGGTGAATCAGCCCAGTCTTATACGTGCCTGGAGTCAGCTTCCCCCAAACACACCCCCTTACACACAGTGCAGCCGCAGGGAATTCACCTCAATTTATGCTAATGCCTGACTCACCCTGTTGATCAGCTTCTCTCTTTGCAGCCACTACAACAGCAGTCTTGGCCGGACAATCAAGTGCCTGAAGCCTGGACATCGGTGTTCCTCCTACCTGCCTTCTGTTACCAGCACAGCCTATGACTTGACATGTTCTCAGAAGCCCTCTGTTTCCATCTTAGTGCAGGACAGCACAACCCTCTGCTACGTGGCCCCAGTGTTCCATATGGGGCAGAAAGGAAACCTTCCCTCCCCAAAAAGAGCACAGTAAGACCCACATATTGCTGGGGTTTTTGTAAAGCCAAACCAGATTTCAAAGAGGCTGTGACCAGAGCCACTGCCTGTCTGGTAACAAGACCACAAAAATCATGCCTTCTCTTCAAGACAGGATTCATCTTATTTCACTAGAAAAACTCTGTTTCCACATGAGCTACAGCTGCACTTTCTGACCTCTCATTCCAGTAGGCTTTGAAGCATTGTATCTTCTAAAAACTCAACTGAAAGAGGTTTAATGTTGAAATAAATTTACCTTCATAATCTGCAACGGTTTGAAAGTATTTGAGGGTCATGATATCCCCATGATGGAAATGATAACACCAAGCTTTCGAATGCTTCTACAGCAAACTGCCACAAAGGTTATGAAGCATGGAATGCACCAGGACAGCCCAGGACTGGCCACGACCAGCACGCAGGACAGCTCTGTCCAGGCAGATGCTTTTCCTGTTTTGATCTTGCATGTGGTTGAGCATAGGAGGACAATGCCCATCCTTGGCCATACAGAAAATCCAAGAGCCACTGATTACTTTTGAGTATTCTCAGCTGTCCAGCCACGCAAGTTTTTGCTGTTCCCACATGCAAGAAGGTGGCAGGCACTTGACTTCAGAGAGCAGCATGACTGGTACAGGCAGGAGTTTACCCAGCTTTGCAGAGATGCTCCAGAACTGCCTGCTGGCCCACAGGATGGGAAGGATGGTGCGGACTGACTGCTGGGCAGCACATGTTACTTATGCATTTGTGCTCCAGGCTGAATGAGAAGTGTTTCTGTGGAACCTGCATGTCTTCACACAAGTTCTCTTGCCTGATATCCTGGCACTCATCTTTGTCTTCTGGAGCAGAGACAGCATGAGCTGATACACAGATGCTCTCTCTGAATTAAAGAGCTGGCAGATCTTGCTTATCATATTTGCCAGGGCACCACAAGGAAGACAGGCAACACTTAGCAGGTGTGTGAGTCATGTCTTGGCTTATTAATTAGCTTTTTTCCATAGCATTTTGGTCTAAATAAATAGCATTGGGCTTTAAGGAAGGTGCTGATCATTGGTGTGTTTTGCTCCTCATCTTAGGGAAGAGCCCCTGTAATTAGGAAGGACAGGTCTTTGGATCTGCTGGGCTAATCACAGGAAGATTCAGAAAAGGAAACTGCAGACCTAGGTTACCAAGTTAAAGTACAAAGAAAACAGGGTTTTATTTTGAGACAGCTGAGAACTAAGTGCCCAAAACCTAAGTGGACATGACTTAGAAAATCACAAAAGGAATGGAGCTACTGTTGAGACAGAATCTATCCTGTTAATGCCACAAAACCAAACATGCTAGATCACATACAACACATCTATACCTGTTTTTCAAACCACAAACAGTTTTCAGTGTATGTGCCAGAATTACTAAAACAGAAAGACATATATTTTCAGCAGGACGGCAAATTTCCTTCAGACATAAAGATAGTCTTTGCATCAGAACACAAAATTCTGCCCAGCATGGCCACATTTAAAGCAAAATCTTTCAGTAATTGTCACTAACAATAATCTGCTCGCTATGAGCCACAATCTCAAGACTATTTGGGGTTTTTGGTCACAGCAATGAGACTTTTAGTCATTCTAGAAATAAACAAATCCTATTTACTGATACAACAGCAAAAGCAGCTGTTTTCCTCTACATTAGTATCACATTAGGTAGGTCATTTGCTTGCAAAGGTTCAAAAGAATGAAATACAAAATAAGTGAGTCATTTGGACACATTAAAAACTGTAAAGGAGAAGGGATGCAGTGAAGGAGGAAGTTCTTATTGAGATAGCTACTTATCACTCTTTCTCCACACTGATTCATAAGTCCCACACATTGAGTGGCTGGGTTATTGCTTTGACTGTAAAGTCAACACACACATATTCCTGCCCTGGAGCAATCAAGAGTCAAAAGCACTGTTCCTACTCTCCTTTTTGCCTTGATAAGGACTTGCATGAGTGTGTAGCAGGTGGGTTTTCTTCCTCTCTCAGATGAAGACTATTAGTGACTATTCCAGGTGCAAATCCATCCCTCTGGCCATTACAAAGAGGGGCAGGGCTGCTGGGAGGCTGGCTCTCTCCTTACAGTGGGGTATGGCAGTGTTATCAGATGCATGGTAGAGGGAGGTCTTTGTTCCTCTCTGTGCTGTTTAGTCTTGTTGCAGACTTTGCTCTTACTCCCTCTCCCATCTCTTTAGCTGTGTGTTTTATGGGCTTTCTTCCCAAGGGCTTTCTCTTGTGCCTTTATTATGCTTGGCAGCTTGCTGCTTCCTCTCTTTGAAAAGCAAGCTGGCTACTTGCGGTTCTTTCTTAGAGCTTGGTGGCTGACTTTTCAGCTCACTTCTCTGCTGCTAAGCAGAACATGAATTTCAACTTCCTTCTACCCTTCAAAATTCCAGATGATACTGTAATGTTGCTTTATCTGGGGTTTCTCAGTAGTCAAGGGATGAGATGATCTTTCAGGGTTTGCATTTGTTCTGCAGCCCTTGTTTTGTCATGAATATAGCAGTCAGATATTTCAGAACTCTCAGTTTGTGCTTGTTTAGGGCTTTGTGGTCATGCTGTAGCTAGCTGTGTTGTAGAAAACGAATCCACAGCAGAAGAGAGGCAACGCTTCTTACGAAGCCACTGTAACAATCTGGGTAAGAACAGCTGCAAGTGTGTCAGGACAAAACCTCATCACTGCAATCTGATGAAGCCTCTCTGACACTACAAATCTGGGGAAATTCTGGTGCTTGGCTATACTCCAGCTACTTCCTGTGATACTCCTGAAATGAAAACTTTCTGCTCATCAAACAAGAGCACTGGATGGAAAGGCAGCAGGTAATAGAGGTAATGACATCACATAATGTCTGTTGCAGTTAAATCTACATAAAGAACTTATTTTTCTGTTATTGGTCCATCATATAGAGGAGTGAAGGGTGCGGGTTTAAAAACTTGCTGTTCTGCAGGTTAGGATATTCTTAATCTTCAAGCTAAGCCACTCGTGTCCAGTTAATGCTCATATCCCTTTGTGTGAATTCAGTTTCAATAACAGGACTTTAGTTTGCTCAACTGTGTTTTATTTTCATGTCTCAAATACAGGAACCACTTGCTATTTTCCACTCATGGTACCTGCCCCATTTATGTATTTACATTCTTTGCTAATAAACTTTTGAGTTGTGTCTGTTTTTTTCACCTCCCTTGACACAAGCACCAGGAGTTCTTAGAACAGTTCTAAGAACAGATGTGGTAATTTTTTTAAAGCACTCACAGCAATCACCATCCTGTCTTTTATTGGTTTGTGTCTAAGGTATCTTTGGTGTTGACCAAAGTCATATCCCTGCTAGTAATCTCACTTTTATCTTAATCCTCTTTATTTGACTAGAGAGCTTTTTATTGGGTTTTAAACTCTTTGCAAATGTGCAAATTGGCCCAAACTTCTGCAGTTCTTACTTCATTACATAGCTAAGTACCAAAACAGAAGTTTCTCTGTTGCATTATTCCTTTTCCATCCTGTATGAATTCCCTATTATTTCTTAAAGTGTTCTTGAAATCAGCTGGTTACTTCCATAAACAGTTATCCTTTCCTACTTAGGATGCAAATCATAGATTTGCTTTCTACCTTTGAATTAAAATTTCTGTTGTTCTGTCATATTTCTGTCTTTGGACTCTTCAGTCTATCTGCTTGTATCAACCAGTTCCTTCAGGTTTTTCCTCCGACCTGTTTAAAATTTTAGCTGTAAACCCATCTTTCTTCTTTTTATACTGGATCTGAAACTAAATCACTTCCTGCAGTGGAACGAGATGAAATTACATCAGCCCAGACAAGATGCTGACTTTCACAGCCAGGGCTGAGGTTCCCAACCCTGGCCTCGTGGGCCCATGCCTCCCTCACCCCTGTCTCACCTCAAAGCTGCCCATGTGGACATCCACATGACTCCTCAGAATGCCCCTCTGGTGTTGGGCAGCAGAGTGAGGCCATGGGGAGTGAAGAGCTGGGCGTTATACTGTACCAAAAGATGAGCCAGTCGAGTTCATGACTCACAGCACGGCCCTCAGATGAACTCCTAGGTTTGGGATGCTGCGGACTCAAGCAAAAGGAGTTTCCACAAGTCTGTACTCCAATTTTAGGTTCAGTGTCCAATTTGTTCATCCCTCAAGCTAAGCTACTAGGAAGTGTTGGAGCTTCTTTCCTACCCTGAAGGGAGGAAAGGCAAAATTCCCTAAGCTGCTACAACTCTACACAATTTCTTCAGTCTTTGCTCACTATATCTACCTTTATCCAGTAAAAAACAAATCTGAAATTGTAATTCTGATTCTTTATAGAGAATTCTTTTATGTACTAGTCCTGGGAGGAACTTCGTCAGTGACATGGAATATGAGAGAGGGACAGGATGACCAGAGCAATCAAGGCCAGCTCCTGCCAGGGGAGTCAAAACTGCCCACCAGCTTGAAGTGAGGACAGGGTGGGGGAACTCAGAAAAACCCATTGTGCAGCAGATCACTCTGGTGTACAACTCAAAAGCCAGAATGATAGTGCTGGGTTTTCTTAAGGGACCCCTCAGCCAACTACCAAGCCACTGGCAGGGTATTGATGGCATGTTAAAACACTTATTAAATGTATTGATTTATTTTTCCCCTCATATAACTAATTCGAATACAAATCAAGTTTGTAATGTCTCCATCAAGTTCGTCATTCTCATCTGTGAACTGGGGACACTGCAAAATCTCCCAAGGCAGCTGACAACAGTCAGAGCTGTAGCAATCATGGGGTAAACAGACTAAATGTGGAGTAGGTCAGCATCAGTTCAAGTTCTGTCCTACAGAAGAATCACCCAAGCTACCACCTTGTGCTAGACTTGGTTTTCACTCTGATGTCCTTACGGTACTTTTTCCTCTGGCTCTTACAGTTGTTCTTTTTAACACACTGCTGTGTCCTTTGCCATTTCTAGTTCTCTGTGCTCAAGAGTGTATTTAACCCCACGAGTTAATGCATTTAACAATGGAAGTGTGTTCCCTTTGGATGCAGCAAACAAATTCAAATACACCTATTTCCTACTGTTCTATATGTCTTTCCTGATCCCCAGGTTTTAATACAGAAACTTTGACAATGTGGCTTCTGCACTTTGATGTTTGAAACAAGGCTGACTGCATGTTTCTATGGTAAGTGTTCATATCTGGAGGGGATTTGTGAATGCCGTAAGAATTGGATTCCTCAAACAGAAGTGAGTAAGACCCCTGGTGATGCACGTGGATGTGGCTTTCTGAGTATCAGGTGAATAGCACTGATTTGCATTTCTTTATAAAGTCTGCGGCATTGTTTGAACCTAATCTCCAATTCCAGTAGCTTTAATCTTTATTGAAGCCTTCAGGAAAAGAGGACAATTAGTTTTTATATTCTCCTGTCTGCTTTTTGTAGAGAGGAACGCAGTGCCAAGGTTTTGGAAGATGTATTGTATCTGGAAATGATCTGGCAATCCTCCTATCCCCAGCTGATATTTTCTGAACATACCAAATTTTGGTAAGACCCAGTATGTGCCCTCAGTTTATGGAAGTAAATAAGAGCCTGACACACAAGCCACTGCCATGTGTCATGCCAGCCCTGTTGTTGGTTCCTCTGGCTCCAAGGTGATTCACCAGTATCCTGAAAAACAGGCAGCCCTGGCACTGCTGGTCACCCCACACTAACATGGGAATGTTAGTGCTCTGGGGAAGCACAGCAGACTGCTAAAGAGAAACTAGCTCCTCCTTTTCCTTGAAACATGGAAAAACTTGTTTCAGGAGTAACAAATAATGCTATGCTTGCCTTTTTCTCTTTCCCAAAGGTTCCAGGGCAAAGCAAACATTCTTACTGCTGTTAAGATTTGGTTGTTGTTTGTTTTTTTTTTTTTAATTATCATTATATTAACAGAGTATGACCATTATATTCCATTTCTTTTTCCCTTAGGCACTTCTAAACTGTTGAAATGCCATGGTGTTTTTCCATCTCCTTTTGTTGTACTACAAAATCTACATCATATTCCCTAACAGTTAACTGCACTGCTGTTCCACGTCCTCTCTCACATCTGTTTGAACATTCCTGTGTCTCAGGTTAGTAGGCTGCTCACCTGGCCTTTTGAACACAAGCTCCAACCATCTCCTTTATACCCACCTGCTTCACTTACATTGCTGCACCTACGCTGCGTGCAAGACACCTTTTCTGCTCAGGCATTTGGCCCTAGTGATCCTCATGCCCTTAGTTTATTTAACCAAAGTGCAGTGAGGGTACAGTCAAGGTAAGAAATGAATGAAAGAAATCTTGAAACAACAACAAAAAATTCTTAAGCTCTTGCTGTACGTGCTACAACTTCAGTTACAGTCTTCCCTCAGGCTGTGCTCCTAATGATGGAGCAATATCCCAATTTACACAAGAAAATCAGGGACTTCAAAAGGAGTTTCTAACCTCATACCTCATTGATCTGGTTGTGCAGCACTGCAGGGAGCAGAGACCTGTAGTGTTTAACTGGTGTGGGATCTGAAGCTGATCCCCTGAGGCTTTTGCTGTACACATTGGCTCTCCATTGCAAATCTGGCTTAGCCATGCACCAGAGCCTTTAAGCAAAGACACATTCACAAATGTGACAGCTCTGCAGAGGAAAGGAGCAATTTTTCTCCCTCACCAGCAAGCGTGCAGTCACTTCCCAGTGATATAATTTTGAATTTCTTGGTCCAATTTTCCTTAGCTTAATACCAGCAGATAAGATACCTAGAGCTTTGTTTGTCACACATGCATTTCTCAGTCACAGTGCATTTCTCAGATCACAGAATCCCAGAAGATGCTGATTTGGAAGGGACCCATCAGGATCATCGAGTCCAACTCCTGGCCCTGACCCCAAGAATCACACCCTGTGCCTGAGAGTGTTATTCAAACACTTCCTGAAACCAGACAGGCTTGGTGCTGTGACCACTTCCTTGGGAAGCCTGTTTCAGTGCTCAGCCACTTTTGGATGAACAACTTTTTCCTGATATCAAACCTAAATCTCTCCTGACTCAGCTTCATGATTTTTCCTCAAGTCCTGTCCCTGGTCACGAGAGTGAAGAGATTGGCACTTGCCCCTTTGCTTCCCCCCATGAGGATGTTGAAGACCACAATGAGGTCTCTTCTCAGTCTCCTCCAGAGTGAACAAACCAAAAAATGGATAAAATTCACATCCTGGGGAAAGCTGAAGACAGAGGTCAGATTTTTTTTTTTTTTTCAACTGGTGTTACTAAGACCAGAACCTAGCAAGACCACCTTCATCTTATCTATTAGCCTGATTTGTCTCTTTTTGTGCTCTTAATAATGAGGATGCACCTACAGGCAACTGTTTAAATGCTTTTATTAACTACATGTTGGGGGTTTGCTCAAATTTCCTTGATTTTAGCAGGAAACAAAAGGTAAAGAACTGAATATGAAAAATATACAGTTGCCCTACATATACAATGGGACACAGAAGACTTTAATTCCCAGAGGACACTGGTTTCATTTGATTGAAAGGCCACATCATTTTAGCATTGACAAACTCCTGCTAAGGCAGGAGTCATGTATATTAGGGGCCAGGAACCACAAGACTGAAAAAATATAAGACTAGAGATTATTTTCTTGTTTTGCCAACTGGAGCTTTTATACAGGCAGCTGATAAGAACAGTTTTTAGAGCACTTTCTGGTCTGACTAAGGACTCTGAATAGAGCAGCTGTACAGACAGGTGACAGATTCACCTTCTGCCTATGGAAAGGGACCATCAGAAAAGGATTAAGAGGCTGCAAGAGGCTGCTGCTGGCCTGTGCCAGCATGGGTGTGTGGTGTGAAGGGCTGGGAGCATGCCATGCCAACCCCATACCTTTGAGCCTGAGTAAGACAGAGAAGGTGACTGGGAAAAGCGCAAGTGGAGAGGAAAATGAAGGAGCTTTGGGCTCCCTAACAAGGCTGACCTTGTGAAGGGTCATCCATGGTGACAAGTCAGAGAGTCAGTCGTGCAGGGCAGGAGAAAAGGATGTGCTGTGTGAGGCACAGAGCAGCAGGGCAGATGTGAGAGCCATGCAGACTCTTGTCACCCGTGAGGAACACACCACAGTACAAGGAGCACCCACCACACACTGTGGGTGTTTAGCTGCAGCACCCTGTGAAGTGGAATGGAAAGGTGGGTGATGGTTGGATGGGGACCCACAGGAAACTAAGTAGAAGACCGCGAACAGACCGTTTAGATTGATTAAGTGCAAAGGACAAGAACAATAATGAGAAACACTTTGGTGATTTTGCTTTTTATTCTTTCTCCTCCTCTCTCACCAAAAGGAGTTACTTTGTAATGTAAAAGTCCACCTCTCTAGCTGTCACAACCTACCTAGAGCTGGTTGACAGCTGGGTGTCCATCCCATACGCAGACAGCACTTGCATCTCTCCACGTAACAAATGTTATGTATTACAAGCTGACACTCCAGCCTGGATATAGCACTAGGGAAAATGCACCCAAGTAGCGGGATTCAGCACCACGTCCTCGCATTAGTGAGGATGTTATTATTCCGTTTCGCCTATGTTCCTTACACCTGGGCCCTGTGGACGTCAGGTGCTGTCGCGCCACCCTGTTAAACATTAACTGTTCGGTTTTCCAACGCAGCGCCTCAGGTTCTGGGGTAAAGCCAAAGGCGGGAGCGCGGGGCGGGCTGCTGAGGAGGGCCGGCCGCTCCTTCCAGCCCAGCCTCTCCCGTTCGGGCACGGCGCGCTCCGCTCCGGCGGCCTCTGCGTTCTGGCAGCGGCCGATCCCCTGGCGCGCCCGGGCGGGAATCTCGCACCGAGCGCGGCCGGACGGGCCGACCCCGGGCCGGGCACCCCGCCTGACGCAACCCGCGCCCCGCTTTGCCCCACGCGCGGCGCCGCGAAACCTCCCGCCCTCGTTGCATCACCCGGCGGGGCGGGGCGGGGCGGGCGGCCCGGGCCGCCTTTAAAGCGCCGCGGCGCCGGAGCCGCCGCACCGCCCGCAGCCGCAGCCCCGACATGAAGCGCGACCCGCAGCTCCCCGAGGAGAGCCCGGAGCCGCCGCCACGCCCGCTCCTCTCCTCCTCGCCCTCGGGGAAGGCGGAGGGCGCGGAGCTGGCGGCGCCGGTGTGGATCTTCGGGTACGGCTCGCTGGTGTGGAGGCCGGGCTTCGAGTTCACGTCGCGCAAGGTGGGCTTCATCCGCGGGTACAGCCGCCGCTTCTGGCAGGGGGACACCTTCCACCGCGGCAGCGAGAAGATGGTAAGGGGGGGCGGCGGCGGGGGGGCCGCGGGGCGCCGGTGGGCGGCTCGGCTCTAACGGCGCTGCCTTTTCTGTGCCCACAGCCCGGCCGGGTGGTGACGCTGCTGGAGGACTGCGGGGTGAGTACCGGGGGGCTGCGGGCGGGCCGGGGCGGGGGGTGCCCGCGTCACCTCCTGGCAAGGTGCGGCGGCCACCGGGTGCTCTTGAGCCCCGCCGGGATCGTGGGGGGTTGTTTGTGCGGTGTGTTCCCCTTCTCTGCCCTCTTACCGCTCCTGCGGGGACTCCCTGGAGTGAGGGAGCCTTGATTTGAACCGTCGGCGGGCGGCTGGACAGGCCAGTGCATTACAGCATCCCGTAACCGCCCTGCCCTTTGACTTTCAGGCATGCACGTGGGGTGTAGCCTATGAAGTCCGTGGGGAACAAATTGCTGCATCGCTCGAGTATCTCAACATGCGAGAAGCTGTCCTGGGAGGCTATGACACCAAGCTGGTGAAGTTCCACCCTCAGGAGAAAGATGCAGAGGAACCCATCCTGGCTCTTGTTTACATTGCGACACCCCAGAACCCTTCCTACCTCGGCCCAGCATCTGAAGAAGACATTGCAGCTCAAATCATTGTCTCAAGTGGTTGTGCTGGTCATAACATAGAGTACTTACTGAGACTGGCAGACTTTATGCGCTACTTCTGTCCTCAAGCAGAGGATAAACATCTCTTCTCCATTGAAGAGGCTCTTATTTCCATCCTTCCGTGTCTATACTACACAGAGGAGTCTCTAGAAGAAACTGCGAGTGTTCCTCAGAAGTCTAAGGGTTGAAATACGAAATTTTTTTGCAGGATTCAGTAGAAGGGACATAAGGGAGAAGAAAGCAGTGGGGACAATCTTAACTCTGATAAAATATACTGGACTGAGTGAATAAAGGGAGAACTAGCAAGTAGTTGGGGAGGGAGGAAGTGGAGAGTAAAATGCTTGCTATAGGACTTGCAGTTAGTACTTGTTACACTCCTTATCTGTAGCATCACAATACCCATCACTGCTTTCCAGCTGAGGAGCTGGGATCTTCACAGGAACTCTGCTCTGTAAGACTTGCTTCTGGAAGTCAAACCTGAGGCACTCATTTTCTGTAGAGAAAGAGGCTCATCTATTCTGTGCACTTTCTCTTTTTTTCTGACCTTTTTTTTTTTCTTTGAAGACTAGTTGAGCAGGACTTGACTGGGTTTAAGCAGTATCTATGTAATTCTACCTCAGATTGGCAAAAAGCTGTTTGTGTGGTGGTGGAGACTTTGGCAGATTCCACCAAATAAAACCTTTATTTTTTTCCCCTGCCTTGTCCCACCTCCAGTGCAATGACCTGACACTAAATTTTAGAACATTTGTGCAATATAAAGTGAACAGGCCTCTTGTGGATCCTACTTCCTTATGTTGTGAAGGATCACAGTAATGCACTTCTTTTCTAAAATGTCATACTGTATTTATTATGTGATACATTTCCTCTTAGGAGGGGTGTCTAAACTACTCACATGCCACAGTGGTATGCAGCCCACACTCAACCTTGCATTTGTGCCTTCTAGTTTAAATCCGTTTTCTGAGGAGCTAAGCCTGCTTTAATGACAAGCTTTTTTCCAAGCTTCACTGTCCTTGTGCTGCTCCAGACATAACTGACCGTGTAAGAAAAGGTCCTGCCTGTGTGGGAAGCCTGTGCTGCCTGCAGGAAAGCAGGCAGGATGCAGGGGAGTTTTAACTAGCCCTGAACTGGATAAACCTCTGGTGCTTCAGGATGACATGGGTTTCTGTAGAAGTATTTTTTGAGGGTTCCATATAGGGGTGTCTGTCTGGCACCTTCCATTTGACTGCAGAGCACCATGAGTGAGCATACTTGGAAGCCTGTGAGCTGCTGAAAAGCCTGCCTTGATCATGTTAAGCAGAGGCACTGCTGCGAGCTCAGACTTTTCAGCTTCACATATCAACAGCATGAAAACCCACAGTATTTTGTGAGAAAACTGCTGCTACTGCAACTGCAGCAAAACAGCTCTTGAGAGCTGACCCCTGGGACTGCTGGCTCCTCCCAAATGCCATGTGATTTTTTTTATTATAAAAAAGGCTAGGGACTGTTTGTATTACTGTGGCTTGTATGCATATGAAGTGGTACGGTGCTGTGCCCAGTAATAAAACAAACTGACAAAGTCAGTCTCATGTAACTTTGGTGTTAGTCTTTTTCATTATGGACTTAAGAGTTCCTGGGTTTTTGGGTGGGTTTTTTGTTTGTGTGTTTTTTGTTTTTTGGTTTTTGGTTTTGTTTTGTTTTGTTTTGTTTTGTTTTGTTTTTGTATTGTTTTTGGTTTGGTTTTTTTGGTGCACGGTTCTTTTTGGTTTTTTTGTGGGTTTTTTAATGGTGATTTTTTTTAACAAAGCCTTAACTGCTAATGCTGCTGAAGTTCCTATGGATTTTTTTGTGGTTTTGTTTTGGTTTTTTAAATCATCTTGCTAAACAGCATGCCTCTGCCAAATCTAGTGGAAGAACCCAACTGACTCTTTCCCTTTGAGAAAAGGGGATTCAGTGACTTTCCAGCTCTTGTTGATTGTGGAGAGCTGGTACTGACAACAGACACAAGCCAGCCCTCCAGACTCTGCAGGGCAGGCACAGAAATGTAATTCTTCCTTGGCAGGTGAAAGGATTTTCATTCTGAGTGTAATTTGGTATTGCTGTTTCCAAGAAGTAATAGTGGACGGACCAGAAACTGCAGCTGCAGCCAGATCTGCTGGCTACAGTGAGGGAGTCAGTTATTTTTTCCTGCCTTGTGCCCCACGTGGTGTGTACAGGGGTAATGTGCACATTCCCACTCCTCTAGTTACCAGCTCCCTCAGCAGCAGCAGATCACTGTACCTACCAGTATAACCTGCCTCAAGACTCGAGTGATGGAGTAAAAACTAACTGAGACAACTGAATATACCACTAATTAAAGGCAGGGATAACAGACTAGAGAAAAATACGCTTTCACTGTCCTGTGGAGGCTTTCACTTCAGCTGAGCAGCTGCACCCTGGGGGCTGGGGTATCCTCCAGCTGGAAAATCAAAGGTTAAAGATTGAACTTACCTGCAGAGAGGCACTCCCTCACTAATACAAGACTGGGATCAGATTCCAGAATAACTCAAACAAAAACAAAAAACAAAACCATCTTCACACCTTTCCAATCTTTACAGGCACAAAGATGCCACTGACAGGAATTAATACCAGCTGTGCACTGAGCAACCTCCATTGCCATTGCACAGGGAGAGCCCCTTGCCTTGTCCTGCCTAGCCTGGGTTGGCCCCGTGACCTTTCCCATCTGGTAAAAGACAAGCAGTGAAAGCTTGTGAACAATGCAGCAGCACTAGGAATGTTCCTTCGGTGGCTGTTTCTTCTCTGAAAAACTTCACTGTTTTAAGCACAGGTACACTACTCCATTGAACTACCATTTTCTTCCCAAGGAATTCTTTGTAGTGGACTTCCAAAAAAAGGACCCCATTTTCTCATCAGAAGTGGTAATTATGGCAGCTTGCTGCTGTCACCCTGTCACTGCATCTTCAAGTCAGTAAGACACTGAGGTAATTAGCTAACTTCTTTCTCCCGAGGCTTTTACTGTGTCCTGTGAGTCTGGAAACTGGTCATATTTTGGTCAGTTTATTAATTTAAACGGTTAACATCCCAGATTTGAACTTTGGCCATGTGAATGAGGAGAGATGGCATCCTGCAACATTTGCTACATGCCCAGGCTTTGTACTGCTACACAAAGGTGGGGTTTCCTTGTCTCTAATGAACCAAGTGGGAGAAATATAATTGCTGCCTGGAGGCAGTCTCACAACTGTGGCACTTGGGAGTGCCAGATCGATGGTGACACACAAAGACAGTGTCCTACCCCAGGTATATTTCACTATAGGTTTCCTGTCCCCGTGCCATGACTTGCCAGCCCAAGCGGAGCAGCTGGCTGTGGGTGCAGCTCCAGCTTCCGGCAGCTCTGCCACTGACAAATGGCCTGGGAAAAAACACTCACCATTGTCAGAGGGTGGGACAACCATTGCTGCCAGAAATTTCTGGAGATGCTTCCCTATCTAGCAGCTTCCTACTGCATGTGCAGTTTTTTCTGCTTCCCTATGACAAGCTTGTGCCTATCAGGTCACCTCACATTAGAAACCAATTGCAATGGAAACACATTTACCAGCTCTATCAATTGCATATTTCCCAAGCCTAAAACCAGCACAATTAATATGATTTCAGTTCCTTCTTCAGCTCTTTCCATTTTCCTGCCCAGCAGTTCCCACACAGTCTTGGAACATGGGCCTGAGTCACCATTTCCTTGAGTACATTAAAACAGGACCTACCCAGCTGCTTTGCAGTGGCAAAAGCCCTAAATAAAGTAGATGACAACAGTTAATCCAGCCCCAGCCTTCAGATGTTAAAGCACTCCTGAGGGCAAACAGTCCTTGAAAGGCAGGGAAAGGATAAGCAAACTCAGCAATGTTAAAAGGATTCAGAGAAGACCAAACCAAGAAGAAAAACCTCTGGTTTTTAGATGCGACAGTATCATCGCAGTTTCAAGGTGGAGTGTGCAGAACAGAGGAGACCACACAGGTAAATCCACCAAAGTGATTCCAGCTTTAGTAAAAATGTAGTTTAAATAGAGCATCTCCAAGATGTGAACTTACCTGTGCTTCATGTACTTCTCCAGGTCAGAAAATTAATGAGACCAAATTCGTATTTGTGGCTGATGACAATAAATGCATGCCACTTTGCAAGGGAAAGAGGTGGCAGGAGAGGGGAGAAGAGAGGGAACAGACCAGATTTCCTCAAATGGGTGTGAAAGCAGCCAATGGCTTGGTCAAGTCTACCTGAGGAAAAGGTGCATTTGAGCATCCCAAGAGTAGGGCCAGCTCACAAACTTTGAAAGCTACTGAGGAGCCAGCCCAGGATCTCAGTCCCAGGAGGAGCTGAAGGGGGAACTCTGCATGCACGCCCACAGGCTTGAGAGGCTCCCTGGGGCTCTGCCATGTGTGGCAGGGAGAGTCTTGCAGGTGGCCTGCAAGTCACGGGGAATGGCACGCGCCGGACACAGCATCTGTTACAGAACTGCAGCTGGTTGTACGCAGCACATGTTATTCCATATGTGTCAGCCTGCTCCTCAAGAGACAGGCTGTAATATGGATTTAATTACCTACAGATGTTTCACAGGCAGAGGAACAGCAAAAGATAAAACCCCAAAGAATGCTGATCACGGCTCCAGGTCGGCCCCTGCAGCCGGAGCTGCCGTGTGTCGGAGGCTGTGCTGGCCGCACTCCCCTCGCAGCAGAGGCACTTTGTGCACACTGAACACAGGCTGCATCTGTCCAGAAAGCACGTCTGGCTTGGTGACAGCCCGTTCTTCTGCTCCTGCCACCAGGAAAGCTTGGAGGGAAAAGAAAGCAGGGGAAAGAGAGAGGGTCTGCCTGGTGTCAGCTGCACCAGCAAAAGGCAGACAGACTTTGCAGGAAGTATCCAGACGTGGCCACCTGTGTGCTTCGACACTTCTCCAGGTAACACATTCCAGAAACTTCAGCACCAGAATGGGGGCACAGCTGACATGTCCCAAAACCTGGTAGTCAATCTAGGGCTGAAACTTTAAATCAGGTTTTATCACATTCAGTGCAATAATTTCAGCCCAAAGATAGAAAGGAAAGCAAATGAGCAGAATTTGGATGGGAGATGTTTCCTGAGTCAGACTTCTTTCTCACTTTGATGCTGCCAGTTTTCACAACAGGGCACAGACTTCAGTAGCACCAAATCCAAATGGTTTTTAGAACTCAAGGACTGATGCAGCACAAAAAAGGGCAGTCCCAGCGCATGACTGAGCAGTGTTGTGCCATCAGCACTCAGCCCAGCTCAGTACAGAATCAGTCCCTGTGCATGGGAGGAACAGGAAGGGATTAACAAAACTGATTTACAGTCAAGCTGTGGAAAAACTACACTTGCAGCAAAACTAGCTGCTGCTCAAAGCACTTAGAATTTCCTACTAACTTAGTTGCCTTGGTTTAGGTGAAAACCTCCCTAATTTATATGCTGTATTAAAATTTTGAGAGAAGCCCCTTGTGGGTTTGAAGGAGCCTTGAGCCCTGGACGGGAAGGAGGGTGGAAGGAAGGAAGTGGGCATTCTGGGCAGCACTGGGGAAGCTCTACATGCTTTGTTTACAAACCCTGTACACTTTTTGTTTGGCTTTTGGATGTTTTTTATCCCTTCTCAACTCTCTTTTCATCTCATCATAGTGCCAGCCACACTGATGAGTGTTTATGCTTGTGAATTCCTGAAGCACAGCCAGTACCTTGAACTCTAGAGAATGAGACTGAAATAACGTTAAAGGTCAGGGAAGTTCAAAGACAGAGGTGCTGTTTTCCTAGCTGGGGACACCACACTGTTCCCAGACCATGCTGGGCTGCTCTGGGAACACAAGAACAAAGACTTCTCTCTTATGTCCTCCTGTTTACGCTGCTTTTTGCCTCCCTCACCTCACTGTTTTAAAAGGACTCATTTCCATGAAGCTTCAGTTAAAACCACCAGGGATCAATTTGGCCTAAGCCGGGCAACTGAGTAGACACTTGATAGCTACCGGCACTTAAAACTCCTGTCACCGAAGGAAAGGGGAAGTTTTTATCCCAGTACCCAAATCCTGCTGGCTCACATAGCAGGAGGAAGCCCCAAAGTGCTGCTTTGTCCACCAGCAGGTATTAGCTATTGAGGCACCTGGAAATCTGTAAGAGTTTCACTCACAGAAAGGCAAGTCAGAGGGTGACTTTGGAGAGGTTTCATGTACCCGTGCTGGTTAGCAAGCCTGAGATTCAGAAACATGATGAACCCGCACCTGAGCTGGCTGGGCACACGCTGGGTACGGGCAGCTCCCCTGGGCCCTGCAAGCAGAGAGCTCTGGCACACCGGGCACCGTCCCACGCTCCCGCTGCTTCCCCGCCACCCGCGCACAACACCACGCCATGCGCGCACCGGCACGGCACCACACCCGCCCCAGGGCCCTCATGCACGGGAGGCAGGCTAGGGAATGGTCCAGGATGCCGTGAGCACTGGGTTTCACTGCCTTCTGGCCTCAGCTCTCTGCTCGCCTAAAACCGAGCCTGAGGGCTGAGAGACACCAACAGCACAGACAATATGGAAGTCATTTCACAGACGCACGTCCAGCCCACTTACAGCAATTATAACCTCGTCTACAAGCGAGCCGCCGGGGGGCAGCCAGCCAGCTTGCTGATATTTAACTCCGTCTACACAAAGCACACGTGACATTTGAAAACACCTACAAAACAAACTTTTAAAAGCAGCTTTTTGTCCCCTCCTTGTGTGGACGGCGTACCAGCCTTTCCGAGGTCCGAGCGCGCCCCGAGGCAGCGCCGTGCCCCGGGCAGCAGGGAGGGAGGCAGGCAGGGAGGCAGGCAGGGAGGCAGAGGGAGGCAGCAGGGAGGCAGGCAGGGAGGCAGGCAGGGAGGCAGAGGGAGGCAGCAGGGAGGCAGGCAGGGAGGCAGCAGGGAGGCAGCAGGGAGGCAGGCAGGGAGGCAGAGGGAGGCAGCAGGGAGGCAGGCAGGGAGGCAGGCAGGGAGGCAGCAGGGAGGCAGGCAGGGAGGCAGAGGGAGCCGCGCTGCCCCGGCCCCGGGCCAGGAAAGGCAGGGCGCCCGCCTCCGGCCACGCCGCCAGGCGCGGGGCAGCGCTGGCACGTGTGCTTCCACGTGTCACAGCACCGAGGGACAGCCAGGCTGCGAGTGACCTGCCAGGACTGCGGCTGACGCCTCGGTGGATGTGCTGGAGGTGCACAGCGGTGGGAGATCCTGTTACAGACAGCTGGGGCCAGCAGCTCTGTCCTCATGGTGCTTCAACTGGCGTCATGGGCCAGTAAAAGCACCATCTCGCTTATTCTTGTTTTCCAGTGAAGTACTCATTTCTTTAAGTAAAATTGAGCCAAAAGTATGTTTCAAACAGCTAGCAGGTTCTTTGATTATACATAAATTCATTTCAGATTATACACATATTCATTCTTTGCTCTGCTTTATAGGAGTGTGTTTTACTTCAAGTTGTTTCTCCCCACAAACACACAATCCCATTTTAAGAGAGGGAGAAGTGCAGGAGTGCCCAGCTCCCCTCAGCTCTGATAGATGCTGCTTTTCATCTTTCCTTTGACAGCAGCTGTTAGGAG
The DNA here is from genome assembly GCF_015832195.1 of Motacilla alba alba. NCBI lineage: Eukaryota > Metazoa > Chordata > Aves > Passeriformes > Motacillidae > Motacilla > Motacilla alba. Next base: position 24,753,408 of record NC_052020.1, read on the forward strand.
ACTCAATTACCTCTGGACATGTTAGGCAGGAGCCAGATGAAAATGTCTCTTGCTGCTGCACAGCACAGTTGATTCTGGAAGCATTTCTGTCTCTAAAACTACATATATACTGAATCTATTCCTGGGGAATATATCCTATAATTTGAGGGCAGATGAGTTCACCATGGAGAGGGAAAAAAGTAACTGCGGGACTAGGCTCATTCAGAATAAATCTCCACTATTTTTTTTCCCAGAGGATTGCTGCCTCATATAATTTGATGGGAGGGCCTTAAAAATGGGCAGCGGTTCAATTCCTTTTCCTCTTGTATATATTTGTTTATGCCTTTATGCACACAAATGCAGGGCACATCACTATAGCAACATCTGCACATCACCGTGGCACCTTGGCAAGCCTAAATTCCTCTTCATGAGACCTTTGTGAAGAGGTGTAAATTCTATTGTACAGATGGGGAGCTGAGACATCAAGAATATGATTTCAAAAGCGCACAATGACTTTCAAAGCACATTGTGAAATACTGAGGGATGATGTTTTTCAGAGTACTCGGAACTGTACACTGGGTGTTCAGTGATACCACACTGGAAAAGAGACAGTGTGTGCTCCCGTAATCAGCACTACATCCTGCTGCAAACACGCAAGAGTCATCTTGTATTTTCATGGATACTCTTATGTTTGCAGTTGGTCAGTAAGGATCTGTGCGGCTGCAAGTTTAGTGATTTGCTCTCAATATTCTTAAACTTTCACATACCAAAGCAACTAAAATTGAAGCTCAGCAGAGAAACACTTTTATATAGCTTGGGGTGTTTTTGCTTTATAGGCATCACTCAAATTTCTTGCAGTATCTCAAGCTTTTACCTACTGACAGTTCCAAACTTCTCACTTGTGTTAATTCCTGTAACATCTCAAACATGAGATCTGGTCTAAAGTAAAAATTTAAACCTTACTTTTCCCATATGTTATCAATTATATCATTGCAAGGCAGAGCTGGGCTTCTCTAATCTGTCTGTGAATATTCTACCAAACCAGTTCTCACACTTAGTATTTAGTTATTTGATTCCAGACAGACATAATGATACAAACAGCAAACTGCAGTGAAACCAAATTACGTTAATTATACGATATATACCCCTGATTGCATATGCTAACAGCAAGTTATCGAAGCCAGGGAAGCTGCAAAGCTCATGATTGGTTGTTTCAAAATCATGTAAAGCACTTCAAAGCAGCCAATAAAAGGAATTGTCAGGACTTCCAGTCCCATGTCAACATTGTTTTAGAAACCTCCTTATGCATTACAGATTCAGAATCACAATGTCAGTAAGCTTCCAGTTAGTCAACTGGAATTTATCTGAGTGTCAAATTACTAGAATACTAAGAAAAAAAATTATTGTGCTAACCAGATTAAATAAATATCTCACTAAAATTATGACTGCAAGTTAGTTACAGTAATTTCTTCCAAACTCTGAACATGAAGAGAATGATGAAAGACTGCAGTCAATCTGGACAAACAGACATTATGGAGCTGAATTACTGTGTCAGGGGCCCTTGAAATACAGAGACTTAAATGTCCCGTTATGCACCTTTAGAGCTATTTCAAGATCCACTTCAACAAAAATGGTGTCCCTGCCCATGGCAGGGGGTTTGGAAGTAGGTGATCTTCAAGGTCCCTTCCAATTAAAACCTGACAGTTTTAGCTACATTCTATAGTTCTATGAAATACCATAGTAGTATGACTGTAAATAAGATTAAATCAAAGGAAAATCTAGAGTAAATGAAAAGAAGAGGGAGGTCTGCAGGAATGCAGACGTTGTTCATATGAACTCTTAGGAAAGACCAGGAGCAGCAAGAAAAACAAGACTCAGAAGGGCCCTCCCATTAGCACCCACCATGCATGGAGTAACCCCCCCCAACAGGTTTTTGGCTGTTAGTTTTCAAAATTCTCTAAAGGTTCATATAGCCTGAACATCTCTCGTTTCCCCTGCTTGCAAAGGAGAACCTGGGAGCTTTGTCACAGACAATGAAGTGTCACTCAAGGGTGTGCCAGGCCACGTGCCATTGCATTTACTGTGCAGCAGCACGCTCCGCTGATCAGCACATAGATAATTGCAGTCACACTCCAAAAGCTTAATGTAGTTTAAAAAAAAACCCACAGCAACATTCAGCCAACTACAGGTGAAATTTGCTGACTCTCTCATTCTTAAAAAAACCCCATCATCCTTCCATAGGCTGAGTGAAATATAGACAGGCACTCTGTGCTGCCGCTTCCGACTGACTGGAGGGCAAGGGCTGCCAAAGGTGACTGCTTTGGAAGCACTTCTGTGAGGAACTCAGATGGGTTTAGACCAATCCTGATACAAGTTTTGACTTGTCTGTGGAGGAAAGTTACTTGAATTACAGAAGACTGTGAATTGTAGAGTAGTTGTTCTCAGCAAATGTGAATGTTCTTCCTCAGCAAAGAGCTTACCTGGGAGGGGAGTTCTTCAGGAACACTGTTGAAGAACAAGCATCATAAAACCACTTGTCTACACAGCAGCTGCAAAACTCTTAAAATGTACTCACTAAACTGAATAAAACACTGAATTTCTGTGTTTTAACTCTACTGTAACATCAAGGGAAACTGTAACACCACACTTAAAAAGAAACCTGAAGGACAGTCACCTGAAAGACAGATGACATCTTACCATGGTATGGAGGAAGGGTTCCCGCCTGTGATGTATTTCTTCCTAGAGGAAGACCCAGTTGGGAAGTTAAGATGTAGGGATACATCAGAGGAGCTACAGAAATAGATCAGAGGTGAGATTAATAGAATTTGCTTCACCTAAGAGGAGAATATTTCTTAAAGACAACTTGAGAAGAAAGCTGCTAGTTTCTTGTTATGAATAAGAAGATTTGAATAAATTTAACAAATTGTCCAAAAATCAGTTTTATGAGACAATCCATGTCAGTACTAAATTTCCAAGTAACTTCTAATCTCTGAGCAACAGTAAGAGTTTTTCTTGTATGCTTAGCTTTATCTTAATTCACAGTCCTCACAACAGAGGTGCAAGTCATAAGGGTCATGCATTTAAAAGTTCACACTTCAGACAGAAGCACTTCCCCTACCAACCAAAAGCACTGGAGACAACACTTGGGTCTTAAAAAGAGTTGGAGAAGGTTGAGGACAGGGAGGAAAAAAACAACTGCTTGCAAAAAAAAAAAGTCACAGAGATGACAAGGGATACTTGTAGTGCTTGGATGTTTAGAAGCTCACATGGTCGCCTGTTAAGTACAGCAGACCTAACAGAACCAGCAACACTGACAAAGAAGGAAGAGACAGTCCACGGGAAACTCAAGAAGACACAAAAGTGGTGTTCCAATGTTTTCATCCCTCATTCTATCAGGGATGCTCATCGGCTGAGGAAGGAAGGAGTCATTGTTTCATACCTGAGTACTGAAACACTTCCTCATGCTTAGGATGCAAAAGCATTCCCTCATATGCCCCTGGAAGAGCATTCTATAAATAGAGTACAGTACAAAATGCCTGGAAGGCCATTAGCTTTGGAGTAACTTCACTTTTCTGAAGGGGTAGGCAGGAGCGAAGAGGAGGCTGAAGCTGGAGGAAACCCAACTCATCTTATCATGCATTCCTCCATTTCAAGAGGCATTTGTTGGATGCTTTTCAGAGGAGCACATGCTAATGTGAGTGCTACAAGAACAACTTGTTTACTCTACAGATCTGCTGGTTGAATCTGAGAGCTGGGCCATCTGTATTGTCCTAATAGATGCTCCCGAGAGAAAGGGGGAATCATCCCTTCCCCTCTCATTCACTGCTAGGCAACTGGTGCAGGCTGCAAATAAAAAAAAAAATCCTTCACAATTCTAGGAGTGTAAGATATGATTGCCTTTATTTTAGTACGTATGTCTCAGTTATACTTCACATGCAAGCAGTATCCCTTTGGGTAGTGAGCTACAAATTGTTTTCTAGCCACTCCAACAGAAATTCCAGAGGACAGCAGGGTGTGCACCACCATCTCTCCTCAAGCAGGAAGGTGAGCATAAGACATGCCTGTAAGGATCCCTGAGAGTTATAATGTGTGTTTCAGACTGGAGAGTCAACAAAAAAAGAAAGATGGAGGCAGAAGTGAGAAGATGAGGAGCCTGTAGGTCTATCTGGGAACAGAAGCAGGCCAGCTCACTGAGAAGAGACAGGACAGAACATGCAGTGCAGTGGTCACAGGGCAGCACTTCCTAAATTACACTGATCCACATCCTGCCCCAGAGTGATTTTATCAATTGTGCTCTTCCTCCTCTCAGCTGCAACTTGGCCGTTCCTGAGCTACAATCAAAGTAGTGCAGATCCCTATTCCTGCTGCATGGAGCTTTTCCCACTGAGCTTTGCGTGCCTCCCCCACTGGGAAATGCTGCTGAAGGAAATACTTTGGGGATATGGAAATAAAGCAAGATACATCTCTAGGCAGACAGGCAGCTTTCTACAAAGGGGACACAAGACAGCAAAGAGCAGGGACACTGTGGTGGGGAAAGCATGCGACAGAGAGGGGAGAAGGCACAGAAGTACATTTGGACAGTGCAGCAATAATATCCTAAAGTGAAGAATTAAAGCAGTTCCTGGTTCAAACCATCCTGCAGTAACCTGTTCATCTCTTTGCAGAATAAGGAAAGGAAATTTAGTGGCTAGCTAAATGGAAAGGACAGCAGACTTGAGCCATAATAGAAAAGAGAAATTAGGGTTAGGGGACAAAGGGTGTTCTGGGTCCCTTCTGAACTAGACAACCCTTGGAGGCTAAACTACCAAAATGTGTGTGAGGCTGGGACACTATAGCATATTCAGGTCCTAACTTCTCAGGACCTAAGAAAATGATCACCTTTAAATGTGTTCAATAGGAGCATTGATTGGTGAACTGTATTTACAGTTTTGTAGTAATCAGTGAGTAAAATACTATAATCAACTAGCATGATGAATACACGGTACTCCCAACATGCCCCAAACCATACTGACAGCTTTTTCACCATTCCAGCTCAATACACAAACTCAGTTCATTCAATCATTGTGTCCACCTTTAGCAAATACCTTGATCTCTTGGAGTGAAGTGAATTTCTCTGCCATTTATGCATATAAGTGCATAACACACAGATGGAGTGAAAAGATGCTCAGATGAAATTATAAAGAACAAAGTTTCAGTGTGCACACCCATTTGCTCACTTCAACAGAAGTGTTCCCCAGGTAATGATTACAAAGCTATCTCCACCTCCTTAAAAAATTCCCAGTCTTTGTCTTTATAGCACTACTTCCTTCCCCAAACCAAGAAATTAAACTAGGACAGCCAGCACATGATTTTTTCCAGTTCCTTGGTTACTATCACAGAATCTTGTCTCCTATGATGCATATTACCAAGAATGTTGAAATGTAGTATCTCACAGAAATTGAACCAAATATGCTCTAGCAGTTCATTTATTTTACAACTATGTTAGATCTTATTGAACTTGGACTGGCACAAACTGTGCAAGCAGTTTGGGCTACCACTGCTTTTGCCACAATTTGTGATGTCATTTGGTGTTTCTCTTGAAGATTTAATGATTTAAAATATTTTTAAAAATTTATTTATGTTACGTTAAATGTATTTAATGATTTATTTTAGAAATATATTCTAAATATATTTATACTCTTAAATAAATATTTTTATTTTTATATTTATCAGTGTTTTAAATATCAATAATTTAATCTTCCAAAGGTATAGCATGTGACAGTAGATATTACATTTTTGCAAGCTTTTCAAATGAAAATTTTTCTTCTCTCCAATTTGGATTATAATCTAGTGCAACTGTCTTGCAGTTTGGAGATCAAGACTGTGCATAAAAAAAGTCCTTTCAACTCCCACTGGAAAGAAAAAGATAAGAAAAAAAAAGAAATAACTATAAGAGAATAATGTCTCAACAATGAACTGTATTGAATTCAACCACTGAAGTCCAGGTACTGTTTTATATTATAGTTGCTTCTGTTTTCTTGTGACCTGCTGCACACTTACTCCAAAATAGATTATGAGGTAATCAGTGAATACAAACATGGGATAAAGGTACAGTTGTAACTGAAGAAGGTTACAAACATGATACTTGCCAGAGCACAGACACTCTAGAGCTTTACACTGAGCAGCGTTTGTCTCCAGAAGCACTTCCAGATGCACACCCCTCCATGCTCTCTTCCCTAATCCTCTCATTCATACAGCTACATGCATAAAAACCACAAAGACACTGATTTACATAAAATTATCTCACTCCATTTTATTTAAGATTTTCTCCTCCAGTTAGTAAAAGAAAGATGTGTCTCTCTTTTATACATATGTACAAGTTCAGTTACAAAAATAGACAGCACATTCAAAGAGAAAAAAAGGCTTGGCATTTGTCTGATTCCCTCTAAATATCATATATACATGTGAATAGAAGGGGAAGGGGGAAGTCTTCATGAGTTAATTAAACATCACCTCCCCCTCAATTATCCCCTGCAAATCTGTTCAAAAATCAATCTAACTAAGCTCAGTTCTGCTATTTTCAGGTGTGCAAATTAGAGGCAGAACCAACAGGAAGCACTCGCTCTACACTGTAGGACGCCAGGCAAAGGATTTGGGGTCAGAAAAAAATTATAATAATAAAAAAAGAAATCATCTTCCACTGTCACAGCCCAGACCTGCAACTCAACTTGCTTCTCTCAAGGGATGAAAGTGCCCCGGCAGAACAGCCTCTTAATTCAATGTGTGAGACAGAACAACTGTCCCCCACCTAAATCTCAGTGCAATGCAGACAACGCTTACAGCAAAGCAAGGGGCTACGGGCAGGGTTTGTGCATCAAGAACAGGGAAGGAACAACCAGGGAACAAGAACACGGATGGGTGCTGGCAGCACTGCCTTCTATCAGCCTCATGGGACACGGCTACTGCCCACACTGCAGTAAACTCAACCACACCAGTATGTGTGATGATCACAAAGATGAAGGGAAAACACACTGCAGGAACAGTTAATGGGATGGCTGGGATATGAGACAATTTTTTTCCCAGGATTTGGCTAGAAGGGGGAATGGCACAGTTCTCTCTCTCTCAGGATTGCTTTTCATTGCTCCTCTCACATCACTGCAAGCTGCAGATCCATGCTCTGCTACGGCACGGTGAGAGGAGCAGCACAAACTCCTCCTCAACACTTCCATTTTCCTCCTTCCCGAGATTTATACAAATAGAGCATTATTTTATTTCTAAGCTTTTAAGAGTTCTGCGCACCTCAAAAACGAGAGATATCATCCTGAACACGGCGAGTGTTCGTGCTGATGAGAACTCTGAAATGCAAACCAATCACTGGCCTGTGGTTTCTTCCACTGTGTGAAGCAGAGGCTGTGCTGCTGCTCTCACAAGGCTTGACAGTGCTCCCTGTATTCTGCAGCTCTGAACATCTTCCTGACAAATGGTGCTAAAAAGAGTCTGCTCCCTGGAAACCACCTGAGACACCTTCCTTTGAATTTCAAGTCTTTAAAGAACCCAGAGATCCACACCAGAAGAACCCAAGAATTTTTTTGATCATACATCATCTTCAGCATAGCCCCCAATTACTCCTGCATGTTCACTGACCAGCTGCCAGGACAGAAATGTCTTGTGACTCTCCAGGATTCTCCTGGGGCTTCAGATACTGATTTCACAGGACAAAATTAATGCTGGGCTCCACCTCAGGCTACAAGAGAGGAAGTATACTGGTGTGACTTCAAGCACACACAGCTGCAGGATATTGCATGGAGTAGTTAGATGCTTTCTTACCCCAGACTCCCTTCCCTCCTTCTTGCAGTGTCTGCAAAGATAGTTTTTTGGAATACACATAATCAAAGTGCTCACATCAACCACCCACTCCCATTGTGCTTTGATTTTCTTTCCACACGTGTGCTGGACAACAACAAGGCATTTGTTAGCACGCCTTCCACTGGCAGGGTGGTCTACTCTGAAAGCCAACACAGTTCAGACAAGCTTTGGGGGCTCAAAATTACTACCGACCACCTGAGGTGTGGGCACCTTTGCTTTGCTTCCGAATTGAAGTTTCTGATATGAGACTGCTGGTCAGGTTTAAACTTTTGGGGGTCCCACAAATACTGTTTCCTTTGCTCAAAGGGGAGCTCAAGGGAGAAGAGGCGTTTGAAGGTCCAAAATCTGCAAGTCCGGAAGGCCGAATGATTGCTGTTTGTAGAGGGCTACTTGCAGACATGCCTAGCAATGGAAAAGAGAATCAAATTCTACATGAGCATATTATTCCACCTGTGGCTCTTCAACAGCAGACAATGGATTAACAATCAGTCCTAAGACCACTCTGTATTCATGACTTACAACAGTTTAATGAAGAAGGATGTCCTTAGAATACAAAACATCTTACAGTTATACCCTGGGCTATCTTCAGCTGGTGTAAAGCTGCACCTCAATCACCATCAGTGTAGCAGGTTTTGGAATGTGATACTGTGACTTCAACATGATGCAATGCAGGAAAACCACAGCCATAGCCATGGCATAAACAACACTATCTGATCTGTCTGAATACCACATAAAAAAACCCCAAAACCAACCAAAAAACCCAATCAATCAAACAAACAAACAAAAAAACCCAAACAAAAAAAAACGAGAGGAAAAATATTTGGTGTGAGATAATTCAAAGGGCAGATGAAACTCAAGGTTATCCGAGGTAAAACTGGCTATCCTCTCACACCCTTACCATGTCACACTTTGTATTGGCTGGATCTCAGAATATAATGGACAAGCAATACCAACAACACAGCACTTAACCTATCTCCTGACAGGCTGTGAGCAGCCATCAGGCCAGCTCACGTTGGTTGTGCTCGGGGCAGCCGGGTGCCTCCCTGCCCCACGTACCTTTGGAGACGTTGTAGCCGTAGGCTGCGTACGCTGCCGCAGAGGCCGCCGCTGCCCCCGCCTTGGCCCCTGCCATTGCTGCTGCGCTCCCCGCTATCGACTTCCGGCTCCTGCCTTTCCCAGTGCCACCTTTGGAGCCACCTTTGGGACGACCCCGGCTTCGACTTGACTGGCCTCTCACAGCGAGAGATGCATCTTGCATTGAAACGCCTGAACAAGGAAAGAATGTTAAACCAGTGACTCATACGGTGTTTCACATGCCTCACAAGTGAGTGCCCATCAAAGCTGCCTACGGGTTACATGAACACTGTTCCTATGTGGCATTTACAGTAAGAGGGACACTGTTAGCAAGCAGCGGTCTCATGAGAAGAAATTATGCATACAACTTTACTCTTCAGCAACAGCATCTTAACTGCAACTACTTGTATTATTATGAATCCAACCTACAAAGAGGTGGAGCATTCCAAGTTCTACTTCAGGATGATGCATTTTCTTGTTTGAAGATGGAGATGCAATTATCTTTCATCTGCTATCTCTAAAGAAACTCTTCAAGAAATATGATTCTACTTATTTCACTGTAAAAACTACAGTAATTAAAACCACTTGACATTATTTAAAATTACATTGCACTTGAAAAAAATTGTTCCAACCACCCACTGGAGAAAAAGAACTAATTATTAACCCAATAGCAAATTCAAGGAAAAGCTTAGAGACTAATAGTTCTGTGGTTGTCTGTAACTTGGTAACAAACGTAAGGGTAAGGAGAGCCCTCAATAACATAGGAACAAAGGACGCAAGGTTTTGAAGTAACTAACACAGAAAAGAGGAAAGTGTGGTAAATGACAGACTATAAACAGATTTCCTCTCAAATCAGAAGTAACTTTGCAATGAAAGGCAATTATTTTCCCCCCAAATCTTGCCAACCATTCATATGTCCTGGGTAGAATGCAGAAAACCTATTACTTAGCTATGCAAAGTCATAATAAAGGTTTAATAAACGTTAGAAATAAATCAAGGCAAGAGTACTGACCATTCACGGTGTCTGAAACGGAGCCAGTAATGGAAGCAGGAGAGTTTGTTGCCCTTGACTGAGGTGCTGAAGAAGCTGGATCATCCACAATCACAAGCATATCATTACTGCTCTCATCGGGAGGGATGGAGCCCATATGTAATTCACTGCTGATGGATATCTAAATGTGACAGAGAACAAAGCCATTAGCTCCTCAGGTTAGGAAAGGCTACAAAAAGAGTAAGATCTTCAAAACCTATACAATCACAAGTAATTGGTAATTGTTCTTTCCCATTTTCTCTACAATAGCAGCATGAGCATGATACCTCATCTGCCTGATCACACCACGCTTTATTTACACGCTGAACAGCAGAAAATACCTCCGCTCACTATTTAGTTTCAATTCATGAAAATACATATCAAGTTATGAAGCAAAAGACTAATCGGCTCAGCAGAGATTTAAGCAAATTGCTGTTCAACTGTGTATTTTCAACTGCTGAAGAGAAAATAGGATTCTTAATCCACTACTACTGCAAATAAAAATATTGATCAATAAAGGAACAGTACAATACAAAAATCTTAATCAACATGGCACAGAACAAAATATATTTGCTGCTAAAACCAACTTGTAATTCTTTACACACAGATGAAGGAAAGTAAGATGTATGTCACTGAGAATTTTTACTTTAAATTCCAGAAGAGAAAAAACACAATAATTCAGAACCTGATGCAAGTGAGGAATCAGAGACACAGACACAGATGAGACTAGTGAGGGGTACTTACAAAGACACTGAATGTCAAGGAGCTATTTCAGGGATACTGTTTGGCTCAGGAGCAGACAGTTCTTGCTATGGAAGACATTGGTATGGGACAGGGCACATGGTTATAAATGTGAGCATGAGAAAGGCAGGGAAAAGGAAGAAGAAAGCAGGAAGAAAGTTAAGTGGGAGTCCAGGTAAGAGTGGAAAAATTTCAGGGACTGGAAGGAAAGTCAGGGGATAAATTCACTGTAAGAAAAGGGAGGCAGAGAGTGAAGGAAGAGGGGAATAATGGAATGTCAAATAACATGAGGAGCTGTAAGGCGCCTTATTAGCAGTTGTTGCATTTTCAATAAACTATTTTCATTTGCATGGTTCATCTTTAAGATGCGTCACTTCCCCGAACACTCAAAGCTCTGCAAGAGCTAAAGTACCAGACAGCAAGAATTCTACACAAGATGTAGGGCCACAACTGAAACAGTATGTGGGTTAAAGCAGCAGTGAGTCTTACCTCACTGAAAGGACTGGGCATGGCAGAGTCTACACTAATGAAAGAGTCATCCCCATCAGCAGACAGGTTGGAGTTATCAGCTGAGGGAACAAATGGGATCACAAGGTTCATGTTCTCTTTCTTTCTCTTCCCATCCAATTCATCTTCTTTCTTCTTCTGAAATAAATGAAGCAATACCAGGAATGAAAATAAAACAATAAAACAGAAGAATGGGAACAAGCAACCCAAAATCTCAAAACCTAGTGCAGTACTTTAACTCAGGAATGCCACAGCAAGAATTTCCCAAAACAAGTTTCTGAAGGATATGGTGACAGATCCCTTAAACGCTCCTTCTTTTGATTTCAGAAGGGTTTTGTTTGTTTTCCTTCATAAAACAGCTGGAATGATGGAGTATTACTCTTACAAAATTACTTTGATATCTAGTACCTTTTGGAGTGAGCTTGCAATTCTTTACCATTATACAAAATTCCAATTAATTAATGTAAAGCCTCCCTGTCTTACAAACTGGGAATTTTCATAAACTGATTTTAGTGATGCTTTTTAAACAAACTAATCTTCCCTAGTTCCATGGAAGCCTCATAGCTGTGTGAGATTTACCTGTGTTTGTGCCTCCTTTACATTCCCCTTTTGTCCTTGCAGAACAAAATCTTAATGAAGTCACCAATTTAATGATCAGTTGATTGTCAGGTTTGTTTGGATAGGCAGTACTTCCCTATTTTTGAAGTTGCTAATGGCTAAAATACTGGTAACTATGCATTACTTATTTTGTATTATCCCTCTTCTGTGTAAGGAACTGCCACAGACTGACTTTCAACAGCAAAGGCAAGGTGGTTTACTCATTAAGACTGCTTTGGCATAAAATGTTTTCAAATTCCCTAACAGTGATCCTGAAGCTCTTCTGGCTCTATTACTGACACAGGCAACCTCTCTGTATCAAAGTACCTTCTCAGCATATTTTTCCCTTTTACGTTTACGTTCCTTCACACGGTTTGTTTCTTCTTGTTGTCGCTTCTCTTCTTGACGCTGACGCACTGTTGGAAAAGAAATACAAAGCTGTCATCATTATACAAAGAAATACAAAGCTGTCACCAAGATACTTCCTGTCCTTTTATGAATCTTACAAGAAGTTCTTATTCTAACAGAACTGGGAAGAACAGTCAGTTGTATTGAAACTAAAACACATTGAAAGCATTACTCTATTAAAACCATTTATTTCCAAGTCACTAAAAAGTCTTACAGGGAAATTCTTCTTTCAAGCAACATGAAAGACTATGCCTCTAACTTCAAAAATATGATGAAATACATCACTTTTACTAATACTTTTCTTGTCATGACCCACATAGTTCTTGTCAAAGCTCTGTCATTCAGGAACAATGTAATGATCCTGAATGAGTGCCAATAAAAACTTAATCACATCATCATGTCTCATTTTGCACAACTTCATTCAGCTCAGCAGTGGTATCAAACCAGCTTGTACTAACAAGAGTTGGCAATACAAAGAGAGACAGGAAACAGAAGTTGTTATCAGCAATACATGTGTTTGTAGAGATAAAAACACAGATTTCATAAGGTAATGAAGTGGAAAATGGGGGAATTGCTGAAATACTAATTTCACATACATTTCTTTTCTAGCTCCTCATCATCCAGCAGAAGGCTGACCACCTCTTTTGGCTTCAAGGTGTCAGGTTTGAAATTGCCACCTGAAATTACCATTCGTTGAATCTAGAAGAAAAAAAACAAGTGAAGAAAAGGAAAGATTAGTCAAAGCCACCATGAAACATGTCTCATTACCCATCACTAAAAGCCAGCTGCAAACAATCATGGAAGTACATCTCTGTTAGTTAGACGTGATCCAATTTCTCTACCATACCAAATTTAGCAGCAAAATTTCAGGGTATAAAATATGAGAAGCAACTGAGATAGAGAGCAGAAAATTACCATCCCTTACGGAAAGTTACATTTTTTCTGAAGTGGTATGTAATAAACTACAAATTATAACAGTATTAATTAATATACTGCTGAACAAAACAAAACAAAAATACAGCAACAGCCCTCTCAAGTATTATTTACCCATTCAAATTTTCAAGTAATTGCACAGAGGGTCATGAAGATCACATTCTTAAAGGGTGCAACATTTTTAGTCTCCTTGACTGAAAATTGTATCTCCATCCTGACTCAGTGTTGCAGTTTAAGCAATTCACTCAGCCTGTTACTAAACTATATTAAAAACAAAGTCAACAACTAAGAAGAGTTGTAACTTAACAGGAAAAGAACAAGCTTTACCATAAGGCAATTCTAATGATTTGGATCGTCAGCAGACTACACCTAATTTTCAGGCTGATTTCAGGTAACTCTAGTGCAGTATCTCAGAAAAAATGGTTTCAACAAGTGAAATGTGAACGCATTCAGTTGCTGCAACATCATGAGCAGCCTCCAAGTAAGACAAAAGCTAGAAAAACTCCAAGTACAAAAAATATCTGAATGTTGCATATAGTGTACCTACTGCTACCAAAAGCATAAATCTCCTTTGTTATTTTCTTGCCAATAAGGTATCATGAGGTTTAAAGCTCCCAGTACACTTACTGCTTGATGCTGCAGGACACTGAGCTTTTCTGGCAGCCCTAACACCTCAAATAATTTCCACTTGATTACCTTCCAAATATCTTTAAAAAAATCAGCTGTTGTGTAACATGAGAAGAATCAGTAACTCTGACACAGCAAAGATAGGAGCCCTAGTCTTAAAGAAGCCTGAATAGTTTCCCTGCAACATAAGAATTAGTTTTCATGAAGTCATACTATAAATAATTAGCTTCTTTCCAGTTCATATGTCACTGAACTGCTGCTGTGTTAGAGACACATATTTGAACAAAGACACTTCCTTTTGCCTTCTCTTCTGTCTCCCTGCAGACACTTTCACTGTCTCTTTACTCACGTTGATAATACATGCTTTATGATACCATTCCCATTGCAGGTGAGCTCCTTATTCCTACCTCGCTCTTTTCCTTTGCCCGCTGTAGGATGCGCTCCTCGATGGTGCCTTTACAAATCAAGCGGTACACGGTGACTTGTTTGGTCTGACCCAGCCTGTGGGCCCGGTCCATGGCTTGCTGGTCTACTGTTGGGTTCCAATCACTGTCATAGAAAATCACCTGCAAGGCAACAGCAGAAGGGATTAAATAAAAACACACATTTTGAGCACCTGGTGACGAAACAAACAGAAATCCAATATACTGATAACAACAGAAGTTCAATCATGTTTCACAGAATTACAGCCCCACTGTAGGCTATGTTAAGCTAGCCTTGCCCAGTCCTGTGAAGTGTCTTCCACTGCATTTCAGGTGAATTCAAACTAACTGACACTATGAATGTTTCAACTTCCAAAGAATGTCTTTAATATCTTCTTAAACAGACCTGATAAGGAGGCACAAAATTACAAAGTTTGTTATAACACTAAATCACTGTCACACAATTAATTCTAGACTACTGTCCACATCATGGATGCATTTTACTGTTACTTACCATCATATGAGAATTTAATGAAGAAAGTAATACTCCCATTTTTATTCAAAACCTAGATAAAGTCTAATGTTTCTAGTACTTTGACTATAAAAAACTGAAATGCTACATTAAATTCATAATGCACTACCACCCTAATAGTACTTTGTGCACAATAAGCATCAAAACCAAAAGCATTTAAAAAATTTTAGACAGCAAAGTATTAAGAAAGTTACACAGAAAACCACTGCAAGTACCCATGCAAGGAGCCTGCCTGAGCTTCCATCTGTTTATTTCTTCTTTTAAACCCTGAAAATCCTACAGATACTTGTTTTCTTCTGATTTCTTGCGACTGACAGCAAGATAGGATAGGATTTTTTTGATTCAAAGATCTTTGGGTTTGTGTGGCTATGGACTTGAGGTCAAATCTGCAAACACACTGGGTGCAGGTTAGAAGCACAAGAATAGCTGTTAATGAAAAGATGAATGGTTCATCAGTATTCTTTCCCTGGTGATTAGTGGCAGTTGCTCCAGAGTGCAAATCCTTGCAATCCACCTAAATCAGTCTGTCTTTACACCTCAGGGGAAGAAATTTATCCTTTCTGAGTAGCTGATCCTCAACTACAAATGCCTTCCTACTTTTATAGGCATTGTTTCATTCTTCTGGGCACAGAAAAAAGCGTAACTGATAACTATTCCACTGGTTCCTTTGCAACTGAACCTTAGGAGCAAAGGGTCCTTCATACAGCGAATGCTGTTTCACCTAAGTGTCATTTGCACCTGTAAACCCCTTCAGTAATCCAACTCCCTTCTGGACCCTGGTACTGAAGCAAGTGTGGAGTGGGAAGAAATTTCCAACTGTAACCAAAAACTATGTACCAAAATGTCCAATATTCTACAGCTTTATCATAAGATAATATTACATTGCGAATAACAAAGTAAACAGTATATGCAATTTCACAACGTGAATGGCAGTACTAAAAATATTGATCAGTATGGGCAAGAGTGCCAACTTTTGCACAGAAGGACTGATTTTCCAACATAAATTGTTACCAAATTTCACCTACCGTATCTGCAGCTGTAAGGTTAATGCCCAAGCCTCCAGCTCTTGTACTTAACAGGAACACAAAAATATCATTCCTGT
Organism: Motacilla alba alba; assembly: GCF_015832195.1. Taxonomy (NCBI): domain Eukaryota; kingdom Metazoa; phylum Chordata; class Aves; order Passeriformes; family Motacillidae; genus Motacilla; species Motacilla alba. The sequence goes on from NC_052020.1 coordinate 24,769,205, forward strand.
AGACGAAAGAGATGAAACCTCCTTATTTTGTGCACGAACAAGGAATAACCACAGAAGCAATTTTTTGCCCCATATGAAGCAATCAGGGCTATTTCTATTACTTGAACAGTTCAGAACGCTTTGTGCTGCTCATTCATGGTCAAGGAAAAGAAACATATGAAAGAGTGAAAGAAGATTAATCTACAAATGAGGACTGTCTGAACATGTAAACATTTAATTTGCAATAGCAGTTTATTAATCTGTATCAAAACACACAGGGCTTGTTTATCTTCCCCACTCTGGAAATTAAGATTTCATACACACAAAGAACAATCTATTGTTTCATAGAACTGACCCAGTGTTAAAGAAATCTTGCCTTAATGATGCTCAACTGATAAAAAAAGAAAAATAAAAGTCAAAACTGTGTAGAAGCAAGTTTTGTTCTAAACTTGGTGCTTTGAACAGAACTAACAAGGAGACAAGCATATATGTAGCATGACCAAGCACTGATGAAAACTCAAGTGATAAAGCAAAATCAAAGTTTCTGCTAAGGTTGTGAACTGCACTAGCGTCTCTGCAGGGTCACCAGTATTTAGAAGTGTTCCACTTATGGATCTTGAACAGGCTGACACAAACAAAGCAGACAGTACACTAGTAGGGACTCCAAAGACATGGACACATTGTCCTTCTCTGCTTAAGAGAAGACAGTCTGGAATGCCACATCCTTTTGGTACTACACTGTCTGAACAACTTGGTAAATGTAAAATCAGTAAAGTACCAGAAACTCTAGCGGAATGAACGGGAAGGAACTAAAACCATGCTGTCAATCTTCAGACTTTATCTTGCAGGTAAAAACGCCAAAGGAGTCAAGAGGTGCCTGTTTGCACTGAAGGTAATCTTTGGCCAGGTAATCTGTTCTCTTGTAACAATAGTGGGATATGTGTATAGACAGTCACCTGAACATGCAGCTGTGATATGCTTCTGGATACGCCATATGGGAAGCAAAGTGGACAGAGCCACAGACTATGTGAACAAATTATCATGCCATAGCTATGTATTTTCAGCACCTTGCAATGATATCCTGCAGAATAGTTTAGTCTCAGTCATGCTTTTTTTCCTGGAAATATTTCTCATAAGTAAATCAACTAACATCTTAATAGGAATTCTTGTTTAGACTGGCTGACTATATTTCAAAGGGATTTCCTGCTGAAATTATTATTTTTCTTCAGTTGCTTTATTTGCTATTAAAACCAAATTATGTTCATTAATAAAACCATTTTTTTCACTTCTTTTGGTTTAAGGACCTTACAGGAGGAAGCGTCAGGATTCCAGGAGGACATCATAACCTGCAAGGAACTTGTTTCTGACACGTGGAAACAGCAGAAAGAAAGGTACTACATGGTCCTCTCGCTTCTGCACATGTTCAAGTTCAGTAGAAGATTGATCATTGCAACACAGTCCTTCAGGTCCATCAGCCTCATGAGCCAGTGACCTGAAAGGCCTTGACTCCTATCTTCAGCAACAATACTTTGGGACCACTAATATAAGGAATTTTCTCAAATCTAGAATGTTGCTTTCAGCCTGCAATAAACAACTATCTATGAACGTAGCTCCACTGAAATAGGAAAGTGACCTTCTTACAAGCTCACGTCAACATACGGAAGGATAACGTTACTGTGAACTACTGTACCAAACAGACATCGTATCAAGCCATATCTCATGATAAAAAGGAAACTTAATAACCATAAACTCAATCACTGTAAGTAATGCACCCTGATTCGCTTATTAAAATTGTCAGGATCCATTTTGGTTTACTAAATGAGAAGAGTTATCCTACCTTTCTAGCTAATAAAAGTCCCATTTTATCTTTTGTATATTAGTTTAAGGTTTCTTAGTAAAATATGGTTAAATAGTTTGTTTTGCAGGAAACTAGGTCACTTTCAATACTCTAGCATATGCAAGATTTTCAATCTCATCTTTACAGTGTCAATTGTCAAAGCATTTAATAACCATTGGACACTTGCTGCTTTTCTATTGAGCTTCTTTCCAAGGAACAGCCTATTTGGATTGGCAAGAAGTACAAGAGGTGGCTACACTAAAAGGACTTCCAGTACTCTTTCACAGATTCCTATCAACACTACTGGTCAGCAAACCACCAAAAAAACTGTTTCAGATAAATGAGGTTAATGGGATATAAAGAAAGATAAGTGCAAATTTCATTTATTTCCATTACATCTTACACCAATTTCCTAGGTACATGTATTTTAGCACAAACACACCTTGCAAACTACATTACCTGTTCTGAAAATCTGCTACCATGTCCCTTCGCTCAGAAATCTTTGAAGAGCCATCCAATCTCATGTAGGTATGTTTCCTATAAACCATGTATTCCTGCAAAGAACACGCACAAAAAAAATTAGTTGTTCTTGAAATTGTTCAGTCTTGATTCTTGCAGAGCCCCCCGCCACACACAATAAAAACAGGGTGGCTAATTACAACAAGGTTCCACAAACATCATCAACAAATGTTCTGTAAGCAATACTTGATAATAATACAATCCAGAAATAAAAGCTACTCAATCATAGGTCAGCTTCTGCATTTCATGTAAGAGATAAATGACAATGTCAATTGAGAGTTGGGGATATATTTGCTGCACTGCAGACCTGGTACATGCATTTTCCTGTAAATACATAGGTAAACAAAACTGACTAAAATGGGAAGTTTGTTTTCACAGAGTCTAAATTTTTACTAAATTGCAAGTTCTTACTGTGCAAGCAAACCTTTCCAAACAAACCAACTGCACCTGCTCCTCGTCGATTGTATACCATTTGACTGGTGGTTTTAAAAACCTGGTGCTGTATAATGTCTGTCCAGCCTTTATCTCAGCAGCGAAGAGCCTGTGAATCTCTTGCATAGGAGAACCCTGAACATTTACACTAGCGCGTCAGCCCACAGCTCCTGCCAAGCAGCGGAACTGAAACCACTGCCTGAGACACAAATCAAATGGCATCAGCTAGGAATGCTGTAAGCAAAGGCTTTTTCCACTGAGACACATTTTTCAGGCTCTAAGGTTCTCAGCATTTCTTGATACCTGTGCAACCATCAACAAAATCTGAATTACGTACAAAGCTCAAATAACCACAGAGTTTCTCTCCACAGAAAGACATCCTCTGGGGTGCTTAAATGGGATCCTTGCTTGGCTGACAAGATGCAACACCTACTGGTTTACGTGAGTTAGGTTTAGCCATACTGGTGCAGGAGTCTTTTTGAGATGCTGTGAGTGCAAATGAAGACAGAAAGGAACAGACAGTGCTTTAGCAACAAGAACTATTGGATTCATCTTGCTCCAAGCCACAGTGCTCAGCAGACACAGAATTGATGTGCTGTGAGAAGACATGGCAGTGCTTGCACTCTAATGAACCTTCTGACAGTACCATGCCCAGTTCTCTTTTTCAACTATCCTTCAGGGCTCCTGATCCCTTTGAGTTCTGCAGAAATAGTGAAAGAGCTGCCATATTATAAGGACACCGAGAAAAAGACTGATGCAGAGGAAGCAAGCTTCAACATGAGGCAGATGAAAGAGAAAATTAGGTAAATAAAACAGCGTGGAAATGGCCAAATCCAGACTTGGACTACCTCCATGAAACAGAGCTCATAGCTAGTAGGATTTCTGGAGTACAACAACAGAAGTTTAAAGCAGAGAACAGCTACTTCACCAAACAGACAAACAAATCCTAATGAACTATTAATTTATTCCATTTTTATGACAGGTTTCTGTCACCAACTAAAACCAGAGAGATAGAGTTGTCAGGCACTATGCCACCTTTTCTCCAGATTTGATAAAATTCTTTTACTATTATCATAAGAACCTTTTCCTTTCATTTCTTTGTTACTGTCTTTATCTGCCTTTATGATGATTCAACCTTTTGATCTTGACTTAGTATTCCCTCATCTGTAAACCATCTTTTCATTATCTGTCTTCTAAACAAACTTCAGCATAAATAAAAAAAACAACTTATTTCGTTCCATCAGGTGCATTTACCCTTATTCCATACTTCAGACATTTTCACAAAGGCACAAAGTGCCAAAGAGCAAATTATTCTACACCTGCAGTATTGGTATTTATTCCCCCAGGTCTGCAAACTAGCTTTGTACATTAGCCCTTGGCTGAGTATGGCAAGAATGCAGTGCTGCTAAAGCCAGTGCTCTTCTGGGCTTCCACAATGATACTTTCTCAAGAAAATGTTTTCCCTTCATATTACTTCACAGTCTAAATAGAGTACTCTTCTGTTTTCACACAACTCATTAACTTTTGGTAGAGTATAACCAAGACATTTTACTTCATGCAGAACATAATTCGACCCCTCATCTCATTAATACAATCTGATTCCCAGTGAAAGCAAGCTTCATTCTCAATGAAACTTTTACAGAAGAAAACAATCACATGGAGAGAAACAAATTAAAAAGTATGAAATACACATCTGCCTGAAAAAACAATACTGAAATTATAATGTATCCTCTTCTGTTGAAAGAAAATAATTTTCCTCTTTGTATTTATATCTGCAATTTTATAATGGCTGAACTATGCAGCAGCTCTTCAGCTGAAGCTACATAAAACAAACATCGTTTTATAACTTTGTAAACAATGTGCTTTGTGCTCTCTGCCCTGCATAGATTAGGTTAGTGCAATATGGTCCAAATACTGTCAAAAAAAGACATCCTGTGTTTTTTCATATTCAACTAGGCAGATATATTTTGACAGATCAGGAAAAAATAGATATCTACAGATATACAGCTTTTGCAAGGATTTTCTTATTAATGGAGTCCTTACTTGATTTTTAGCTTGCTTAACTTCAGCTTCTGATACTTGGGTGGGGAGAAAGAAAAACAGAGGACTTAGTAGGTGGCTTATTTGGATAAAAAACACAAGTGAAGTTGAACATTCAAGAGATGGAATAGCAAAATGGTATGCTCATAAGCCTTTCAAATAGAATGCTAAGAGAAAAGACAGAAGCACTAAACACAGCTTAATGAGCTTCATGGTGTAATGCAGGGTATCAACAAACCTACACCATGTCCAATGTTTGCCAAAAAAAAGAGGCATACAAAGCAATGCTAGGCAAAGTGCCAAAATACAGAATTGCAACCATGCAAGTTCTGTTTTTCCTCACAGCAGCAAAAACAAAATTCAGCTTGTGATTTGTTATTGAACTATTAACTGCTGACCTTAAAATACTCTCCTGTTCATACAGAACTCATGAGATAGGCAGCTATTGATTCAGGCTTCTCACTTTTTCTCTTCAGTTTATTGTGGAGAAGACAGTAACCTAGCTCTTTGATGGCACAGCTACTCATCAAACAAAGATTTTTTTTTCTTCAGGGGCAGAATGTCTGTTTTTAAATTATAAGTTATGACTTCATTCCTCACTTCTTTCCTATCCCATATGCCAGAGAACCTCCTAATGTTTATGAAACTTCTGCAGAGGAATCAAATATTAGAGGGAAATGGTAATAGTCTGTGAAATTACAAGCAATATAAACACTGTAAAATTTACCACTGCTCTCCATCTTCCTTCCAATAAAAAGGCATGTAGGCATCAAATGAAAAAAGAAGGAAGCAGTTCAAACTAGGAAAAGAAGATAATTAGCCATGCAACCTCTTGCCACACTGCAGTGCAAATACCAACACCTAACAAGGCGTCAAGATGCAGATGAACAAGTCCACAGAAGAAGAATCCATGTTGGACAACTGAGTATACAGGAGGCACACTTGGTTCAGAAACCCCTTGAACTGCTAACTGCTGGAAATTGAGTGAGTAATGGTGAAGTATCAGTATTCTTGTACTTATTTTGCATAACATAAAATAACATGTGCTGTTATACACTGGTATCAGTAGAACACTAGGTTGGACCTTAGGTCTAACTTTGTATGGTAGTTCTTACATTCTCATATTACTGCCTCTGGGATACCTCTGGGTATCCTCTGGTATAGTAATTTTATTTATGTTTGCTGCATCCAAATTAATGTACTTTCTCCAAAACAGTGTTGCTAAATCTCCATCTTCATAATTTGTCTTCTGTCAACTATAGCTCTCCTACCTCCAGTAAGTCAATCATCCGTGTCATCTGGGAGTAAATAAGAACTCTGTGTCCTTGAGATTTCAGCCGTGTCAATAGAAGATCAAGAGCATGAAGTTTTCCACTGTCAGTGATCAGACTCTCTTTGTCTAAAAAGAAACAGAAGAAAAGCAGGTGATTAATAAAGCAAACACAGATACATGCAACAAGTTATCTTCTAAGTGTTCCTAGCACTTCACTGCATTATAATCTCTGAAGTAAGGAGGTGTGATGGAAGAAACTGCAACATCCCTTCTGGCTGATACTTAAAATCACAATGGTAACAATAATTTTTCTTCGCTGGGATGGGAGCACACCTATATGCTCCATGTGGCAAAATCTCATTCCAGACTGGTCTTAAGTATGGGCTCAATCCTTTTTCTGGACAGCCATATCCCTCATCTAAGATTTTATTCTGCCCAGATCAACACACACTCCATGCCTTGACCCTTGAAGAAATACTTTCCACTACACACATGAAAATGCTGTCCTTTGCACATCTGCTGCTACCTGCTGCTGAGCTTTACACTTACCCTCCACAAATCAAACCCCTCACCTTCCCAAAAAAGAACAGTTGTCTAGGTCACTGTAAAACAACAATCTCCTCACAGCACTGCCTTGAATTCTTCCCTGGCCTCTCCTTTTTTTCTTCTTTTGTTTTGTTTAAGAAATGTTTCCAGATGGCAATCTTTTCAGTCACTTCAGATTTTATACTTCATGTCCTGTCTATTTCAGCACTGCTCATGAAGTATTTTTCAGGAAGGAGATCTTCCTGTTTGTACATTCTGTACATAAACTTCAGTAAACAATACATTACTGTTGAAAGAGGATGAAGAGAAATTTTCTTCCAAAAAATTATCTGTTGGAAAGGCCATTGATGATTCTCTATTCTTCTGGATGTCTGAACTTAGGTTTACAGCCAAAACGGAAAGCTGACAACTGCAGATGGTGCAGGATAGTGCAGAACCCAAGGATTTTCAGCATGTCTAGCAAGTAATGCTCTCTAATGCCTAGCAGGTAACACTTTTGCACACTTCCTGCTTCATAGAATGAATTAACTCATGGGCTGAAGAAAATTCAGCTTTCTGTAAGGCAGTTAACTGTCTTGCCCAATATCCCAATTTTAAAAAATTATATACAAAATTAATTAGTTCATCTGACCACCATGTATTTTAATATAACCAAAAAGAAGAGGAGCACAGATCACATAACAGCACTCCTAAAAAGGTCTTACAAGCACAGCAGGCAACACAGTCCATGAGTACCAAAGTGACGGGGTAGGTGTGCAGTTATGTAGCAGAGTAGTAAGCAATCCTTGGAAGTACAGCTATGGGCTTGCTGGGAAAAGCAGGATTGCAGTTGCTCTCTTTCAAAAGTATCTTTAGCTTAAATATAAATAATGGACTTGATTCTGGAATCTACATCCGCACATCAGAAAACACAACCATCTCCTTTCTGAAATTCAAAAAATTGCGAGTTTCCATATGGTTTAAAATAATTAGCTATTCCACTTGCTCTATGAAACAATGCTGTGAATGCTCTCTCCTACGGCAATTTTACATGCACCTGCAATTCACTAGTTGAGAACCCAAGACAAGACAGGTCTGCTCTTTCTTGCTTGTCTGCCTATCTAGATAGTGACTGTATTTCCTCCTTTTGGCAGTGATGATCTTGCCCTGCCTGGAGCAAGTACCACACCATTGCTTAAATTGTTAGCAACTACCTTAGGGAATCCATTAACGAGTCAAGGAAATACTGTAAGGAAAACTCAAGCCCACACATCAGGCTAGTATTTGTTCTAAGTGTAACATAATGTATAATGATGCACTCATCTCTAGAACAGCATTCAGTCTCAATTACATATAAATCATTAATAACTTCATGCATTCTTCTAAGGAAAACCAAATTCTCAACTTAGGCAATTAAGCAAAATGGAAATGAATTACAGCTACTCGGTTTTAAAATACATTTATGGAAGCCAAAGCCTTTGTTCAACAGCAGTATTTACTCTTTATACAAGATGTTATTATTTCCTTTAATTATAAATACAGCCATGACATTCTGCTTTCATTCTAATTGGTCAGCTTGCTATTTCAGAACAAATTATATTAAGTGAAGCTACATGAAAAGTCTAGCTATATAATCTAGATATAGTGACAAACTAACATGGTTATTAACCAAAAGCTATCTAACTGGAAGAAAACTCAGAGAATCAGCAAGGTCTGTTCAAAAGTTAGTGTTGACAGGGTCAGATTAACATATTAGCAAGTTTCCAAAAGCAAAATGCTACTGTTTTTCTCACAAAGGCACCAATAGGTAGAATTAGGCTCTGCTAACTGGAAATGATGCATGTCCTCTGCTGCTGGCTCCTGAGGTCTCCATTGTGTAAGTTACTATTTTTAAATCGCAATGAAATGCAAATTACAAGTAAAGAATTTATTTGCAGATGATTTGAAAAGTTAGCAACTTGTTAACAGTTCATAAGTCATCCAACAGCTCAGCAGTAGAGCAGACTGCACTGGTGAGAAAGTTTTTGAGGTTTTTTTAGGAGAGCGAAACAGTATTACCAAAAAAGAGATTTATCATCTCTGAAAGAGAAAATCGTTTGTCCTTAACCTGGCACCTTTAAGCATGCTATCCTGATGCCATTGTGTTTTCCAAGATCAAGTATTTTTCCATGCCGAAAGCCTGCCACCTAGTGCTTCAAAAAAAAAGTTCCGGAAAATGGTAAGAGAAAATGTTCCTGACTCATGCCATCTTCAGAAAAAAACAGAATTATTTAAAAGAGAGAAAAACCCCGTGTCTTCCACCTCTAGTTTCTCTCGCTTCTATTTCTAATTTTCTCTTACCTAGGAGAAGAAAAAAACTATTACTTTTTTAAAGGGGAATTACCAAAATTTGCAGTTCTACGTGTTTTTACATTTAATGATCAGCAACAACTTCAAATAACAAATTCTTCGGATTTTTTTTTGTTGTTGTTTAAAAGGAACTTTTAAACTTCAAGTCAGTCAGCAGATAGAGATCCTGTACTGCAGTGTCAAAGAGCTCTCCCTAGGACACAACTTTTGGTCTCTTCAGCACTGTATGAAATAAACAAAAAAAAAAGGAACCAGACCAAATGGCTGTCAGTCTGAAAAAAAAACCAAACCCAAATGCCTCCAGCCATGCTAGGATGTGGACATAAATTATCTACAAGGGGATACAGTGGGCCTGGGAAGAATAGTTGCAAACGATTATGACTCAGAATAACCTTTGTCAGGAGCTCTGGCTGATGACTGTAGCTGGGCTCAGCGCTCTCTGGAGAATGAGAAAAAGTGCCTCTGGACATGCAAAATGCAGAGGAAAGAGAGATAAAGCCTGGGTTCCAGTTGACACCCCTGGTTCCCCTCCTGACGGCACAATGGGGTCAGTGAGGAGCTAGCTGGCTCTCACAGTAAACAGCCAGTGAGGCCGGTGCTTTTTATCGATACTAAAAGGACTCAGACACTTCCTGCCATTTAATCCAGGACCATTTTTCTTTCAAAGAACAGGAAAAACCTCAAGAGATTCCCACAGTGATCACAGCTGAGCCTGCTGCCAGGGTACTGGGAACGCTGAGTCTGGGAGAGGATAGATGAGGGTTTAGGGGAGAGAGGTGTCCCCCTTTTCTCCTTGTCACCTACTTGCCACAGACCTTCACAGCAACTGTTCCATTTGACATTTGCTACTTTAGCCTTGCAAATGGCTCCTTCAGCACTTTCTGTAAGGCACCGTGCCTGTTTCTGCACCTATGAACACAGCTGTCCTGCTGTGGTTGTGCCCTCTCCTCTAACAGTAAGTTTAGGTTTGAATGCTACTTTCCACTTAATTAAAACACAGCTATACAAAACTACTTTTTTACCCCACTTCTAGGTCCAACACTTCCTAAATTAAGCCAGCTTTATGTAACACACTCATCCCAACCTCCTTCTCAACCAAATTCTGCTGTGCTTTGACAAAAATTTGCCCAACCTTGCACCTATCCTTTCACTTCTGAAAGCTTCTTGTACCCTATCTTTATTCCTCTAAAATTTTTTGCTGATAACAAGTCCCCAACTTAAAATGGAAGTCTTTCAAGACAATGCAGCTCTGTTACTTTTCTGCATTGGCTACTTTTCTGCATTTCTCTATCCATGTCCTCTATCTTAATTCATCTCTTCAATACTTCCCCCCTTTTCTGCTACAGAGATTAATTTTCTTTTTCCAAATAATCAACAAACAATTAAGAGAATTGCTGAAGAAATTATAAAACCATCAACTATGACAGCATTAATCCAATGCAAGCTCATGAAAAATGGTTTCTCCAATTTTTAAGTACAGACATGCATGTGCTTCAAATGACTCCAAACACTTAAGAAGGTACCTTCTTAAACCAGACTGCAGCAAGCAAAAGGCCATTTTCCTTTTACTGTACTAACTTCCCCTGCCAAACATCCTTGACCCAAAAGGGTCTGGGAATAACTTTGCATCTGGCAGTGTAAGCTGTTTTTCCTCTTGGCTATCTGTCAGATCTCTAGTACTTTCTGCAGAATTCTGCTTGCTGCTCAGGACCATCTTCTGACAGCTAGAGCATGTCTGGCCCATGAAAGTCACCACAGTACTGGAAATCAAACCCTATGAGATCTTGGATTGCTTTAGTCTAATTCTAAGAAAAAACAGTACGTTTATTTTACTGGTACACTGGTACCTTTTTCCCAATTTACAAAGAAATATGAGTAAGTCTTTATTTCAACCGAAATACAGTAAATCCCTCATGCCTTATTTTCCAGACTAATTTCCTCTGAACTTCGTCCTCAAACCTATCCTTCTCATGGTAGACTGCTATAAGTAATTTTAACCTTTTCACCAGACAGACCAATAAAAGATCTTTTAGGACAATATGAAGCTCTTCCAACACCTTAGGAGGCAAGGTATGACTCTAACTTTTCATGCAATCTTCCTATCTCCAACCTCAAATCAGTATTTGGTTGTGAGAGCAGACAGTGCTCTAGTAAGCAAGCCTATCTCTTTACACTCATTTGGAGGACTGACATGCAAAGAGAGGTTTGTAAGCATTAGAAAAACCTGTATTAGATGTTTTCAGTATCCACTGAAGATTTGCTTCAGACAGAGGATGCAAAATCATGGTGTATTTTAAGATACCAGGTTAACTTTCACTCAGCAGGAAAAACAAACACACAACCAATCCCTAATCCTTCAAAAAACTGACAGCTGAGTATAAATTACCACCAAATAACAGATGTCCTTATTTATCTCATCTCCATTCCACTGCAACCTCCAGACTTACCTGGTATCCTGATAAAAGACCAGCCGTTCTGAGGCCTGATCCCTAAGAGCCCTCCTGGATGCTCCGGGAAGAACTGGGAGCACTGCTTCAGCCAGTCAGCTGCTAGCTCAGGGGATCCATGGAGTACACACTGCTTTGCTTCAAGGCTTCCTCCTTCCCTTAGTGCCCTGCGCTCGTATTCCGCACTTCGGTCATTGCAGTAGAACTCCAGTGGCACAGCTGTTACCTACAAGTAAATTAATAATAATCAATATTCTTATTCACATTTCTCCCTGTCCCCAAATCCCCAGTTCAAGTACCTTACCACAGGATCAAATTTTAGAAGTCATTATGAAATGTAGAAACAGAATCTTTGGTTAGGCTTAAACTAAACAAAAATGCAACATCTCTCCATGCCACAAAAAACATCATATGAATGACCAGGCACAGAAAACCTGCCTTTTGATAAACTATGCCTTCTGCCAACTGCTACACAACTGATAGCAAAGCTAGAAGAGTAACATCCTTGCTCTACCTCTCCTTTTGCCAAGATTTATTTATTTTCAGTTCCACCCTTCACAATCAAGTATTTATCTCATTAGCAGAAATTACACATATTGTCCTTAACAGAAATTCATGTGATAATTCAAAATTAGAGTGATTCATAAATTAGAAACGGGGAAAAAAGGAACGGCATATTTCTTGGGCTTTACAGTTGCTTTGAATGAAGTGGGCCACAGAAATAATGCTCTTTTTCTTGTGACATTCTATGAATCCTATGCCCTATTACCTGTTTCAGTACATACAACCCAGCTGGACCAACCAGTATTGCAAACACGGGAAGTGTGATTTCATGCCACGTGAGCTGCTCTGGAACAGCTCCATCAGTTTAACTCCCCCTTTTCTGCCCCATCCACCCAAATCTGTACAGAGTGGAAGGGCACATAAGCCAAACAGCTGAATGACAATGGCTGCAAGGTGCTAAAGAAAAAGTCTGTTCCAGCAGACAAGGCTATATTTTGTAAAATCTGCAGCTTTCTCATATCTCTCCCTTACCACAACAGGACAACAACCAAAAGCGAAACTGAGCCATGGTACACAGCAGGACAGACTGCTCTGCTGGATTTAACTTCAGGTACTTCACCAGGAGTTAAATACCATGATCCAAAGTAAACACAATTACAGCACTTTAATGCAAATATAACTGCAAAACAATTTACTGTCTAGCACAAGATTTCAAAAAACCCAAAAACAACAAAACCCCACAGATTACCAACTTCTTTCTACATTTTTTGAATGTAAGTCTGTTTTGGGAAAACATTCTGGGGTGTTTACAAAAGAAAGCTAGTAGAAGCTTTTACATACTATCTAAAGACATAATAATGTGTTATAAACTCACATAGAAATGAAAACAAACTTTACTGTTAAGACAACCTTACAATACAGGCTAGTAACAGAGAGATTTGAAATACCGTGACAATTTCTTCACCAATGTAAGAAGCAAATGTATCATTAATTTAGAAGTCGTTGTTGCTTTTATTTCAGAAGTACAATGAAAAAATCCCCCATGTACAGTCATGTAAATTAAAAATATTATCATGAATCCTAACAGTGTGCAAAATTACATTTCCTCCAGGACTGAAAAGAAATGTAACAAATGAACAACAGAGAAAACCAAGCTTGTGAGAGTTTTCACATTTAAAAGAGGCAAGTGGGGCTGCATAGGAAGAAACAGTACAGGAGGCCTATAGGTTTTCATGGTGAACAGTAAGCAGTGGACTTCCTGCAGAATTGAGATGGGGTGGGAATTAGGGCGATAATGGGACAACTGAAACATTAAACACAATAGAAGACCATCTTTGTATTACAGATGAAAAGCTTCTATATTTGAAGGGGGTTTAAATTTTTGTTCCAGTTTACTCTCTCTGGTGTGATAAAACTGCTACACTGAGAATAACATATACAACATTGTATCATGCAAATAAAAATATTTTAACAGCTTGTCTAAATGATAAGCAATAGACAGTTTAATTATCACCAGTTTTAAACAGTGCACTTTAGAACTGTAAGGTAAAGAGAGCAACCCATACCTCAGGACTGCCTAGTATCTTAGATATTGGCTGTACCTCGCTGAACATTTGTCAGCTAACTCAAAACTAACAGGTATTAAGCAAAGTGTTCTAGCTGGAACTGTGGCCCAGACCAGTTTCACAGGAGTTCTTCTCATAGGAAAAAAATTAATCTCATAGAGACTTCTGTTTACAAGGGCCAAACAATTGTTTAAATAGACTATTGAGCACAGTTGTAGCACTTAAAAAACAAAACAACAAAGCATACACAATCTTTGCAATAATGGTAAAGACATTGTTTTTCAAGATGCCAAGAGCTATTTTAATACCTGTCTGTGGGTCTTAAACTTAACCACACAAAACACTGCAAAGTGAAACAGGGTGTGTTAAGACTTTGAACACATTTCCACTACCTAAAAGGTACTCTAGAGTTGCTGCTATCCTGTGCTGCCACCTGCAGTCAAAGCATATGTTTGACCTTTGTGAAAAAAGGCAAAACCTCTTTCAAAATGCAAAAAAAAATTCAAAATGCAAGCAAGTTCTGTCACCTGAACACTGCTAACAAACCACAAATGATGGTGCAGACTTAGGTTGTTTATGAGAAACTATTCACTATCACATTTCAGTTCACATTTCTACACTGGACAGACGAACAAATACTCTTTTCAAGCACAGACAACTTGCCATATTGATTTCCAGGACCTAGATTTTCCACCCCTAGGACAGGCAGCCACTACACACAAAACAGAGCAGATTAACTTCTGCCACATAAACTTATCCTGTCTTCTGAAAAGAATACACAGATTTGTACACCAGGATTTTTACAAGACAGACAAAGTCAGAAGATTCTACAAGCCAAGTTTCAGTAACACCTCAACCTAAGGAAGAACTGGTAGGAGACAATCTTGACACAAACTCTGTGTGCCTCAGTGCTATTTCTACACTAACAAGAACTACTCCTCCTACATATCGGGTGCAAAACTGATTGACCTCTGAGGACCTAAGACTATCTTTACCATCAGTTCCTTTTTTTTAGAATGCAGGCACATATTTCTAGGGTACAGTCCTGTATCTTTTGCATGCCCTTACAAGTGAAAGCAAGACTTTTCTGAAATGGACAAAACAAAAAGGCTTTCATTCAAATTTGTTCACTCTCCTCTTTATTTTGTCATGGCGCATTTTTTCAAAATTTTCTCCGCAGAGGTTTGTTTTTGTGGTTTTACTAATAACAAAAGGTAGAGCAGTCTTCAGTATTAAATCCTCCTCTGTCAACATATTATTGTCAAACTGATTGATTGCAAATCATGGTTCAGAAATACATCAAAAATACAGTGATAGGGCTGTATGAATGCATTTCCACCCTAAATTAAATGAGTTAGTTTAGCTAAGGCAATTGTAAAATGCTTCCTGCATTTATATTCATGCAAAGTTAAACTTTCAGACAGTGTGAGATGACCAAAATGGCTTCACACAATATTCCAGTGTGTAAGAAATCTATTGAAATTAAACCAAACAGTATTATTCAAAATTTATTTAATTAGCTCCTTAATGACAATGCAAGATCCATCCTCCAAGTTACGTTTTTTATGATTGAGACCTGTCTGTACTCAGGAAAACTGCCTGAATAGAAAGAAGACTGACTCCCTCCATCAGCTGCTACATAAACATACGCTCCTATTTCTATCATTTGCTCCATTAACTTCCCAAAATTCATCACAGGTCAGACAACAACAGAAGGCTATAGCTTCTGGGAACATATGTGCTCTTTCAGGTCTTCTACACTCCTGCCAAAAGTTTCTAACAAGCATAAAATTAAATCTTTGTGCTCCTAGAAACAAAGGCCATGTCTACACTTAATCATTTTTATACACCAGCCAAACCAAAACAAATATCTTTTCTTCACTAGAATAAATGTCAGATGCGATTTTTCGCCTTTCCCTTCATTTGTAGCCTTCTAAGCCACACTCCACCCTCTCTGCTGTAGGGAGCAATTCAACATATTTTTCATCCATGATGCAAATTTAGGTACAAAGAGGGACAAATCAAAGGAATCTGAAGGCAAAGTGGTTTTCACAATTTACTCTAAGAATAACCTCTTGTTCTCCAAGCAAGGCAGTACATTTTAACAGGGAGGTGACATGTGACTTTGAGCAGTTGAGCTGGTTCCCAGCCCTTGAGCTGCTGACACAGATAAATTCAGCTTGAGCAGTAGCAGGTAGGTAATGAGCTTGCATTTGTGAGGTCCTGCTTGCCATCCACCCCTTCTCCAAATGAAAAAGTATAATTGCACATCATTTATGAGGCCTACAGCAATAACTTCAACAGTGACTAAAGAATATAACATCTGGATGGTCTGGTAATAAAATTGTATTTTGTCCAGTTTTGTCAAGATCCAGCAACATGGAATGCAATAGCCATAGACCTAATGAAGGTCTCTTTTGTCAGCCAGGAAACTTCAACTGAATTAATTTCAAAATTCATTTAATAGATGATGGAGAACCCCATGTAGTAGCACTAAACATCCAAAAGACCTAGAAAATGCCAACTTGAATAATCCTTATATACTGCAATTTGGTGATTCCTCTCCAGAGTGTAAGAGAGAAAACAAACACCCTTTTCCAAAAAGCATTGCTTCCCAGCTCTCTTTTGTCATCTGAGTTGACCACTCAATCATCTCATTCTGTGGTGATGACACTTACATCTCCCCCTTGGACTATCAATTAATAATTTACTTTAATATCTCTTCTATAATTGCTTTAGGTATTAGGAAAGAAAGTGAAATCTTAGAACAGCTCCTGTTGGGTGCATATTACAACTTTCCTTTTCCCTTCAGTACACATTACAGTCACTTCCCCTACGAAAAACCACTATTGAATATCGTAGGAAAAGGATATCCTCACAACAGCTTTACCCAACCAAAAGAAAGTCATATATCATTGTGTTCCAAAGACACAACTCTACCAAGGTTCAAAACACAATAGAAAATACAGAATTTACAACTTGGACTTACCCGTGGACTGGCTATGCACAGGAAGGACGGCAGCTCAGTCACCTGGCAGCATCGTACACATGAGGTAGCTGATCTCCTTCTATATATGACATGGTCCGAATAGCCAGTTACTGCTTTACAGTGGCTGCTGAACACAAGGTTCTGAAAACGAAATTAAGATTAAGAAGTTAAAGTCTATGAAGAAACACTACTCTCAAATCTTGTATCCACTCGTGAGGAAGACACACAAAGCACATTCTGTATGTATTTCTCTTTGAATAAGGACAACTCTACAAAACTTCTGCAGAGAATATGTGTAATATCTTTGTGTAATTTTTAGAACATTCAAGTCCAGAAATGTTTGCAATCAGAATAGATCATATCAATACTTGTCTTGATGCTCAGTTGGAATCAGAAACAATTTTTTTCTGCCTTTGAACCTTTTGACCTTAGCTTTTCTAATGAAGGCAGTACAGGAATATTCTAGTAGGTCTGACACTCAGGGTGTTTTCTAGCTACTCATTTATCTATTCTCAGTTAAAATTATATTTTGCAGAGAGAAAAAAATTAAGAATTTAAATAAGGCTGGATTGGTATCTTTAGACTTGCATCTTTTCCTTCTCTTCTGTACAAAAGGGCTCTAAATTTTATCCTGAAGATTTTAAAAGTGCTAGCAGGGTTACACACATGAACAAATCTATGTTTAAAACCTTGAATTTGCCAAAATGTCCTTCTGATACAGAAAAATATACTGACTCAGAAGTGGAGATACTCAAATGACAGTATAGTTTAAAGAAAGGAAAGCTCTTTGAAGATGCTGAACTCTACATAGAAAAATAACAAAAAATGAAATTTTCTTTGCTTGCAACAGTTATAGCTCCTTTTTTATTGTAAGTATCTGCATCAAAAAAACAAAATAAACTGCTTATAGACTAAGCCATTTCTGCCACTTAGTTTTTATTGACTCTTCTATATTCATAAAGATCCATAGTTCTATATTATATTTGTTTCCTATAGTATGCAGAGCATTAGTCTCCACAAAATAGGAAACTAGCGATAATTTTAGAAGCAGTAAGAGGTGTACCTCTCACTGCCATAGGACCACAGGATGTGCCTTCCTGGCAATTCCAGCACTTAAGTTCACTTAAGTAAAAAGGTAAATGGGATCTCAAGTTTTGGTATTTTTCTGCTCCAGTTCCTAATGCACCAAAATTAATGGCATGCTACTTTTATTTTACAGAGCCTCCCAGTTTTATAAAATCTGAGTATTTGAAGTGGTAAACATCCAGATACATGACAGAAGCAGACACCCTGTATAGCATGTCATTCACTGGATATATGCATTTCTATGTATGTCAAAAAATGCTAGAAAACACCCACAGCAGGAGTTTATTATGGATCATGCATTCTGGGCCCTTTCATCTCCATTCACTGGGCAAGATGCAGATGGCAA
Organism: Motacilla alba alba; assembly: GCF_015832195.1. Taxonomy (NCBI): domain Eukaryota; kingdom Metazoa; phylum Chordata; class Aves; order Passeriformes; family Motacillidae; genus Motacilla; species Motacilla alba. The sequence goes on from NC_052020.1 coordinate 24,787,096, forward strand.
GCATGTATCATTTGGAACCTGCTGACAAGAGAGGTGAACAGTCTGACTCTACATACATGCCAGCACTACCTGCACTCAACCCTAGCTCCTAAGCACGTCCTTCAGCTGCTGCCAGTGAGACTCACGGGCTGGAGCTGGCAAAAATAAAGTTTCTACTCTGACTGAACATTTCCTCCTCTATATATGAAAACTGAGAGCTGAAAGTTGACAATAGTCTTTCAATGACACTCAGCAGAGCTAAAAAGTACAGGTCAAAGCTTGGCCCACACTGGATAATGTGAAGTGATCCCAAAACCAGGCTCTTACTCAGCTGACAATTCTTAACCAGTAATGCTGGCTTAAGCAACAATTGCTTTACAGGTTTTCTCCAGTCCTCACAGAGCCCATTGTTGTTGGCCTAGCTGTCTTGTATTCATTAAGATGCTGATCAAGATGAAAACAAAACCTTGCCCCTCTGCTCCAAGTGAGTTTTGTGACATGCTTCACCACCTGGTAAAACTGGCCATGTGCTGAAACAATAGTGAAACAACTCACAGGACTGGAAATACATGCCTGTGGACAATGGATATGAACGCTGCCTTACTCATCTGAGAACAGAAACAGTGGCAACAGGGCACCAACACTGCTGCTAAAAAGGGCAAGTTCTTTCCCATGATATATTTGTGCCACTTCCTGTGCTGATTTTATCTCCTCTCCCGAAGCCTCTTTGGCTACATATCTGATGAAACAAAAAATTCAACAGCCATGAAAATACAAGGTTTTCTGCAGTTGGCTCATACAAGGATGTGGGGTATGCCTGCATCAGCAGATGCAGGGCTCCACAGCTGAGAGTAAAGAAAGGACAGCAAGAGTCAGAGGGGGAAGAGTGAACAACTGCTTTAGCTCAAAGCCTCTCTCTTCCCCACCCCACCTCTTTTTAATGAAGAAAAATCATCATTGCAGGCAGTCACAAGAGCTTTCTGCTAAGTCTTATGACAGCAAGCACTGACATACTGATTGTGGCCCTGGTCAATAGAAGGGTTTGGTTAATTATTTCCTGGAAAGTCAGAATACAAGAAATGGATAGAGAGGAAGTTAACAAACTGTAATTCCAAACCTATGCAAGTTTGCTACTTAATTCTCTTCTGGAAAACAATATCAAAGACCGATTTAAGATGACTTTAGGGCAACTGAAGTACCTAGGAGGATACAAATAAAGCTTCAAGAAGGTACTCTAAATAAGAGAAAAATATTTGTACCTGGGCATTAATCTGCTTTGAGTGCTGGATTCCTGTGTACAAACTATGAGCAGGTCACATAAGAAACATCCCTCTGAATTCTGACATATGCAGCTGTTAAGTATTCATGAATGGAGCAGTCACCAGATATAACAGGGACAGTGGAAACCCATCGGCTTCCCATCAACCACATACATGGAAAAGACTGGGTAAAATTACAGAACTGAACACAGCCACAACTCTGAAATGGCTCACATACTTTAGCAGAACAAAGCCAAAAACCAAAGAGGAAGATTGTTAAAAGCCATGAATGTACAACTATGCACTCCAAAAAGTTAAAAGAGGGTCTCTTATACTGCAAACAGAGCTGCACATAAATATGGGTGATTGCTACCAACATCTTAAGCCCATTAACACTCCTGAATTTTTAAATAGAAATAAAATTACAAAAGGAAAGGAGGGAAGGGTTCATGTAAACAGAGCAGATTTTATATTCATTTAATTCAATGCATACAAATGAATACATATCATGTGGAGGTGTTGAGCAGGAGCAATGAAGAGATCTCACATTCTGCAAGCAATTTCTGTATTTACATTATTAAACATATCTTTAGACAGATGCTACTTAAATTTCAGAAATATCCATTAAAAATAAATGTCTCTTTTTCTACTGACTTATTTTCATACTTTGTCTCTTACATCGGAAATGCTGATCTGAGCAGTTAAGAAAAGCCTTCCCAGATTTTTACCATTTCCTTTTTTCCTCTTTTCTCACCCTTCTCATTCCCTACATGTTACTATCTTATGAAGCCCAAGAGGAAGCCTTGGGGAATGCTATATTGAAAGCTTCTCCAGTTTGAGCTAAGGAAAAAGCTAGCTCATTTCACTCACAATAATGTGCAGTGCTAAATGACAGGCATGTAAAGGGCAGCTTGATCTTCAGCTCTCCTTTAGGTTCTGCACTGCCCAACCACCCTTTCTTTTTTTTTAAGGTGTTCTAAACATAAGCTCTGCAAACAAAATTCTGTAAATATAGCTTATTTTAAAGTGACTTCAGGTGGTAATTTGTCTAACAGGAAGGCTAGAAAACAGCTTTAAAGTATCTGTCATATCTGCAGGACTATTCTTCCTTTAGATTCACTGGGGTTATCACAAATGCACTGTATTGTACACACTGATGAACTCTGCTCCTCAGCTGGCTTTTTTCTGTATCGAACTTATTATTGCAACAGTCATTAGTTACACACAGTCAACAGCCCTGGGAACCCCTAGGACACAAGTACTGACATCCTCAAAGAACAGAAATTATCTGGAGAAACCAAAGTAATGTTTAAATCTTGCTAGACTGTAGTATAGGTGGGTCTGTAGCCTATTCTATTAATTTAATCATTAATATTAAAATCTACATATGCATATTCTACATCTTACATTTAAAATCTAAAATCTTAATCCATCTTGTGTCCTTCAGGAAATCTAATGGTTTTCATTTTGATATTCATACACACCAAACCAAGGGCTATGGAAGGACTCAGACCATCTTTCTACATATGTAAAAATGATTTTTTTTCTGATACCATCTTCTTTATTGCCACACTTATACGACAACACAAAAATTCTCCTTAATTCTTCTATGTACGAACAAGAGGACAGAGCTACGCTGCAGTTTCAGAGATAAGCACTGCAGGCACTATAGAAAGAGCTGAGTGTAATCTTAAAAAAAACGAACTGAAAGCAAATTCATGTAGCATAGAGATTTTATCAAGCTAGACGTGGAAACATGGACTATTGAAATACCAGCACAGCTAGAGTTAACAGGCACACATTCACTTGGCTGGCTCTTTGTTTGATAACTAGGAGGACTCATTTTGTTGGCTTTGCTGTTAACGCTGCAAAACATGACACCAAGTCCAAGGTTGGTTTCCTACTGCTTATGCGTCTTCAATTTCAACTTCCTCTACACAATATTCAATTGAATGCTGGCTATCTCCTTTCCCCTTCCAGACTCATGAGCAAAAGCAATATTCCCTTGAGAAATTTGGCACATTCTCACTGTTTCAGAAATGATTTTTTTTACTGCATATCTGCTAACTGCCCCAGATGTTTTCCTGACTCCACGCTAGCACTTCTGTGAACTTATTTCCCAGTGAACTGAATGGAGTCTTAATCTAACTCAGGAAATCAACTGCAATTTAGTCATAAAAAGGCAAAAATCTTCACACATATCCTAGGCCAAAGAGTAACAAAAATGATCTTGCATTACACAGTAATTTGAATACATCTGGATCTACCAGACAGTAGCAGAAGCAAATTTCAGAGTAGAAATACAGCACTGAAAATGCTTGCTCACCAACTATAAAACACTGTCAGGCTGGTCTCTGTTTTCCCCAGCTGCTGCAACAATGTATTGAATTGGACAAGAGAAGAGTAGTTTCAGCCAGAAAAAGACCATTTTGCATGTAAAAAAACATTATTAAATGTTTTTATTAAACTCCTAAGCTTACATATAGAGTCTATCCCTGACAAATCATGAGTCTAGTTCTGTTGCTCCTGTATCTACTTTTGGTGCTCCAGTAATATGATGAAGTCTTTTAAGTGAACTGATTTATTCATTATAGCAAATTTTGAAATGTAATGCCACATGTGAAGGAGACAGGGATTAAATTATTTTTATGTTCAGCACTCTGGAGTTTCTTAATTGTATCTAAAAAAGCAGATGGTATCATCATCCCTTTATCAAGTCTGTTCTCCCTGTTTCATAAAGGACAGAATGGTTTTCACCATTTCTCACTCATGAGGATTTGTTACTGTCTCCAGATCACAGAAATTTTGCTTACCTGCAGCAAAGTGCAGCTGTGCAAGTTAGGGAAAGACAGTGGGAAATTTACATCAAGCAAGAAATCCCTGTTCCTCAGAAAACATGACCCCTGCTCTTTGTCCTCTTCAGTCTCTGTCCAGAAGCGCATGTGATGGAGCCTGTAGGATGCTTTCAGAGACAGGAAAAGAGCTAACCATCTGGAAAAAACCACAGGAGATGCATTTATTCACTGCTTTGTGAAAGAAAGGCTTGAATATATGTACAGCATAACTGTATTTGACAGAAATGAGGTTTCTCTCAGAATATCAGGCTTACAGCATCCTGCGTTAAAGAAAATAATTTCTGCTAGACATCTTCAAATTTTTCTTATTTCAATTTTTTTCTAAGGTGGCTTAACTGAATCTAAGTGATTAAATCAGGATATACTTTGAAGCACTTAATCTAAAATGGTCAAGCCCCACTTAGCCACTACTATTTAAAACCACATCGACTTTTCTGTAAATTACATATAAATTATTCATAACAACATGTGTAGTGAATGCAGAATTTATCATAAATACCACTGAGACACATCAAGAGAAATCTGAATTATGTTACTGAAGTGCAGTCAAGAAACAGTAATTCAAAATAACCAGAACAAAAAAATAATATTACACTTAAAAAGCCCTAAATCTCTATGTAATAATAAAGACTTACTTTTAGTCTAAAATTTCTTACAGTCCCTAATAACTTGACTCAGAGTCCTTTCAGACTACACTATAACTTAAAAGATCACCTCTCCTTTCAACATAATACAGTTGATGCTATAAATCCACAGTTCAAAGCCTATGCCTCAGAATGACATTCCACATTAAAAACAAGACATGTGGAAAGTATGGCTAAGGGCTGAAGTACAACTACCACAGCAAAAGCTTATTCCACGTGTGATCAAGTGCAACTGGTAAGAACTGCACTGAACTGGCCTTCCAAAGTCTGGATTTTATGCTTGATAACACCAGCAACCTGCAGCATGACACTAAGCAAACTCAGCTTTTGCCCTTTGACCATCCTGTGTATTTACAATGTCAACTCTTTGTAACACAGGGTTTTTTGTGACAGGGCATAAAAATTGCATTGCATAATGGCGCCCTATACCTGGAGGAACACTCCAGAAGCTGTTCTAGTATTAGACAGAGAAATGATAATATTAAGAGGCACAGAAAGTGCAGGCTTGGAGGGGAATGACTGACATCATCTGTACTTTTCCCGTAATTACTAAAAGAGAAAAAAAACCATTGTCCTCACCTGGCTAAATGTCCCTGATTCATAAGGTTTGCCATTTCTGCTGGAGAGACATCAATAAACCGCAGGAAAGAAAAACAGCTTTCTTCATTGACGCCTAGGTCACAGAAATACTGAAGTTAGGCCAACACATTTCACAGACACTCATAGCTGAAAACTAAATTTCCTTCATCAATTCAGGATATACATTCTATGACACATGACAAATCCAGGTGAGAAAACAGGAGATCCTAATTTAACCTAGATCTTTTAGAAATACTGAAAATTCAATCTGAATCTCTGTTGCCAGACTCCACAATCCAGTTCATTTTCCAGTGTGGGCAAGAGAAGGGCTCTTACCAAAAAACAGAAATACATTCTAGGCCCAAGTGCAGCGGACATTTGTTTCATTTATTAAGAATCAATAGGCAGTGTGCATATTTGTAAATTTGAACAAATATCTTCGAGACAGCAGACCAGAACATGCATACCTCAGGATGCCTGTCTCACATGCTTCCTCTCACCCAGGAAGTCAAATGGGTTAGAAGGAGCTGCAGGTATTGGTAGGGAAAAGCCTTGCAGGCCCACCCATGTGCACTGCATAGCCCCAACACCAGGTGAAGAGGTCCATGCTAACAGATTTCAGTATAGTAATGCAGCCAGTACCTTTCTTGCTTTACATTTCTGCAGATTTTCCCATCTTAGTAGCTGAGTGATCTAATTAGCTCTTGTAGGAAAAATATTCAATCATTGATAATAAATTGTATCTGTCAATATCAGTAGCTTTTCCGGGGTTTTTGTTCATTGATAGATTCTGGGTCACTTGCATCTCATCTAGTTTCTAGTTGAAAGTAAGCTGGCAGTTTAAGATACAACACACAATGTACTGAAATGAATCCAAGATTTCTTAGAATTGAATCTATGAAAAATTCACTTTAGACTAAAAAGGCAGCACTAATCTCTTGAAGCAAGTTGAAACAAGACAGACTGAATTAAGATACTGCACTAGGATTAAGCAGTAACTAAATGACAAGTTTTCAACAGACTCTTCCATCCTTTCCTTTCTGAGAAAATGAAATGTATGTATAAACACTAACAAAATTCTAGTAAGTTCTAATCAGATTATCTACGAGAACTAAGTACTCTGGCCTCTCAGTCCTTCCCCCTGGAGAAGAAGACATATTAAAATCCAACTTGCTTCCCAGGACTGAAAACCTACCCTTCCTGTGGAAGAGAGACTGCTGGATGTGGTCTGGTGCAAATGGCGAAAGTAAAACCCGTAACCACCTGAAAATTAAAGGAACAAAACCAAACAACATCAATAAGAAGGTGTTAACACATAACATGTTCAATCATACAAAGCAGAAGATACAGAGTAGCCATTCACTTCTTCATTGGAAGTATTTTAGTGCTCTGAATATCTGGAATTGGACAGCAGTAGAAGGAAAGTGTCATCAGTCTACACGCACTGCTGTTAATTTGACACTGAGACACACCATTGTTGTGTTGGAACTGCATTATATGTTCTAGAAAAGCTGATCTTGTCTTCATACATGTCTCTCTCATCTCTTCCCTCAGCACTTCTCATAACTGAATGCAGACAAAATTAACCAAGAATTGCCAGGGTTGGAGAAAATAGCAAACTGCACTTGGGCAGCTTCTCCACATCCAAGGTGAGCATTAAAAGCTGTCAAGGCACTAGCAGATGGTCACCATGGTTATACCATGTTGCAACAGACAGGTACTGACAGCTTCCTTGCATGAGAAAACTCACTGAAGGGAAATCAGGTGGGGCTTTTTTGTTGTTTCAAGGATCTTTTAAAGCTTAATTCTACCACACATCATCAGCAACAACTCTAAATTCCTTTTCCTGGCTTTCTTACTCAATCAAAGGGATGTTTCTGTGATTAGGATTCCCCCAAGAAAGAGCACCTTTATCAGATGTTTAACAGCTGAATGACTAAAAGGAAATGGACTGTTCAGCCAACATCATTTAAGTACACCAGGTAACGGAGCTAATTAGCATTTATAAAAATAAGTGTAAGTAATAATACTAAATATGCTAAACTGGATAGGAAGTGGAATAGGCTTGCCTGTCCCGTGAGTGGTTAAAGACCCTGATCTGTCCATGACGGTAGAGGAACTTGGAAATCTGGTATGGCTTTAGGGAGATGTGAAATGGAGACCAAGTTTCTTGTCGCTCAAACAGCTCTGGGTGATTGCACACCTGTAAGACAGAGAGCATGTCAAAAGCTGGGAGGAATTAACTCAGTCCGATGCAGCATCTACATCCCAAATCAATCATAACCAATGATTGCTGAAACTTTAGTGTTGCTTAATATTGCATGGTTATTTTAGTATATCTGCTCAAATTTATTTACAGCATCATACCTTTTGCTATTCATATAACAGCTATTGCATCTTCTTCCCAAGTGAATGGCTTCCTTCAACCAAACCAACCTTTGTAACCAAACCAGTTAGCAGATGCATGCATCATAGGGCTAAAGCTCTTCTTCACCCAACATCAATGCTACACTGCATCCGAAACACAACTGAACTGCATGCAAACTTGCTTGCCTATGCCAGATTTTTTCAATATGGTGTTTTCTAGAAGCCATATCTTAGTTTTGTGCTAATCAATGATCATACTTTTCAAAAATTTTTATTTAAAATAGCCTTACCTTTCTAAACTGCATGACTAGATTCATGAGACTACTAGTGGTGGTCTGTGCTTGCTGAGTGGTGCCCATTGATGACTGCAAGAGGTCATCAATAGAGATTTTGTTTTTCAGAGCTTGGTACAAGAGCTTCTGTCGACTTGTTTGCTGGCAGTACATAAGAATTTCAATCTGCAAAATGATAATGAAGATTTAGCCATTCCTCTCTCTAAAATGAAGGATGATAACATTAGTGTACATAAAGCTGAAACACACCTTGAGGAAAACATAACTTTCTCAAAAATACATTTACAGGCAGTTGCATTCAGATCTGCATTTCAGGATCTAACCTGGAAAGGACTTAACTGATAGGTGTGTTTTGGAAGGCTTGTGCAACGATGTAGGAGACAGACCTTTAAAAGTACATGAACACAACTAAGTAAACAGATGGATTCTTAAGATGCTGACATCACACCTGCAGCTGATCAGTTTAAAATGTGACTTCAATTCTACCATCCTACAGTTCCCCACTTAGAGCTGTGCTAAGGAGTGTCAGGGCCCACAGCAGCGACAGGTGCATCACACAACAACAGTGTCTGTGGAAAGTACACTGAAATTACTAAGCACATCAGAACAAACCAGATGGCTCTCAGCCAATGTCTCTCAACCTGGGGACTGCTGAACACAAGATCATCTAGTATTGCTAACATCCATGTGAAATTAAGAGACTAGCAAGAGAAAAGAGCATGATGCTGCCACTGTGTATTTCTCTGTACAGGCAAGCAAAAAAAAAAAAATCCTGAATACATGCCAAATTCTTCAAAAAGGCAACTGGAAATGTTTATCACCCAGTAACTGATGTATCAACCTCCTTAACTGTCATTAGGGATACTTCTAGCAACTAAACCAGAACTGAAGATATTTCATTTTTAACTGGTAACAAAATGCTTTCCAAGAAAAATGTTTGCTAATTAGAAGTTCTTCAGTTACATTCATATCTAATGACATTGCTGGGATGAAGTGCAAGAAGGTGAAGGTCGAAGAGAAGTCCACAGTCAAATTTCAGGTATGCAGACTGACAAACAAGTTTGCAAAAACCAGATCAAAGAACAGAGCTATGACAATAGAGCTGTAATACCCATTCCAGAGAAATACTTCTTCTCACCTTATCTGACAGTTCATTTTCCACATCCTTCTTGATTCTTCTCAACATGAAAGGCTTCAGGATCATGTGCAAGCGGGATAGCTGGTCTGAAATAAAGGGAAAGGGAAAGAAAGAACAATTACTTCATCAAAAAGGAAAATTATTTGGTGTTTTATGACAAACTAAGTCCCTAACTGCTCAGCCATTTCCCCCCACGAGAGTTCTTACAGCAGAGAGTTGATATTTCTCTGTTGATTTTTCTTTTTTAAACGAGTGCTGTGCTACGCTGATTTTCTATTCATTACACATACTATATTACAGTCAGAAACAGAAACTTCAACATAAACTATCAACAGCAATCCAGTAATGTTCCAATCTTATTATGCATCCTCTGCTTTAGATGCCACATCTCATAGAAAATTTAGCCATTATTAGTTTGAAAAGGCAACAGATTCTTAATATAAAAATTATAGCAGTTACACACTGCACTCACTCTCATCAATAGCAGATTTGTTCTCTGCATGGCTCTCTATGTCCTTAGAAAACCACTCATTGAACTCTTCATGGGAATCAAACAGTGTTGGCATGATAAAATGAAGCAGGGCCCATAGCTAAAAGGAGAGGAGAAAACACCAGATTAGCAAAAGTCATCCCCCTGTGCACAAGGTAACTGGGGATCCCAAAATCTTGCAGCTCTTTATTAAGCAAAATCACTTTACTAGATCATGAGACATGGGAAAATTAAACAAAACCCCAGCTGCATTCTCTTCCTGCCTCTCTTCACAATGCCACACATATCAGCTTAACAGAACACCATTAGAAAGCAGTGACAAACACAGCCTAATTACTTTAGCCAACAAAAGGAAAAGTCACTAGAACTAGATTTCTTCCTGTAATCTAAGTATTACTTCAAATATCTTTAGTTTTATTTAAATGTGTGGCAAGTTTCTGTAGTTTTCCCTCCCAGGGCTGATCCCATGTTTGCTTGCCAGTGGTTTGCTACAAGCATGATCCTGCAACCACACAAATGCAACACATTTCTTAACTGTTTCCATATATTTAGTATGTATTATTGTTAGAAAGAAAAATCCACTATTTTGAGCTCCCAAATACCTCAGCCATTGTGTTCTGGATTGGGGTCCCAGTCAACAACAATCTGTTTCGACACTGGAACTGTAGTAGGATCTTCCAACGAACACTGATGAATAAAAGAAAAATAATTTCTAGAGAAAACTGTAGAATTATATGAAACATAAGATATTTTAAGGCAAATTGTTTCCAGTGAGTTTCCCAAATGATCTTTGGAAGCCACTGGACTAGACTATTACAGCTGTTCCCCAGTCTTCCAAAAGAAAACTACAGGAAAAAATAGCCTTTTTCCAATTAAAAAAAATTAAGAGTGTAATTTATTTTATTTTTCTAAGTATCTTTTTTACTCATTTTTAAAACAAATGCTTACTAAGAAAGTCTCATGATCAGAATAATTAACTTTCCAAAAGAAACAGGTGCTTTGAATCAGAATGCCATGTATTTGTCACACTTTAGAAGAGGAAGCGTATAGGCTACTATGGCAGGAGTGCTGAGCTATACATTAAAATCCTCTTCGAGGGCTGGTTTCCCAAGAATATCGAAGAGACAAACTTTGGTCAGAATGAGCCTGCGTCTAAAGCAGTCCTCAACTTACCGTGTACAGTGGCAACTTGGACAAAGGTTATGGGAAAGCAATTACAGAAATAAAGACGGACAAATCCATTACTTGAAAACAAACAGAAAATTTTCTGGCAGAGCCTCATGACACAGATTGGGCTTTACTGCAGCCAACAGTACTCATGGGGTTCTGACCTTCATTCATGTCTGGAAGTGCCACTGAATAAGGAATCAAAATAATGCATTTAATGGTGCCAATATAAGCTAAAGACTACAGACCATTCACCATGCAGAATTCTGTGAGTAGTCAGGAGGGAAAGTGGACAGCATTTCACTCTATTTTGTTTAACTGTCCTGTGCTCCATACAAGTTTCTGCTCCAGAGCTACCTTTTAAATATATTTTACATATTTGGAAAATCTAAATGCAAAAAGCCTAATGGACCAATCCAGTGTCAGAGAGTTACATACATATTTAACAAGGTTAGATACTTAAGGGGTCTTATGTGTGTCAATTTTAACTTCTATCAATTTATGTTCTCTTGATGCTTTCTTCTTCAAGAGGCTGATCCACAGAAAAGATTTTGTTTCCAGTTAGTTTATTACCTGGAGCTACTCTTGAGTGCTTGTGCTTCATCCAGCACCATATACTGCCACTTCACTCGCTGGAAATACTTCACATCCTGCACTACCAGCTGGTAACTGGTAATTACCACGTGGAAAGGAGCATCCTGAGTATACAATGTCTTCTACAACCACAAAAGGAGAAACAAATGTTCACATAATGTAAGTATATTGTCGAGAGTTCACTGCAATTTCAGACTTCTGTTTTCCAGTCTTCTCATTACTATTGCATTTTCCACAGCTGACTTGTAAAATTAATTATATCACAGTTATTCAACTAGTGGACCTGGACTTCAGCCCTTGAACAATTTCAGACACTTCTTAATGCGCAAGACAAGACCTGGGTACTGAACCCTACAAAACTTCTTATTGTTAAATAAGGAACAATCTTGACATAACTGCAGGGATTCTGAATTGGGGCATCCCAAGCCAGGTTACTCAAACAGAATAAACAGTCCTTGACATTGAAACTTCCTGCTTTATTTACAGAGCTCTAGTTCTCCATCTGAACCCCACACCGCATTGAATTGCCCTGTATGGTACTGCTCTTCAGCACAAGAGAAGTCTTCCACCTCATTATCCTAATGAAAATGCTACAGGAATTAGAAAACTCTGCATCCACACAGTAGTTTAGTTTGGTGATGTGTAGCAACAGTTTCTGTTTTCCTCTGCACAGAGAAAGACAGTCAAAGTACACATTCATGCTGGTATTACCTGACTCCAGAACTTTCTGATCACCTTTCTATCATGGGGATTTCCCCAATAAGGTAGCACCTGAAACAGTAAAAAAAAATAGGAAGACATTATTTTCAAATAATGAAACCAGCTCTGGAATTTTATAGTCTGCAGTCTACAAAATGACATACTTCTTTAAAACAACAAAAAGGGAAATTATCTTTTTACCATTGAGAAAAATCAGAAAGCATTTAAAAATACTTTGAAAAAGAGTATTCCAGGAAAAGGCATCAAACAACTTGGCCTGATCAAGCTATGCTAAGAATCTAAAAATGCCCATTAGCATTTAGCACAAACCTTCTAGTCAGGTTTTTCTAAAAATTAAAAATTTTAATTTGCTTATGGCAGAACGAGGTCTGCACTCAACTGCTATAGTTAAAGCTGGAGGCCTAGAAAGCTTGTTGCCTGTTTAACAACTTCCATGGTCCTGTTGGTTTTCTATTTCAGAACCGACCCCAAAAACCTGAGACGAACTTAAAATGTCTGGCAGAGATATATTTAATATAAGGATTTTAAAAGCAAGCATTACTGCCAGAGAAAGCTGTTAAAGCACGGGTCCTATTAGTTAGACCTTTGCACAGCACTGATTCCTGCCACTGGTTAATAACACTGTACTGCCATCTCCTGCCTGGAGGAAAGACTTACAGTCAGCTAAGACTGGGAGGTTTGGGAGGGAGGAAGAATGCTGCTTTCTGAGGTGGTGAGAAGTCTTACAACTTCGACTGACAGATTCCAAAAGCCTTTAATTGAATATCTTCCTATTGTTCTGTTTGTAAAACAACCAGACTGATCAAAAAGTGATTTGTCTTTTAGTTTACATATTCTGCCATGGACATAAATTCACTGTGATTTACTACAAACAGAACTGACTGCACACTTCTGTAAGATTAAAGGAAGAAAAAAAACTGGTTGAAAAAAAAGACTGACTGAAGTTGTAAACATGTGACAGCAAGCTTAGAAAACTTCTTCTTAAAATACATTTTGTTCCATGGATGAGGTAAATATCAGCAGGCAGTAAGATAGTATGCCAAAGAATGCTATACAATGATATAAACAGTTTGGTGTTTAAGTCAAAAAAAGAGAAAACTATCTTTTCACAAGCATCCTGACTGTATTTTTCAAACGTTTGCTGTATTTCATTCCTGAGAAGGAGAAAGCATAAACAGTTGCTTCCCTATTCTATACAATGACTGGATCAAAGGAAGTGAGAGAAAGCAGATAGAATGGCTAACAGCTCTCAAGTTTTTTAATCAAGAGCCCCTATTATTCTGGGCTATGAAAAGACATGAATGGATTATTTTTAGGTTGTGTTGGTTATTTTTTTTTCTTTTGAATACCTCCTCAAAACACAAGTGTTTGAATTTCTTCATTAGTTTCTTTAAAGGCTCAGTAATGACAATATATTCCAAAATACAAGTCACTCGAATAATCCAGTACTGAACTGTGTCTAGCACAACTTCTCCTCATACAGACACCTCAAACTAAACAACACCACAACCAATGAACAGCCTCATCAGAGATGTCCAAAGCAAGCTATTTGGTAAAAGTTAGCTAAGTCCTTTAATTTTGCCTTGCCCCAGATCAAAAAATCTAGTATCACTTATAGTAATAGATTCAAAGTTTTTTCCTCACACTTTTTTAGGTAGCCAAGATATTAAAACAATTAGCCTGATGTTATTGGTATACTAGTTACCCACAACTAGGTGTCTTCTACTGTTTTCTGTAAAAAGGAAAATCTGAAGTTTCAAAAAATACCAATCAAGACTTCTTTCTATCAAAGTTATTATATTAACAACCCAATTACTTAAATTATTATATGTTCCTCTTTGCAGATGTAATCGCAAGCTTCTGACACTTTTGTCTATCCTGAATTCTGAAATTACAGCACTATTTTAGCAGTACATATTTCTTTTCAAATTTTCCTTTGCAACATTCCAATGTTTTCCACTGGGGGACAGGTAAGCAGCTTGTTTATCAGTAACTGATAGTTCCCTGCTTTCTAATTTACTATTTACTATGTTTTCACATTCACAATATACCTGAAAAACCCCATTTGTTTTCTTTCAATCTTTTTGTTTTTATCTTTTATCTTTGTGCTTCACTTCTCTGCTTTTTCTTGATTATTAACTGTATGTCCACAGTTCTTCTATTTTTTTGTAATAACTGCATTTTGCTTCCCTCTTATCTGTTCAGTGTTTGTTCACATACAATCTTTATCTGACTCAAATTCATATGAATGACTGAAAACACAGCTCTAACCCTAACGACATTACATAAAACTTGATATATAATTCTTGGTTCTGCTGCCAGGCCCATATGTTAAAATTATGCATCCACTTGCTGACCTACTACAGTTCCTTACTGAGAAGGTGTCTTTAAGTCAATGCAAAATGAAAACCATGTGATTAAAGTCACAATATTTTTAAACCCTAAATAACTGAACACTTCAGAAAAAAAAAACCAGGATGATGGAGAAAAATACCAGAAACTGGTATTTTTCTCATTACAGAGTTTCATATTCAGTAAGCACCCAGATGTGATACAGAACTCAGGAGAACAAAATGGTTTGCTCTTGAGGAAACAGAAAGAACTTTCTTGGACATGCTTATTACCTTAAATTTAGGTACAAATCTGGCAAACTCCTGGTGCCAGTTGTTCAGAGTAGAGGCAGGTGAAATTATTAAAAACGGTCCCCAGATGTTCTCTCTCTGGAAAACATGCATAAAAAATTAAATTACAAAAAATAATTGAAGGGAGGTGATAAAGAGATGGTTTGATATGGCTTTAAATCTACTAAATGACAGTGACTACATGAGAGGGAACTGTATGCAAAATAGCAAAACTCTCCCAGTACAGCAGGGTGATACAAAATCAATGTTTAACGAAAACTTATTTCATAACAGCACAGTTCTTCCCAGAACAAACTCCTTTGTTTCTGAGAGTTAACACCTGCATGTTACTAACAGCCCTTGTCATTTTGATAAGAACTTCAAGTCACATCCAGAAACTTTGCTCTGCCCCATCACAAATTACAGTGCTCTCTGGTGAATAACTGAGTTGATCCATTAGTATATTAGCAGTTACAAGCTGGCCCTCCTAAGGGAGAGGCAGAAGAATAAAGCCCTGTGTAACCTTCAAAAAACGTCAAGGTGCAGTGCCACAGATGAGCTCAAGAATCTTCAGCTCTGCACGCCTGTACAGTATTTTGGCCAACAGCAGCAGTAACATAAAGAAATGCACACAACTGTCACTTGGTCACTAGCCCAGCTAATTTTGCTTCTAGTATCACTTCACTGATATCTCCTATTTAGGGCAAGTGACTGGATTGCAATCAAGACCTTTATTTTTTTAAATAAATGTATCTATTTCTGCATTAAGAAGTAAGCTCCTGTTACTAATTCTGTTTTGTTTGTCTGCCCTGGCATAGAAGAATCGCCGTGCTTCTTAAAAAACCCCACTGGAATATGGAAATTAATGCTAATTGCCATGAAGCTCAGAATCCGAGCACTTTGATCAGTAAAACTCAGTGAACCATCAAGTATGCAACTTGTTCACTCCTGAGGCTTTTACATTCAGTGCAAGTGAGAAGATTTTACACTGTGAATAAATGAAAACTCTATATAAATAAAAATTGACATACATACATACTTATAACTATTCCAATGGCTCCATGTGAAAATAATGTATAATATACCCTTTAACATATTTAAGCTTTATAAACAAAAATTCATTTCCAACATGTGAAAAGTATGCGTCTTCTATCAAGCATACTACCCAGAAACAAGCTATAACCCACCTACCTCAGCCAGATGAGCAAGGAGAGCAATACTTTGTACTGTTTTACCCAGACCCATTTCATCTGCCAGGATTCCATTGATGCCCTGCAAAAGATCCATAAATGAACACCTTCACTTTACCACTTTTTAAACTACAAAGAACTGGCAGAACAGTTGCTACTGAATTGAGGGGGAACAGCCCCACTGTAACAACTCTGAAACTTTATCATCTCTTGCATCTGCTCCTGAGAGGTAAGCGATCTCAACTGTATTTCATTCATCTCTCAGTCCAATTTTCCCCTAAGCCCCTCTGCACTTCATGATCCCATTGTGACCTGGGCACAGTCAGAAGGACAAGACTGCCTGAAGTTTATCTGCTGACCCAAGCCTGAAACAGTATGCAACTCCAAGCAGGAAAAGTCTACTCCATGTATGATCTAAGTGAATAACAGTCGTATAAATCACATGAACAATACTGAACTCAAAGCCCCATTTAAAGCTGTTATGTCCTAAATAATCAAGAACACTGATACATGGCCTACCTAATATTTTTCATTCTTTCAAATACATTAAAGATAACTATACACCATCTATTTTTAAAACCAGCAGATTTTTTGGCCAACTTTACTCTAATGACTTAAATAATCCCATAAGTTATAAAAATTTGCAAGATGTACTAATATACCTGCTCATATAGGTTGGCCAGCCAATTCATGCCTTTCAGTTGATAACCTTTCAGTTTTCCATTGAAAATGGTAGGCTGTGGAATATCTTCTCCTGCTCGGATAGACGGGTTTGCTAAACTGTAGCTCTCTCCAAACCCAGTCCCGGATTTGTTAGCAGCCCGTAAAGCAGCTGCCCGGCTCTCCTTTGCATCTTCATCAAATGATCTGGTCTGAACAGGAAAAGGAAGGTAATGCATAAGATGATGAATATATTAACTTATCAAGAAACTGTAGTGTAAAGGGCTTTACAATTCAAATTAAGACATGATACTCGCCAGAAATGAAGAGAAAATAAGCCTGTTCCTATAGCCCAAGTCCTTATACCCTGGTTTTCTACTTGTTTAACACAAAATGTGTATATGGAATAAATCCAAGTCTGGCCCCCGGATTAACCTATTTGACTTTGCTCCTATGAAAGATCCTGGTACCGTGGCCTCTGCCAATTAATTTGCTTGCTCTTCTACTTCATGGATCAAAAAAATACTTACCCGGGCTTGATGAATCTGGTAAGCATCCTCAGCATTCTTCAGAGCTTGGGCCTTGTAATAGTTGCTGTCTGAAAATACCATACCCATATTAGAGCTCTGCATCAGTAACCACCCAAACACACAGATAAATTCCAATAATTGCAGCAGTCCTTCTTGCAGAGAAGGATGTTGTGCTTGAAATTGTTCCGTTTGCAGGATAACACACAGAGTACAGTAAATTTCAAAAGAGTGCAAGGATTGTAGAGGAATCACTTACCATAATCTTCTTGGGTGATGTTGACCACTACTCCTCCACCAATATCAATCTGCCTTTGGGTAGAGTTGTCTTCCAGTTTGCGCAGGATTTCCTCCTGTATCCCATCATGTCCAATATCTCGTTTACGACTCATAAAATGGGCATATAATTCAGTTTGTGTGATCAGGAAGTTCAGTTTTCGCTGCTGTCTCTTAGCCTAAGAGAAGAGCATTTACCAAAAACAAAAGAAGGGACAGGACAAGAGTTCAATGTTAAAAATATAATTAAACAACAACAAAAAAAAATCTAATAATGTATCAACAACTAATCTCTCTAGATTATGTTAAGCACTTCACATTGCAAAGTGCTACATTATTAGCTGCACACAAGAACACTGACCAACTCCATAAATATCTATACTAAAATATAAAAATGTTGTAAATGAAAAGCTTTTTAAATTCAGTAATCATGACAAAAAACCACCATAATCTCTTAAAAGAAAGTTTCAAAGTTTTTTTTACACTGAAAAATTAAAATATCAACAAAAATAGCATGACTTTAGTGGTCTTTAAAGGAACTCAGCAGTTAAGAAATGTTCTCATGGCAACCTCACTCCCACATTCTGTTACTTATTAGTAGAGGGAATTATGGTAGTACACATGAGTACATCAACAGGTAATACAGTTCAGATATTATCATTACTCAGCATTCAGCAAGGCATTGCAGAAGCTCTGTTCACCCTTGGGCTTTGGCAAAAAATGCAACAGATAAAATTTGTCTATTTATCTAAGTCAGCAGAAAACTACCAAACGTTAATGAATTTGCAAGAATGAGAGGAACACAATAAATACAAGCATAATTTAGGCATTATAATGCCTTATATTTAGTTTTAAGATTCAACCTTTCCTCATATAAGGTATGCATAGCTAAAATAACAACCACAGTTTCACTAGAGAGCTTTTACGAGGAAACTCTCTTGAATTCAATCCCCTTTACTCTGTAATTGAGTTCAAGAAGTTGTCAGTTAGCCAACAAAAAAGCAAGCACAGAAAAATTCTGTGTCCTGTACATAAATGACACAACCATCTCACAGCAGCAGGGGGAAAAAAAAGAACAGGACAAAAAATTCAATGTCAATGAAAAAGTGTCTTCCCTTCTGGATCCAGAAAAGATGTACAAACCTTTACAAAATGTTGGCCCTTACCAACACTGAGCTGTGTATGTCTGTGAGACACACACAGCTTCTCTGATTCCTTCCTCAATTCCACTCAATTATAAGGAATTTATGCAATTTGAAGGGTTTTTTTAATCACCATTTGCTAACATTAGAATAATTATGTAAATAAAAATAAGACAGCAGAAGAAATATGTGGAATAGCACCAAAACAGAACAAATAACTGAATTTCATGGCTTGCATTTAGAAACTCAAATTATCCAGTCACTTCTGTGTCTCTTCAGCATATTAAGTATCAGCAATCTGTGATTTTGCTGTACCTCTCTCATCTCCTCATCCAGCTTGCGTTGCTCCAGAGCTTCCTTCTCAGCTCGTTTCCGATGCTCTTTTTCCACCTTTTCATACTTTTTCCAATAGAGAAGCATCTCCTTGGTGAGACGACGTGCTCGTGGTAGAGTTTCCTTACAGTTTTTCTGGGCTTGGATAGCAGCTCTACGGACCTCCCTCATGCACTGGTGGGCCAGCTAGAAGGAAATAAGATTTCGGAACAGTGCTAAAATGAGCAGATTGTAAAGAAAGCCAGCAATAAACAGTATCAGATTTAATTATAACCAAGTCTGATACTTCAAAAGAGAAAAAACTGTGATACTTTACTCAGCAGCAATGCTTCTGAAATGGCATGAGAGAATGCATCTTCCAAAAAAATTCTGAGATGGCAGAGAAGACAAAATCTGAAGACAGTTTCACCATGGCATAATACTTAAAAGACTGATCTGATGGATAGGTCCTTGAAAGGGACTCAGAAAAACAAAATTCAAGGCTAACCTACAGCTCTTACTCACCTATTTCTTGACACTTTCCTGGAGTTATTTTTTCACTTTTCAATAAGAATATAGTTAAGAACACTGCAATAGCAGTATTGGTGGAACACAATCCTGTTTACATTAATACACAGAAAAATGAGGGAGCATTCTACAGTTTTGCTACTATTTCATGAAGCATAAGAAAATGTAATTTTTTTGTTCAAGTAGAAATAATTTGATCACATTGTAATAGTGATCAATAAGTGGGTTTTTTAGTTTGTGACAGTTTTTTCTTCCACCAAAATTTGCACATCAACAATTCTAACATACAGATTTCATATGATAAAACAAAATGAAGGGAAAACAATGGAACTTTGAAATATGCATATTCTACTGGCCAAGTTTCTTAAACATAAAAGCATTTTCTGCATCCCTTACATAGAAAATGCTCTCTTTCTCAATAATGTGTATACAGAACAGGAAATTTCCTACATCACCTTGTCTCTAACAATTCTCAGTCATATACTTGATTACCTGTTTATCATTAGCCATATAAATGAATCAGACACTTGAGGATAACCCTTAAAAAGTGCTCAGAAAGCTGTTACCCAGTGTTCGTAAGCAAAGTTCTCTAGGTAGAAACAATGGCGATTCTCAGAGAAGAATCTGATGAGAAGATGGATTGCTTTTGCAATCACTTAAGCTGAAAACTGCTCTATTTTTAATCTCAGGTCCTCTACATATTTATCTAAATTAAAGCACGTAATAGTCCAAGAGCCCCTTTGATTTCAACCAGAGTGCTTAAAACCAGCAAGTTTTAAGTAGTGGATAGATGGGCAACTCAAAAGTCAAAGTGTACCAAAGCCATTAATGTACAGTATCAAAGATTAGTAAATTTAAAATGTACACACTAAATCTTTCAAAAGCCAGAAAGATCTCATGGAAGGAACTCATGTTGCTTGTTTCATCTGTTGCTTATGAAACAAGACAAAACAACACAACTAAAAAATGAGAAGCCTTATAATAAATCACAATTACTTGTATACAGTGCTTTCTCCTATACTGCCCTGCTAGTATAGTCAGTACTGTAAGAAACACAGAGAGGTTACAGTTTGTTTATTACATCTAGTACAAGGAACAGTATGAAACTAAACACCACCTACCTTTTTGCTGTTGGTTAGGAAGAGGTTACGGGCTGAAGCTTTCTGTTTGTATGCCTGTAAAAGAGCACAACCTGTAAATTAGTTAAAGGGTCATGGCTTCATAGTATTTTAAAAAATCACGATCTAGTCTTCAGCAGGTACATGTACCGACTTCAGTCATGCACACTACTGTGTAACTGAGAGTAGGTACTGTATGTATTCTTCATTTTGACTGAAACAGCTTTTCATTCCTAAATTACTGAAGGCATATGTAAATATATTCCAAATCCTAAAGGAAGCATGCAAAACACCTCCTTTTTCACAACTGTTTCTTCAATTACTACTGTTGCAAAGCAGAGGTCTCCTATTCCATTTTCATCACTGAGGCAAACAATATTTTCCACTGTTTCCTAAACATGTTAAGAATTTCTGTAGATCCCATGTTCTTCACATGATCAAAATTCATCATTTGAAAAAATATGGTCCCTCTCACTGCACATATCCTTTGTTTGGCTTTTAAATCCATAAAGGATGATATTCAGGACTTGTTGTAACTTCCTAGAATTCAAAGTCTGCTAACTGTGAACTTCAAAAAGCAGGTTCTAAGGTCCACTCTGACCATCTCAGAAAACTACTAAGAGTGAACCCAGCCTTCTGTTTCAAAAGTGCTTGAAGCTTGTACTGTAAAGGAAACACTTTTCCCTAATCTGTTTCTGAGGTAAGGTTTGAAAAACACAGGTGCTGTGACTGGAACACCCCTTTTTTGAACTCTGCTGTAAACCTAGATAGTGGTTTGCTCTATACTACCATCCTGTAGATCAGTGGGAGTACCTGCTAGAGCTTACTGCACTTTCCACTGCTGAGGGTTGAATAACCACAGCAAAGCACTGCATGATCCGTTTAGTTACCACTGGTGATATTTCAACTACACGTTGCTTACAGATTAGAAAATTCCAGTTTAGGTCATTAACAACCACCAGAAAAATCAGGTCGTACTTTACTCTGTTTTTCTAAGTGTCAAGTCCCCACTAAGTTGATCTGCTATTTCACTTTCTTGTATCATCACTGATCTACTGCCATTAGCCAAGCTCACCTTTGGCAACTCCTTCTTAACAATGCTAAGCCACACTTTGCGCCGACGTGCATTAAGTTGCTCAATAGACAAATGCTTTTTCTTGGACCCAGGTGGTGGCGTATCGTGGGAAAACTTGGCAAAAACTTTGGTCTGGTGATGGTGGCGTCGTGGTGACTCCTCTGAAGAGAGTTCTTCATCCCGTCTCCTCTTTTTCTTTACTTTTTTCAACTTGCCTGCATGGCAACAACAATCACAAAAATAAATTTCTATTTTTGGGGCACATTTAATCAGGCACCTTTCCTGAGTAAATTCTCCTAGTCAATTTATATGTGGAACTAACAAAAAAGCCAAACTTATCCATGTTTCCCAATTCTGGTACAATTAATTTATACTATTAGATATTTCCTTAGTACTTTATAATGGAAAGATTTTCCTGTTTAATACAGGGGTGAAATGCAATTACTTCCACCCAGGGAAACATGCCTTGAGAGTTAAAATGTCTCAGACTTGGTGCATGTTTCTTGCTTTGAAGCAAAATTGTACTTAAAGATACGTAAAGGTAAGACTTTTAAAGGTGACAACATTATAATTTGGTACAGTAAGTCTCAAAGCAAACTTTTCAGCAGAGAGAAGACTGCTTTGAAAGAGACTGGCATGTTGTCATGTCATACCAGCTTTCAGAAGAAACTGATACTGGTATCAGATATTAAAAATGTTCACTGTGAGTATGCAAAATTATGGATGCTGCAAGCGTAATGGAGAAAAAAAAACCACCACAGTTAAAGGAACTTGCAAAAAGAAAGGAAGCCAGCCTGAAATAACCCCTTTAAAACACAGCTCAAACTTAAGTACTTACACTAAGAGAGTTCACCTTACACTGACAGCTCATAGCCTTCTCTGCTTCTTTACAGATTTACAACTACTGCCAGCTCAAACAAGAAAGTAAACTGTACTTTCTGGCAAATGTGCATCTCAGAAACTCCAGCTGTTATGTTGGAGATAGAATTCTTTTCTAACTGACATCAAACATCAACTCCAAGTTTCCCTCTATTTTCCAGAAAACACTTACCCCCTGTAACTTCCTGATCACTAAAACTACATATTCAGGAATAACTGCAGCAGGTACCGGATAAGCTCTTAAACTTTTCAAGGACCTGTCATGTTTTCAAAATACTCTTGAGTAAATGGACCATGATATGAAACAATGTTTATGGATTCCAAACCACTGAATAAGGTCCACAAAGAAAATCCTAAGCCATGAACTCTCCAGTCACAAACCTTTTTTCCACCCTAGCTTTCTAGAAGCCAGATGATAAAGCAAAATATTTTCTGAAGACATTTTTCTTTGCCTGAACTTGGTATTTCCCTGCAAAACTCGCAAGTTTTGAACATTTATGTTTAATCAAAGGAAACAACGTAGGAAAGAAGTTAAACCACAGCAGCCATTTAAAAGCATGAGGTTAGTGACTTTACCTTTTATTTTTTTCTCTTCTTTAAACTTCTTTTTCTTGGGCCCTAGCAGGTGGCGCTGCTGCTCGTAGTAGGGGTCGTAGGTAGAGAGCAGTCCCGCGCTGTAGTACTGGTACTGCTGCAACTGAAGGGGAGAGTGAGCAGGTAACAGAGACAGCCCCTAAACGAGCTCAGATCCTGAACATAAAGAGGAGATCAGGAAGCATGCACTTCTCCATATTTTGCATTTGTTATCAATATCAGAGTGTCTAAAGTAAAACCACTGCTCCCAGGGGTGGCCTCCAAGTTCTGCACTGGGAACCGAGCCCACGTGGTTAAGTAAGAGGGAAGAGCATGCAGTGAAGGCTGCACTTTCAAAACATACTCCTCTGTCTTTTCCATACAGGTGCTGCCTAGCAGGACAACACATTACATGAAGAGGTCCAATTATGGACCCAACATTTGTTTGGCCTGCATTCCCAAATTACATACATGTTCTACTTTATCATTCCAAAGGATGTAAAACAACGAGTTTAAAGAAACGGCATTCACAAGACTTCCACAAGGACAAACAACTTGAACACTCAGATTGTCATGTGAAAATATAGCTGCCTCAGCACTTTTTCCTCTAAATGATGAAAAATGGCAGTATATTCCCAGCATTATTCAAAGGAAGTAGTGAAGAAATCCACACAGGTTTCACATAAACAGGGAAATTAAAGGCAGTGAGATCTCAAGCATAAACAAACTTTTCTGATATTTGTTCCTCTCCCTCCATAACTGTGTACTGCTGATCTAACAATACACTCACTGGTTACTTTCACTGGGTATTATTTCTTATAAGTCTGGAAATAAGTATTTGTGTAAAATCTAACAAAATTATGACCAGTGTAAAAATGTGGTGTATGAATATTTGTGTAGCTAAGTAATATTTCAAGAAGCTAACACAATATTGGTTCAGAGCTTCACAAGTAAACGAAAGAAGTAGAGAGAAGCAAAGACCTGTGGGAAAATATATCTTCACTTTTGTGGAGAGATTTGAAAAGAATATAAAACAGGAAGACAAATTTTAACTTCAGACACATTCTCAGATAACAGAATAGAATAACCTCCTTCATCTAAGACTTTCTGCCACAATTCTAATCAGTAGTGAACATTTCTGCAAAAGTCCTTATAATTTGAAGAAATACATTAATAGAATCAAAGCAGCCATGGAATTTGGCTTACTATTAAGAAAAATGCAAAAATGCAGCAGACTATTTTCTTCTAAGGGAAAGAAAGAGAATAGGAAAAGAAAATTAAAAAAAACCCACAAAAATAAAAGGTAAAAAGAAAGAAAAAGAGTCAAGTAAAACCTCAAATCCTGACAGAAAATGACAAGGCAGTAAACCAGGCACCTCCTTTCAAGATTGTAAACATCACTTTACTATTCATCACTTCAATGATGATATAAATACACTTGAATAGCAGCTACTACCTGTATTAGAATTTAACTCACGGCATCTCCATTTTCATATACATTGCATATATATCTTCCAAATCCTGAATTTTAACACCCAGTATTTGCTCTAGTGACTGGGACAGAGCACTGTGGAAACTATACATAACATGTGCTAGTACTAGTTACATAGATTACTGACAGACTCAGAGCATCTTTCATTCTATGTATGTAATTGATTCAACAACCCTTGTCTAAAAGTGCTGTTGGACAGTTACTGTCTACCAAACAGTGTATTTTCCAGTTCACAAAACTATGAGTTTTGATAAAAACGTAACAGCAGTTAAAATAATGCAGTTAAAAGAAAGAATAAAAAGCAAGAAATGTAAAATTTCTGACTTTTTACCTCTTTGTCTTTGCTATATTTACTTTGATGCAATTTCTTATACTTGTGTAGTCGCAGCATATCGTGAAGTTCCTCCCTCGAAAGAGAAAATTCTTCTTCCTCCTCTCCATCCTCATCACTTGGTGAATCTGTGTCACTGGAATCATCACTCAGAAGGATACTCTAACAAAAATAAATGGGAACTTATTTAACAATCCCAAGTCCCTGTTTATTTATGCAAAGGACTCTTGAGCCTTTACCTAAT
Source organism: Motacilla alba alba (assembly GCF_015832195.1). Classification (NCBI taxonomy): domain Eukaryota; kingdom Metazoa; phylum Chordata; class Aves; order Passeriformes; family Motacillidae; genus Motacilla; species Motacilla alba. The sequence goes on from NC_052020.1 coordinate 24,812,149, forward strand.
AAAGGGGTGTGGGTCTTGCCCAACAATGATACTTAGCACTAACAAAGCGTCCATCTAAAAAGACTCATACAAAATAGTTTTCTAGGAGCAGACCCGTATAGCAGTGAATTCAAAACACATTTTCTGATTTGGAGGAAAGTAGTCTTCTGTTAGTTTGTGACAGTTAAATCATTTTAGTCCACTTTGTCTGTTTGTGGTCTCAGGAAAGCAGCAGGATAACAGCAGGGGTATTTTTTGATGTGTCATTTGCAGGTGCTTCCCTACCCCATTTGTAGTTTGTCCCGCTATTCTACCACTCCTACCTCATCTGTTTCTGCAAGTCTGGCTCTTGTTTGACCTCCTGACATGTTTTTGCTAACTTGAGATGACTACAATACAGTGAAAATGCAAAGACAGCATAAAGCCACCATTCTGCTCTCCTCTGCCATCCTCACCGAGACCTTGTACAGAGTTCAACTTACAAACAAATTTTCAGTTGAGTCCCTGCCCTCTAGCAGACCAACACTCCCAGCCAACTTGTCTGCAAGTAACTGAGGGTGCATTTGCTCACTTCATTCAGATAATTGATAAAGACAATAAACAGGACCAGGCCCAGTACTGAGCCCTGGGGATCACCACTGGAGCTGGCCACCAGCTGGGTGTAACTCCAGGCACCACCACCGTCTGGGCCCGGCCATGCAGACAGTTTTTCACCTGGTAAACCATACACCAACCATTCAAACATGAGCAGCCACCTTGTCAAGGAAGATGCTGTGGGAGATGGTGTCAAAGGCTTTACTGACATCTAGACAGACATCCACAGCCTTTCCTTCATCCATTAGGCAGGTCACCAGATCACAGAATATGATCAGGTTGGTCAAGCAGGATCCAACTTTCATAAACCCATGTTGGCTGGGCCTGATTCCCTGGTTATCTTGCACATGCTGCTTGATGACACTCAAGATGATCTGCTCCATAACCTTCCACAGCACACCAAGGACAGGCTGACAGTTCTGTAGTTCCCTAGGCCCTCCATCCAGTTTTTCTTGTAAATGGTCATCATCTTTGCAAACTTTCAAAGTCAACTGGGACCTCCCTGGTTAGCCAGGACTGCTGCTAAATGACTGAGAATGGCTAGGTGGGTACTCTACTCACAGTTTCCTCAATAGCTGCATTTCTTTCCAATGTTCTTACCTTAAGCCACTTTCTGCTTTTCTTCAGTTTGGAAAAATTATACAAGCTCCCTTTTTCAGACTTTGGTTCTGTTTACAGGAAAAAAAAAAAAAAAGTTCTTAAGAAATAATGCTTTTCCAGACAAACCCAAAGAAAGCAGAGATTTAACCTAATACATGCCTACCTGGCTGGAGTACTCCATTCAGGGAATGTGTGTTCAGCATCCCAGAATTCCCTGCTCCAGAAGACTCTCCAAGCAAGGAGTCTGGAGGCTCTTCCTTAACTTGCATCAGGGGATCCCCAGACTGAGGCAGCAAAGGATTGTCATCCAATCCATCTTCACTTTCATCACTGCAAGAAGATCCATAATACAGTGAAAATGACAGGAAAATACTCAAAAGAGAAGATTCTCATCCAGCTTTCTTACATATGGGCATTTGTCTAAAGGTTTGAGAATTGAGACTGCTTTGGATATAATTCTGCACATTAGAAATATTGCTGTGAATAATTTCCCATTAACCCCTTAGCAACAGTTAATCATGAGATCAGCCTGGCTATGTTATCAACCTGCACCTCCAGTCTTCAGCTAGGTGTGTAGTTTTAGAAGCATGAACTATGCAAGTCAAACCAAAGCACAATATTGTCATACTCATTGGGACATGTGAAAAATGTAGATACACCTTTTCTAATCCTTTTGTGGGTCTTAATACATGCTTATAAATATATCTGTTATCTGTTGCCCATTCTGTTACCAGTTCTGTAACTCTGCAATTCCAAAAGACTGATGAAATTAAATAGGTCATTGTTTTGGGATAGAAACACACATTGATGATGCCTCATTGCTACAACTTACACAAATTCTGCATTTGACAAGTCTTTCCATTTTCTTTACGACTAAAGGCCGTAAGCGTCCCTGAAAATCTACTTAGGGCTTCCTCACTCTACTTTTTGCAGATAGTTTTGGCCACTCAGCTACAAAAAAAGAGCTTAAGAGCTTTAAAACATTGTACTAATTCATACATGAGCTTGTAGCACACTGAATTATCACTATGAACTGAGAGAAGCACAGTCCAAAATCTTTCATACTATCATACAATATGCCAAATTGGAAGGGAGCCACAAAAATCTTTAAGTCCAACTCCTGGCCCTGCACAGGAGAGTCCTCAAGAATCACACTATGTGCCTGAGAGTGCTGTCCAAAGGTTTCTTGAACTCTGTCAGGCTGGTGCTGTGACCCCTTCCCTAGGGAGTCTGTTCCAGTGCCCAACCACCCTCTGGATGGAGAACTTTTCTTTAATATCCCACCAAAATCTCCCCTGGCAAAATTTCATGCCATTGCCTCAGGTCCTATCAGTGGTCACCTGTCAGAAGAAATCAGAAAAGCTTTGTTTCTAGCTAATGCTAGATTTTATTATTAAATTTAATAGCATTGTTTAGATTTCCTCTTCTCTAGGCTGAGCAATCCAAGTGACCTCTCCTTTAAAGCAGAAGAGCTTCTAATGAACAAGTCACTGATAAATTCTTCATATGGTGTAGGCATGGATCAATACTATAAAAATGCCTGTCTTTGCTTGGCACTCCCAAGGGAAAGCAGAAAAGCTTTTGGTACCTGGATATACTCCTGTTAAAGATGGCAGACGTCTGTCGTAAGAACTGATCCAGTTGCAGAGCTTTTTCCAGGTATTGCAGATAGAGGGGTTTTGCCAGCTCTGAGCAGCTGCCATCCTCCCTGGCACCCAGCTCTGAGGCCATAGAACAAACTTCTCCTCATGCACAGGTGCCTCTGAACACACAGCTGTAAAAGGAAACAATGGCCATCAGCACCACAACTCCTCTGAAAGGAGCAAACATATTTCTGTTTGACAAAAAACACAAAAAACCAAGACAACTCTGGGCAAAAGCTTAGGCTGCAGTTAATAGGTATGGTAAACAAACAGAAATTGCCATTCAACTTTCCACCACAGCACTACCACAGCCACAAACTAGATTCTTAGTTTTCTGGTTTATGACTTTGTGGTTGCTGTTTGATAGGAATAAGCATTTTAACCTAGTATGATAATCCAAGTGGTGACACAGAAATTCAAAGTATTATGAAGACAGTCCTCAAGCAACTAAAGTAAGCTTTCATCATTATTAAAGATAACATGTTTAACCCTGAACAGAAAGCATGTATATATATATATATATATATAAAACCAACTCAAAAAGGAAGAATTACTAAAAATATTGTTCTTCTGGTTTTTTTACCATTCAGTTCACAGCTGTAGTCTACTGAATACTTGTAATATTTCTCCTTTACCTTACAGCAATGCTCTTTCACCACTGAAAATATAGCTGTTACCTGCTGGCAAACAAGCTACAAATACTTGACCAAAACCCTTTTCCTTCTAAAGCGCAACTGTTATTTTAATAAAGAAAAATAATACATAAAAAGCAACTTTCAAAATACTTTTTAATATTTACAAATTTAGAATGTATTCTAGCCTTATGTTTTTCAACTAGTAGAAACTAAACTGTCCAGCTGATTTTTTTTTAATTTGCTCTCCAGATTTAAGATTCTTAATAAATCCAAATGCACCCCCCTGCAATATTTGCATACTACATACTCTAGAATCAAAGGCATCAAAACATTTTATTTCTCTGTCAACTGCAGTTTTCTCTTCCTTCAACTACAAAGGACGTCATAACAACTGTTATAGTAATAGCTCTGTCAACTCAACTTTTACTTTTCTTTGACTACAAAAGATGCCATCACTGTTATAATAACAGTGAGAAATGTATGTGATTTCCAAAGCCAGAGTTGCTACTTTATAAATCAAAGTGCTGTCAAGATCTTAAATATTTACAACGAAACAAATAAATATCTTAAGCTTTTACTTCTGGTGGGGGACAAAAATCATAGAATGGTTTAGGTTGGAAAAGTCCTTAGAGAACATCTAGTTCCAACCCCTACCACAGGCAGGGACACCTCTCACTAGAATAGGATGCTCAAATTAAAACCAATCAGACTTAGATTAATTGCCCTTCTGAAGGATTCTTCTGGTTTCTATAACTTCTTAAAAATACTAAAAAATCTGAAGCAAACTTCTCATTAATTTATTGAAAGACATATATTTGTTCAATTATTATATCAGTGACTAAACTGTTTTATGCTTATGTAAGTGAACATACAGATTGAGTATCCAATCTTCAAGTTGCTTTCTCTTCACATATACAGATCCAAAACCCAGCATCTAACCTTCTCTAAGTCTCTTATCCCCCAGAATTACAGAACAAATTCAGAACTTCAAAGTTACAATAAACTATGATAAGTGATCCTCATCTTAAGACTAATGGTTGTGCTTGAACAAGAGCAAATTGTACTATTTCTTAACAAATACTGGGTCTTGAGTTAACACCCTTACCCACACAGGATAACCAATAACATACCAGAATTCATTAGACAAGGTAACAGCTCTGTGATAAAAACTGTTTTTAGACCAAAGCTTTCTACATATTAGGTCTTTGCATACCTGACAGCAGTTGAATGACTGACCTCTGTCACCAAATCCTCACTTACAGCAGAACTTAGCAACACCTGTAAGCTTTATAGGGTACTAAGATGCACATTTTCCAAGCAAATTTCATCTACATATGTCATAGTGCTTAACAGGCATTTGAAACCAAACCAACCAACCAAAAAAGCTTACATCAAGAACTGTCTTCCAAGAGAGAGGAAGACACAAAATGAGCCACAAAATCATTAAGGGTGGGAAAGACCCCTAGGATCATCAAGTCCACCTGCTAATCAAACACTGCCAAGTCCACCACTAAACTATGTCCCCAAGTACCACATCCACACACCTTTCAAATACCTCCAGGGACAGTGGGACAGTGACTCAACCTCTTGCCTGGGCAGCCTGTTCCAATGCTTGACAACCCTTTCTGTGAAGAAATTAAGTACAAGGGTTAAAAAATGAGAGGAAACATGAAACTTGTGCCTCTAAAGGAAGAGATCATTCGTGAGGTAGTAGAAAAGAACACCCTGAAGCTGAAAGGGGTTTTCCTTTCCTCATGATCACTAATAAAAATTACATATATTACAAGAGCAAAAATCTCTCCCTAGTATCATAGTAAAAAAGGTATGGTGATTCCTTTTCCCATTCCATTTCAAAATGTATCCATCAACAAGGGCATGTATTATACTAACATAATCAACTCAGAAAAACATGGCATCTTTCATCTGTCTGTTCTTTGCGGAAAACCACATTACCAAAACTCAACCTTGCATTTCCACATTTAATGAAGTCCTCCTTGACCCAACATAGCATAACTCCTCTGCATTTCACCCATAAAAAAGACACGCTTTTGCTTGTCTCCCTATTTTAATTGCTCCACAAGACTCCTGTACATACAACATTGCTCTTGTCCTCAAAACAGTTACTAGTCTGCATCCTGCCTACCAAACAAACAAATAAGCACAGAAGAGCTTAACAATATCTTTAAAACATATTTACAATGCCCAAAAGAAATTTAGTAAGTGTTACACAAGCATACTGAATAGTGAGTAACTCAGACATTGAATTCAGCCTTTCATTTATTTATACGCTGACAGTCACAGAGTGCTTCTCTGCTGATCAAAGTAATAACATAGAAGGCTAGGTGACAAATAATTAATTCTCCATTCTTTCATTTCCACTACAGGTTTTAACAAACAAAGATTTCCAACAGCAAAAACTGATTGAACACTGAGGCGAGAGAAGACAGGAACAAATGAGAGGCACACAGCCTGATCCACTACTGTGTGTAACTGTATGACATTACCAACATACTGCTTCAGTGGCTTTACATGGTGAGGACATTCATTCCACCTTTCTTTGACATGTTTGAAACAAATCTATCCTTTTGTCTACTCAGTTTAAGGACAAAACACAGATTTTCAAAAAGATTTCATTACTGATGGTAACATTTATGTAAATACTCATACTTTACAGGGGTAAAATGAGCAGAAGCTGAAGAGTAATCCTTGTGCCATCATGACTTTCTTACTGATATATACCAACTTCATGTTAAGTTTCAGTATCAAATTCAATAGCTATTTGCCTTCTCCCTTCCTCTTTCCTAGAGTTCTAACAGTTTAGAAAAACAGTAATTGGAAATAAATAGCTTCTGCACTGCCAGGCTGGCACTTTGAATCTTCTAGCATTCTTAATCAGAAGTTCACACTGAAGCCATTTAATTGTATCATAAGGATCACTAAATTACTAAAAGTACATGTAAAATATCAGCAGGAATGTAATAACTTCATGCAAATCACTTCCATAGCAATTGTATTTTTTTAATATCTAAGTTGTTCTGAAAAAGCCTTCCTAACCCCGTTTTAAATCCCATTGCTTACTTCAATGTTAATGTAGGTGTGGGGTTTCTTCCCTCACTCCTGTTTTTTCAAGTCTGCCCATTTATAGCATCCAGTCAGTAAGCAAACACCCCACACTCGAGAAGAATCCTCCAAGGACATCTTCTGAGAGCAGCTAGGTTTTATAACAAGGTTTCTAAATTTTATGCCCACTGACCTGCACCAACCAAACAGCAAAACTGTGGTCTCTTGAAGCAGCTTAGCTTTAAAAGTGGATTCTCCCAATTTAAACAAATATCCACCACATATTTCTGAACGGAAGTCCAGCAAGCTTTTCTTACTGGTATCAAACAGGAACCCCATAAGTGCCAAGTGCAAAATCTGGCTCTTGCAGCTCTAGCTGCAAGCAGGATGGGGTTTGCTTTGCAGAGCTGTTTGAAGCAATACTTTTTCATCCATGAGTTTCTTGTGGTTTTTCCCTTCAGCTGCTGCCACCTCTACACCTCAGATAAGGCCCAGAGGATTAGTTTTTCTGCTCTTTATGACTAACATCAACTGTCATAGTAAATAGTGATAACAACTCCACTCCCAGCTGAGGGCACAAACACAAACACAAGCTGCCATGCAAGTAAAAGGTACTGGATTGCAGCTGATGCACAGTACCTCTTCTTAGCAAGGCAAATCAGGGAGGTAAAAGTAATTCAGTCTCCCCAGCCACACACTAAGTGCACGGATATGAAGTGTGACCAGCTGGCAGGTGAGCATCAATACTTGTTCAGTATTTCAGCCCACAGCAGCAGCTTCATTTCTCTTCTCCATCCCATCACTGCAAGCACACTGACAAAACATCCATGTTTTTTTCAGGACAAAAACCTGAAATCACACAAAGTATGTATTCCTCATTTATATACAGCATGGAAGGTTTTATCTACATAGGGATTAAAACTGGTCCAAAATACAATCTTCTATGCCGCCTTAGTTGCCTTGCAATTTTAGCAGTTTTCAGGGTTTTTTCCTCACATGGGTTTTTCATGCTTTGCAATTTGACAACAACTTATTAAGACAGATTTTCTAAACTTATGCAAATCCCTAAAATACTCTTCCTTCTTGAAGAAATTTAGAATTGAGACATACAGGTCTCATCAGAGCACCAGAATAGTTAATGCTGTGAGATGTTCTGGTAGTAATATCTCCAGAATAAATCCTGACACAAATATATCCAAACAGAAGATTTACCCAGTCAAGATCTGTGGGGAAAACACACACTAGCACAGTAATGCAGCTTGGCATATTTTTGTCAGACTTCTTTAAATGCACATAATCTCCAACAGAAAAAATTGTAGTGGTATAACAAACCTAAAGAACTATTTTGTTTGACGGAGAATTACATGTTCTCCTTTCCCCACTCATTTTAGCTTGCTTTGGTAAATGTATAGTTACACTAACAACAATTTCCCACAGCTACAGACCGCATTTAAAAGCAAAACATAATTTCCATATGGGGTTTTTTATGGCAGTGTCTTAAATATAACTGGGATATATAAGACACTATGGCTTTTCAAAAAGCAAATAGGAAATTTCACATGAACTGAGAGCCTCCACTAACCTCAAGTTGAACAAATAAAATCAATGTATATACAACTAAACTCCGAGTTCACACCATTTGAGTTTGAAATTAAAAAAAGACATTTTAACTGCTTTTCTGAGTAATGAAATCCAGGTAAACTAGATGCTTTACTTTGCTGTTCTGCTTTTGTGGTAAGGTTTCATGTTGTTTTCCAAGGAATGAGACAGCATTTCAGTGATCTGTGTTCCACCTTTTAATCACTTTTAAATACAGAGAAGAGCCAGCAGGGCGCTGCCTCTGGATTTTCCAATTCCCCAAAAAAAATCCTATTACCAAAATCCAAAAATCCAAAAATAAAAAAAAAAATCCAGATAAGGCCTAATTTATTATTTAAAAGAAAAACTACACAGCAGTGTATCAGAAGCATCTAGGTAGCAAACAGCACAATACCTTCAAACACACTGAACACAAAAGTAGGCGTGTCAGAGCTCTGCTTCCAAGTTTAAACTAGCAGAAAAACAAACCTAACTATTTAATTGTTCAATTAGAGTAATTCGTGTCCCAAGAGAGCAGTTAATAGTATTCATGGAGGCCTCTGACAATGCATTTATACTCCCTGCTCTACACAGCAGCACCAACACTTACCCTCACACTTTGCCATTCTGTGCACACAAAACTGCATGGATATTTTCAGTTTTATTTGGTTTTTACTCCCTCCACCCCAGACCACGAAAAGGGAACTATGTCCAAAAAAAGCTCTAAGAGCACTTGCCATCTAAACCAATCTAGCATGTAGTCTAGCCTGTCAAAGAGCATGCTTATTACAGAATTTACAGCTTATTATGTTGTACCCAAATGGAACAAAACTTGCTCATTTGAACCATCAAGAATTGGGAGGCAGTATTTTCAGCAACTTCAACATACATGTGAGAAATAAACAAAAGAAGAATTACAGGCAATATCCTTTAGCCCTGGAAAAAGGTTCAAGCTACAGTTCTATTTCCTGCACTTTTCCCTCACTATCTTACCAACCTCTCAGTGTCACGACACTCTTATACATACAAACTAAAGGAGTAACAAAGAAAATGAATCGTTGGACTCAAAAGCTGTGTTGGTTACACGCATACAGGGCTTATCAGATGTGCTGTACAAATCCATGCAGTAGATTTGCTTCTAAGAAAAGAAACTAAAATCCGAATTATACACATTTCACTGTAAAAAAAATGACTTGACTTGAACCATTTTCTTCATGCAAAGGCGAAAATAAACTAAAGGAGTTTATTATTCTTTGCAACACCACAGTGGGAGAAATCTTCCACAGACGACAGGCAACAGCGTTAAGAACGTATAACGCTAAATCACGAAGAGAAATCGTACTGAGTCACACAGGGGAATTGCACCGGGCTACCTGTTTGCAGTCAAACAGGAGCGGACTTTGCAGCGCAGTTTTAGGGAAGTGCGCATTCACCAGCGCGAACACGGCGCTGAACTACGTTTCACGGGCACCCGGGAGACACTTTCAGTCAACAACGCCACGAGTCTGGCAGGCGGCCCCTTCCTGCAGGTGCCGGTGGCTATTCCGGGAGCGCTGGGGCAGCCCGGGCCCCCGCCCCGCCGGGCTCTGCGGGCACCGCCGCGCCACGCGGCCTCACGCACGGGGGCGGCCCGGCCCGGCCGCGGGGCGGAGGCCGCGCTCTGACGGCACCGGGGAGGGGGGGGGAGAGGCGAGCGCGCTCCCGCAGGCGCGCCCCCGCAGGCGGCGGCGGACGCGCGCTCCCGCCGGTGACGCGGCGCTCCCGGCCCGGCCGCGCCGCCGCCCTCGCCGCGCGCCCCCCCCGCCCCGCACCCCCGCCCGCACCCGCGCACGCGCCACCGCCCGCACGTGCGCCGGCAGGTGCGCGGCGGCGCCCCCGCCCCCCCCCCGCCGGGCCCCCCCCCGCGCCTGGCGAGGCCCGGCCGCCGCTCCGGACGGGGGCTGGGGGGGGAAACGGCGGCTCCACGGCCGCCGGTACCGCGGGGCGCATCCGGCGGGCAGGGCGGGGAAGGGGCCTGTCTCTTTAAGAAGAGGCCCGGCTGCTGCGGCCGCCGGTCGGCGCGGGGGGTGAAACCGCGGCCTGCCCAGCCGGCGCCCCCACTGCCGCCTCCAGTAGCCCCGGCCCGGCGTGCCCTTGCGCAGTGGCCGCGGTGGCTCACCTGGGTACCGGGCCCGGCGGCGACGCGGCGGCGGCGGCGGGGGGCTGGGGGTGTCTCCCGGGCTCGCTCCCCCGCTTGCTCCACCCGGCCTCTCGCCCCGCGTTGCCGGGGCTGGCGTTGCCTGTCTCCTGCCGCGGGGCGCTCCCGGCTCCTGCCTCGCCAAGATGGCGCCCGCGCTGGTGCTGAGGAGGAGGCGGCGGCTGCGGGCGCTGGGACGGCGGCGGCGGCCACTTTCGCTCACTGAGAGGAGAGGAGCAGGGACACGGGGAGCCATGGCGGGGGGGAGGAGAGGCGCCATGCCCAGGCCTGATCAATCGAACCCCGCACGCCTCCCCGCCGCCCCGGCCCCGCTGCTGGGCCCCGCCGCCCCGCCCGCGCCGCCGTGGCCGCCGCAGAGCCCCCACGCCCGCACCGCGGGGCTCGGCCCCGCAGGGACCCCGCGGGGGGCCCTTCCTCATCGATGCGCTCCTGCGGCCGATTGGTAGGGTCTGGCGGTGACGGAAATTGCCGAAGGGACTCGGCCAGACGGCCGGGTGAGCCAGCGAGTCTCGCGCGAGGCGGGGCGGGGTCTCGCGATGCCGGCGCGGGGAGGCGGGTGCGTCCCGGAAGTGACGCGCGCTCGCCCTTGAGGCGGCGCGGGGGGCGCCGGGTGGGCCCGGCTGGCTCGGGGCTCGCTCGCGGCCGGGCCCGGGGCAGGCGCAGAGCCGGGGCCGGGCGCGTGTGCGCGGCGCGAAGGCCGCCCACGGCAGCCAGGCAGCTCGAGCCGGCCTGGCAGCCCCCGCAGGTGACGAGAGCGGTGAGGGGCCGGCGGCGCTGGAAGCGGGGCGCTGTCAAGGCTAACACGTGGGGGCATTTGGTGGGGCTGCGTGCGTTCTACCGCTTTCGCTTTGTCATGCGCTCGGAGTTGCGTTAGAGGAGCTCTGGAGGAGACAGGCCTGAAGGTTAACTGCGAAGATGCTTTGCATCGTAAGCACGGTGTGGCCATCAGCTGTTCAGCAGCGCTGCCTCCCAAAACCCATTAATAGTACACTTAAGTGGATGATTAATCCATATTACTTACTGCAAAGCGATAAAAATCTGTATTTCGTGACTAAGGTACATCACTCCAGCGCTCAGTAGGTACCAGTGTCCTGGTTTTGGCTGGATGGAGTTAATTCCTCAGTAGCTGGGACAGTACCGAGTTTTGCATGCAGAATAAAAAAACTGATGTTTTGAGCTTTTACTAAATCATGTTTATCCTAAGTCAAGGACTTCTAGTGTCTCATCCTCTGCCACTGAGAAGGAAAAGAACTCTTGGGAGGGTGCACAGCCGGGACAGCTGACCTGAACTGACCAGAGGGATATTCCATACCACAGGACATCATGCCCAGTATAACTGAGGGCAGCTACTTGGAAATTAGGCCAATCTGGATTCAGGAAGGGAATCTGGCATTAGTCAGCATAGGGCGAGCAATTGTATTGTGCATCACTCGTTTTTCTTTCCCTTTTTTGTCATTCTTATTATTTACTGCTATTTTTTTTCAATTATTAAACTCTTCTTATCTTAGAGGAAGAGTTTTACTTTTGATTCTCTGCCCCATTCCCGTGGGGCAGGGTGGAAGGGAGCAGCTTTATGGTGCTTAGTTGCCAGCTGGGCTTAAACCACCACAGACAGTTGCTAGGATATAAAAATAAGACCATTGCTACTGCTCCAGTAAAACTTCACTGGAGTTGTCCTTAGCTGGATGCTGATTGTACCCCTAAGTACCGCCGGGAATTGCATTGTTCAGGAGGCGTGCATGATTTGGTTACATGTTAGTACCACATGAGCTCAGGCAAACAGAGCTGGCACTGCGCAGCATCACTGTGCCTGACAGACCGTTAAAAAAATAACTCCTTTTTTCTTCTTGGAAGAAAATAGTAATTTTTAATCTTGTGCATCAGTGAGTGATGACTCCATTCCAATATATTTATTTTCTTTATGCCATTCCCAAAAGAGAACCAAAGGGAAAGCACTACTTATATTTAACCAACAAAGTTTTACTACTTGAATCATTATAGTGGCACAGATGCACCTGGACTGTGAAGTCCCTCTCTGGAAATCCTTATTCCGTGATAATGCCATTCCAATCAGACATCAAGTCCTTGGAAGAGGCTGAGAAAGCAGCTCAGTCTCTTACCAAGAGGAGTAGCCTCAGCAATTACTTTGTATCTTCTAGAGACATTCCATACTATATCCCAGACTTGATGCTTTCATCTCTCAGCTCCTCTTCCCTTTACCTGATGTATCACTATTTTCTGTCTGGTAATAGAACCCAAATGTTTTTGGTTGTAGAAATACAACCTAAGTGCTCTTGTTCTGTCTCTGACAGAGGAGCCTTCATGGTCCACACTGTACGCCACTGATCTGTGATAACCCCTGACTGCTTGGAAAAATCTTCCTTCAGTTAAATGACAAAGAAAACCTTGGCAGTTTTTCTGTCACTCTGCCAAGTGAGCAAGTCTGACTTACAGTTTCAAATGGAGACCTATTTAAATACTAGTACTAATCTAGTATTTAAATCTAGTACTAGGTGGGGAGAGGTAAAAAAATTAGTACTAGTACTTTGTGGAGAGAGGTAAAAAAACCCAACACACCAGAAAACCAACATGTTTCCCCTAAAAATATTTTTTAAAGTATTTAGGTACATCATAAACACAGTCACACCAATTTACATCCAAAGAAAACCAACTGAAACAGGTAGTGGCATGTACTCACATGCAGCTGTTACATCCCTTCCAAGCTGGTGTCATTCTTCTCACCTTTGCAGCCTGATGGCCAGATTGTTCTTGGACTGCAATCTGGTTGGCAAAGTGACCTTTGACCTTCTCCATTCTTCCCTATTCTACATTCATCACTGTTCACTGATCTGTCAGAAAACTTGTTCCGAGACTGAGGCACAGCCCACATTAATTGTGTCCTGTGTAGAGCAGTAGTGTTGCCCTAATACTTCGTTTTGCTTGGGGAGGGACTGGTCTATACCTCCTAAGGTGTTTTTTACACACACCACACGGCACAGGGGTGTTACAGCCTTATCCACAGAGCTGGATGCGGCAGCACTGGCAAACAACGGTGGTGGTCTGCAACTTGCAGCAGGAAACTGCTCTAATGAGTTTTACATACCTGCAACAGGTAGCAAAAGAACTAACACAGTTTAAGAAAGTGGTCTGTTAACAATGCAAGAAAAATAAAAGTCACTCTTCTAATATCAAAAATAGCTCTTGGAAAAAATGGATCTCAAAAACAGACCTAGAGAAGAACAGTCAGACACAGCAGGAATTTCCTCTAAAAGACAGACCATCATTATTTCCATTCAACAGTGGAATGTTGAATTACCTGTCATTGTAAAGTCAGGAGCTTTTGTTTGTCACCTCTGCACGGGGAGTAGCCTCTGTATTCACTTGGATGTCTCCAAACACCCAATCTAAGCTCATCAAATCACCTGTGTCAGAAATGAAATTCATACAGTCTGCTTGAGGTCAGTTTAAGGTCCTCCCACAGATTTTACCACATGAATTTGATTTTGAAGCTCTGCTTTGACAAAGTAAATCCTTGATTGTTGAAGGATGTGTTTTGAGACCCTGCCTCTTTTGTGGGAAAGCAATCACCATCATCTCTGTAGTTTCTATCCTTCTGTGGATTGTTTCCCTCTATTAAATTCCATGGCTGGTTGGATCAAAAGACCATCCTCATTCATTCTGTCATCTTCTATTGCTTTCTCCCTTCTCAGTTTCTGTATGTCTGCCAGCTGACCCAGCTCCTCTGCCAGCTCCATGCAAATGGACTAACAAGGGAAAAGAAACAGAAAAGAAATCAAATCAATAATATGAAATAACATACCATAGTTTTGTTAGAACCAGGGACGAGGTCCCTCTGTAATTAGCCAATGGAACACAACAATCCTGCTATCACATATAGCACAGCACCATATCTACTGCAGCTTTACCATAAGTGCACTGGGGATATCAACTGTGCTGCACAGGGGTGTGGTAATGGCTCTGTGGTACCAGAGCTCTGCATGTCAGCTGGCACCTCTTAAACAAGAGGACTCTGCACTTCTAGGAAAATATTTGCTTCTGTACACCAACGGGTTCCCAGGCATCTGCTTCTTTGAATTTAAGTCCTAAACATGAAAACACATCTGCATTTCCAAGTACCTAACAACCATCAGTATGAATCCACAAGGAGGGTTAGAAATGCAGCACATGTAGCTCCTTTACTAGCTCTTTTCTAGTGACAGAGCTGCAGAGAAACAGAAGCACATTTTCCTAGGTGTCTGCATCCACAAGAAGAACAATTACTGCTGGCTGACAGTTACACTGAAAATGCAGGAACTGCCAAGCCTTTCAGGGTGGGAAGTTTGTGTTCACTCCTCCCCCTCAGCAGGGAGGAAGAATATCAGTTTCTGAAAGCCACGGAAGAGGGAAGCTGAGGGTTTCGATAATGAAGCCCTGAGGATCAGAGGTCACTGCTTTGCATCTGGTTTGTGGGTAAAAAGTCAGGGAGTGTCCTCCCCTTGCTTAGCATCCACCATTCAGAAGACTCAACTACCACTTGCAGATGATGACACAGGAAACCACAGAAAGTGTCAACATATCTTTCCAAAAACACCAGGATCAATGAGATTCCTTTCTTTTTATTCCCTTTTTATTTTTTTCTCTATTTTCTTCTTCATCCTCTTCTGCCAGTACTACATCAACAAGAATGCTGCATTATCTCTTTTGGCTGCTGTGAACCACTGGCAATACTTTATTGTTGCTAGTAAATCAAACACAGGTACATGCAATGATGCAGAAGTCTGAAATCAAGCACTCCTGAATATGTTGAAGACCACAAGGATGATCTGACTCTAGTAGGAGCTCATTTAGCCCGAAAGTGATTCTGGTATTTTGCCACTCCACATTTGGAGTTTAAATATGTATTGCAAAGATATTTCAAATAAAGTAGAAGAAACTTTCATTTGTGTGATCTACCCACAAGATATAGAAACAACAGAAAATTATTAACAGTGAAATGACAGTGAAAATGGCTCCTTTTGCTACCCATACTAGATTTCTAAAGGCAACTGCTTTAGAATGCACAAAGTATGACAACCAGATGAGATATCAAATCAGTCTTCAAAATACCATTTGAAATACCCAGATCAAGTTAATTCCTTGGCTAATCTTATGAAAGAGATGGATTTACAAAAGGATTGTCTTCAGCAGGCTGAGAACCACTTAAAAATTCTACAAATAGCCCAATACAAAGCAGAATTTGTACTCTCTTCCCTTTAACAAACTGTTCTTTTCTCTTGTGTCATGCCTACTTTTGCATGCATTTCACATGGAAATTCACATCATGCTCTTTTTTTTCCCCCATGAACTAAGAACAGCCTTCTTTTTTTTTTTGGCAGCTTTCCTCTAAAGAGAAAAGATTTTCAAATATGATTTCCCCTCTTATATCTGTGAAGCAACTGTGGCCTCTTGTGGTTATCTAATCTACTCCTAAATCCTCAATAATGGGATTTACGGCTCTGAGCCCTTAAGTAATTCCCAAAGGATTCAAGTCTGTGCTTCAGTGCTTTGTTAAACTAGGGCAAAGAAAAACAGATTTTTTTTTTCATGAAGATAGAGCTGCATTCTCTTTTCCTAATAAATACTTCAAGACATTTAAAACTGCAAAAATGAAGACCTAAAAGGATTTAATCAAGTTAGTTCAGTGTCTTTCTTACGAATGAGGATGTTTGACCATGCACTTTTCACCCAAATTTAATACCAGCAATATCTTACAGAGGTTGTGCAAGCTCTCACAAGATTATGTCATTGAGCAGACAGAAAAGGACCACACCAATACCACTGCTTGTTTGGTTTGCAGGAACCTGTTCTTTCCAGCAGTGCAATAAGTCAAGCTCTTTCACCAAAAATCTCATTTCCTCCACTTTCTGCTTTAAAAATTAACAAGCAATTACAAAAGCCTCCACCATCCAGCCACTCCAAGGTACCTGAGCAAATGCTACTACTGGTTCTGTGTAACCAAAGATGAAAAAAATTACTTTATTTGATTTTTCACTTTATTTTTTTAACGATAACTATTGTAAGAATAAATGAGGATGACCAGATAACTCAGTCATGCTTTTATAGAAATAAAAATCTTTGGTGAACAAACATTACTCAAAAGCAGACAGTGTATGCAAACCAGCTCAGCAGTACAGTCGATAGATCAGGAGAAAAACAGAACAAGATGTGGGGACCAAACACTCTCACCAAAACAAAGCAACTCTGTCAGCTCCAGGTACCAGCACTTGACGCCTGCCTGTCGCTCTTCGTATCCTCACACACGTACCAGCCCCTGTTGAGCCCAGTGGTTCTCAGTCTCTGAGCAGAGTGAACAGAAGGTGCAGGTGACTGTGCTCATGCCTTAAGAGCTGCAACTCAGGCCACTAGGCAAACAGGGGGTGGGTTCTGCTCCTGAACTAACAGGAAATGGAGCTAGGTAGATACAGACACCAGCGCTTCTGCACACAGGAAACAAGGTATGTAGCATAAAGCAGGGTGTACAGCTGCAGAAAAGGAAGCTTCTGTAACCGGGTCCTCCAGAGTTTATCCATTAGAGCGTTAGATCCAATCACTAACCAGAGAAATAATCAAAGATGTACCTACCTTTGTGCTCACAAGGTGATCTCCAGACACAGTGCAATAAGCATTTAAATAAGTTGTTAGGTCAGACATTAAGTTATCCATTAGAGATGAGTGGAGCAGCAGAAGGTTTGTAGCTTTCAGAACAAATGCTTTGAGCAGAGAAACGAGGAAGGTTCTCAAGGACCATATATCAAGATTCTCCTGCATATCCCAGGGCAGATGAAACCAGTTATTGCTGTGGTTTAATCCCATCCACAAATTAAATACCATGCAGCTGTAAGGTCACTCCCCTCAACCCCCATCATGGTAGGGCAGAGAATTCGAAAGAAAAGGTAGAGCTTGTGGGTTGAGATAAAATAGTTTAATAATTGAAAAAAAAAAAAGCTAATAATAAAATAATGATAAGTGGAGGAAGAAGAGAAAAAGTGATGCACAATGCGCCATCATTGAGCAGCAGTCAGCTCCCTTCCAGGTAATTCCTGTGGTTTAAATACTGGGCATGGCATTCTATGGTATGGAATATCCCTTTGGCCAGTTTGGATCACCTGTCCTGGCCATACTCCCACCTTTTTGTGCAGGTCCTCATGGCAGAGCACAGAAAATCGAAAAACCCTCAGCTTAGGGTAAGCACTGCTGAGTAACAACCAAATGATCACTGTGTTGTGAACACTATTCTCATACTGAATCCAAAAACCACAGCACTGTACCGGTTACTAAGAAGAAAATGTACTCTGTCCCAAGACAGTTAAGTTAAAAAAAAAATTAAGAAAACTTTCCATCATAGACTTCCACAATTTACAACATATTTCCTGATGTTGATCTTTATTTTCAGTGCAACTGAATGCTTTCAGTGTCTAAGGCCATCTGTGTACAAGCCTGTGTTGGTTAGAAAAGCAGAAATTTGGAGGGAGGGATTGCTTCCTTAAAAAAACAAAGTAGCAAAAAACCCAACCAACAAAAACATGAACCAAAACCAGACACACACCTATTATAACATTTAATGCTAGATTCTCTCATCTATCTCTGAAACTACACTGGATTCCTAAGAGCTGAAATAAAAGACCTACAGGCAAAAAACCTGCGGCCCATGAAGGGAGCTAGAGAAGCAGCTAGGGGTAGTAACATCAGCAATCACAACTGAAACCAGAAGAACATGAAAATAACCCCCATTTGAACAGCATGACCGTGATACCCTGGGCAAAACTGCACTATGGAGTGGTTTACACTGATATATTTATTGCATGCACATTACATGGTCATTTTCAACTTTTAGTCTTCAGGGCAATAGGATGAATTGGTCTGGTACCATGGAAGGCATGTTGTTATTTGGCTTAGGTTTGCTGTACAGAATTCTCAAAAGAGAAATTTTGAGAGACACTATTGGAATTCTAAAACTTACATAAAAATAAAGCTGTGTTCAAATTAGAGGTTTCACTGAGAAGCTTTTATAGCAATATCAAATAACATTTAATCCAGGCTTTTGAAAAAGATTTTAAGTCTATGAACAGGCAGCACAAACCCACTTGCATTTACTGAGGAAGTTAAAAGACCAGAATGAAGGGATAAAAAATGTTCATGTAGGAAAGACATTGTTCCTATTTGGTAAAAAAATCTTGCCTATATAGAGAGGTCTCATTAAGCATCTGATATCCTTATTTAATAGCTTATTTGGAAGTCTCATCCCACCTCAACCCCTCCCCAGAACAAAAAAGCAAGGTCATGTGATTAAAACGAATCCTTTAGCTTGGGAAAAACCTCAAAGATCAAGTCCACCACTAAACCACATCCCTAAGTGCCACATCCACACATGTTTAGGGATGGTGACTACATCACTTTCCCAGACAGCCTGTTCCAATGCCTGACCACCCTTTCAGTGAAGCAACTTTTCCTCATATCCAATCCAAACCTTCCCTGGCACAGCCTGAGTCCATTTCCTCTTGTCCTGTTGCTTGTTACCAGAGGAAAGAGACCAATCTCATCTCACTACAACCTCACTTCAGATACTTGTAGAGAGCAATAAAGTGCCTTCTGAGCTTCCTTTTCTTCACACTAAACAAGCCCAGGTCCCTCTGAGCAGCTCCCCAGCTGCTCCTCATAGGACTTGTGCTCCAGATCTTTCACCAGCTCCACTGCCTTTCTCTGGACATGCTGCAGCACCTCAATGTTGTTCTTGTAGTGAGGGACCCAAAACTGAATGCAGGGTTTGAGGCATGACATCACCAGTGCTGACTACACGGGGACAATCAATGCCCTGGTCATGCTGGTCACATTCTTTCTGCATTTTACTGAGACTTTTGATACTGCCCCTCAGAGCATCCTTCTGGACAAATTGCCCAACTGTGGGATAAGCAGGTTCATGGGTGAAAAACTGGCTGAAAGACAGAGCTCAAAGGGTTCTAAGGAATGGAGCTACATCTTTCTAGCTGGCAACTGGCACCAGTTGAGGGATAGCATTGGTATTCCTTGTGGTTCAATTCCAGAGCCTGTTTTGTTCAGTATATTTATCAACAATCTGGATGGAGGAGTCGAATGCACCATTAGGAAGTTTGCTGATGGTACCAAACTGGGAGGTGTTGCTGACTCCTGAGGGACAAGAGGCCTTGGAGAGGGATCTACGTAGATAGGAGCACTGGGCTACAATTTATGGGATGAAATTTTCCAAGCTGAAATGGCAGATTCTGCATCTAGGATGGAATAACATTGGACACAAGTATATCTTGGGAGAGTGGCTTGAAAACAGCCCTGCGGACAGGGATCTGATTGCCAGCAGGCTCAGTGGGAGTCAGCAGCATGCCCTGGCATCTTGGGATGCATCAAACACAGCATCAGCAGCTGGTCAGTGGAGATGAAGGTGCTGAGCTCTTCTCCCTGGTATCCAGTGACAGGACATGTGGGAATGGTTCAAACCTGCATCAGGGAAGGTTTGGTCTGGATATTAGGAAGAATTTCTCAGCTGAGAAGGTGGTAAAACACTGGAACAAACTTCCTAAAGAGGTGGTTGATGCTCCAAGCCTAACAGTATATAAGAGGCATTTGGACAATGTCCTTAATACCAGGCTTTCACTCGGCCAGCTGTGAACTGGTCAGGCAGTTGGATTACATGCTCACTGTAGGTCCCATCCATATGAAACACTATTTTATCAAGCTTATGTTCCCCAAATCTTGGAAGTTCTTAACCCATCTAGTTTTCCTTTGCTTGTTCCCATCTGAAAGATGAACAAACCAAAGAAAATAGAGAATGATAATTTGGCTGCTGAACTGCACAAGAATTATTTCATTCTAATAGTGCTGTCAATAAAAGTTCCCTTTTCCCCCACTTGACTCAGGATTCATTTTAAGCAATTTGCTCTGTCGAAACTAGGTTTCAAAATTAGTCAAAAATATTAACAGAACATTTTCCCACCCAAGTTATATATAGCCTGTATTGTACAACCTCTGTGGTTCTTCAAAACCTGAATTTCAAATGAGCTATTAAGAAATACCCGCATAAGCACTGATGCCAACTAATGCTTGCACCTGTCTCTCAAGGCAGCGTTACAAAATGTCCTTAACTCCAGCAGTTTAATCACTGGTTACCACCTTGCTCTTAAAAAAGAACCTCACAGAAACATCTCAAGATGGGCAAAGGACAGCTCACAACTGAGTCTTCAGAAGGTGCCTCATTGAATCACTCACTGAAGTCCCTTGCTGTCTGCACTTCATGATGGCATCCCACTGGAAGGTATCTCACCTGTAATGTGCAGACATGGTGCAGAAGGAAGCCACAAGTTGCCACTGAAAACTGCAGAACAGCTGCAGAGCATCAGCAACCTGTGATGGAAGGGATCAATATGCCATGACCAATGTCCATTAATCCAAGGCAAAGAATGTGGAAGTTTGACAGCGGGGTTGCATATTAGAAGTAAAGTATGCTACGAGCAAATTAATCACCATTCTGACTGCATGCCATTGCAGAGCTAGCAATCTGACTCCTTAAAGCTGTTATGTAAAAGGGCAGATTAGGTTTTAAGAACGACTTATATAAGTTTTATGTTGTATTTTTCTACGGCTCCTTCTAGCCCAATATCAGAAGAGAGTAAACATACAGTAATACTTTCCCAGGATACTTATAGTTTTACCTTTTATCCAAAACCTAAAATAATGATGCAAGATAATGAAAACACAGTGAAAGAATAGGTAAGTTGTCAAACCTTTTGCCTATAAACTGATTTTGCCATTTTGACTCATCTTTGTGAACACATAGAGCCAGAAGGAAAGCAGGCAACAGCATAACATGGTGTTTGCTTGTTTCTATTCCTGGTTTCATCCTTTTCACCAGTTTGCATTGATCTGTGGAATCAGATAGCAGCAGTGAGTTCTTCACGTGTACATTTTATGGTCAAGCCTTAACTCATAGACTCATGGACTTCATGGACTTCTGTCTCATTGAAAGTCTCTCTCAAGCTGTCAAATTTTCTGTATTTTTTTCAGCACACACCTTTAAGAAGAAGTGCAGTATTTATTTTGGTAGTACACAGATATGCAACCCACATTTTACAAAGGCAGGAGTTTCAGAGTGTGAGGATGCCCAGAAAGCAAGAAAGTAAGCACTGACAACAGCCAGTTGCCTGCTCACTATGCAGCTCTTTAGGCTGCTAGAGCCCAAGAGGTACACAACCCCTGCCCCCAGTGAAGTCAAATGTAAAATAGCAATATCAAACTTCCACAAACTTTATTGAAAGTTACTTGAACAGGCGTTTTTTTAAGTATTATAAGAATATCAGTGGGGAAGAGAGTGAACATCAGAACACTGCTACACTCTAAATGGTGTGTTAATTATATTAGTTTACTTATTGTAAGGAATAAACTGTTGCAGCCACTGGATAAAACCAGGGATAACATTTTTCAAATTATGCAGGCAGGATTCCATGTAAACCAAAGTTTTTAATTCCACTGCCGCATTTTTATGCAGAGCCTCACTTGTGCACCCAGCCTGTTCCCATTTTAACAACACTGAGAAGCTGTCTCTAGGAAGTGCTTCACAAAAAGCATCTGCGAGAATTTGCTCACAAGTACCTCCCAGTTATTCTTCCAGCAGTACAAAGTAGGAGACAAGACAGTTTTATTCCACAGTATCAGGTACACTACAGGGTACCCAAAATCCAACTCTGCCAGTCGCTTACTTCCATTAGAAGTAGGATTCAGGCCAAGGAATCAGAGTAATTGAATCTCCAACCCTAGAGAACTAACAGTGCAAGGAAAGCAGGCACAGCAGCTCATACCAAGACAACAGAACAATGAGTGCAATTCTGTGTACCTTGGATCCTACTGTGAGTAATTCTGGTTAATTATTTCCACTGTTTCTGTTACATATTCTAGCCAGTAACTTTGGAAGTGCTGATGGGAATTTTCAGCTCTACCTTTTTCATACAGTCAAGACTTAACACTGACTGATATTTGATCTGTAATGAAATTACATAATTTTTAAGGGCAAAAGGCCAAACTAAGATTAGAAAGTAACTGAGAGAAACCTGTGCCACAGAAAGCTTACTACATAGCCCAGGTTAGGGAATTGAGGAGTTCCTACAGGCAGTCATATCTATTACATTAAAAATTAGTATATATGCAAGCACAAATCAATTATATTTAACATATCCATGCCCATTAAGAAGGATCATAGCCATTGTGTTACCTTTGTCTCTTCAAAAGGCTCTTAATTCTCCTTTTAGTCACATATTAACCACCATACCACCAGGGCCAGCACCAGCAAAATCAGATTTTTGTGATAACTTGGCCTGTTCCCTCCTTTTCACCTCTGTTTTTACCAGCAGATGCTTCCCAGTGCTGGATGCCTTTATTTGAATCTGTTTCTACACTTGTGCAAGGGGCAGAAAGAAAAAGAACACAATGCACAAGCTGACCTGGCTCCTGCTTAAGTCACAGTAGCCTCAGGTTGTTCCAAGTTTGATCAAGAACAGCCAACACATCTTAAAAAAAACACACGTTAAACCTGCTGCTATTTTTGGGTAGTAACTACCTTTTAAAATGGGTCTACACAAGATTCTAACTATCAATCTTGCCCGCAGCTTCTTTCTAGCTAAAACAACATTCTTTCTAGCCAGACCATTCACACGATTCAATAACTGTCACATTCTAGTAATGCTGACCTTCTCTGAGAAAATGCCCTGAAGTTTCTCTTGGTTAAATTTTTGTTCCCAACCAGAATACCTTTGAAGGGCACCTGTGTATCTAAGACGCTAAAGGACACTGTACTGGTGAAAGAGACAGTCTGAGACACAGCAGCAGCCATGCATGACTTGAAGCATGAAATGTCTGATTTAAATGCCTACAGTCTAGAGCATGACCCCAACTCTGTTATTTGACAAAAAACCCCTGTCTGTTTAAGAGTGAACTGCAGCACTACTTTTTGTCATTATGATGCACAATGAAACAAAAAAGGTTTCAGCTTTAAATATTATGTGCACTAAAAACAGAGTGCACCCTAATTTCCAGGCTTGGCTAGGGAAGGGAAAAGATTGCTACAAAAACAAAACTAACAGACAGATCACATCAACCCTTGCCTTTTTTTTTTTTTTTTATTCCCATACTTTGGTATTTGAATTGTTAATATAAAAGTGAGTGGACAGTGAAACAGCTGAAACACTTAGCACCTCAGCTGTGGAGAATATACAAACAGCAGACTATTGTAAAATGATCAAAGCATATATTTTATATAAAAGGAGATGTGGATGTCCTCTCCCTGGAATTGTTCAAGGCTAGAGCCCAACATGTACACAACCCCTGCTGGGGGGTATGCAACCAAAGCGGCTGGGTGGAGCTCTAAGCAATCTGGTCTAATACAAGGTGTCTCTAGAACTAGATTATTTTTAAGGTCCCTTCCAACCCAAACCATTCTATAATTCTATTTTCTCTCCCACTACCCAGGTAAATGCAAGTACCTGTTCTTTAGCCTATACAGGCCTTACACTCTTGTCACCATTCTCTGAGAACAGAAGGAGCTGATTTTGGATCTGTGCCTGTATAAGTATACACCTGCATTTGTGTCAGAGCAGGAACCACACAACCAGATCAGCACCTGACAGCCAGCACAAATCCAAAGAGCAACAGTTGTGGCAGCACGTGCCACAGTTGAGACAGCTACAACACACAAAGTGTCACCATACAATTTCAGAAGG
This sequence comes from Motacilla alba alba, assembly GCF_015832195.1. Classification (NCBI taxonomy): domain Eukaryota; kingdom Metazoa; phylum Chordata; class Aves; order Passeriformes; family Motacillidae; genus Motacilla; species Motacilla alba. The sequence continues at coordinate 24,836,210 of NC_052020.1, forward strand.
CTTCAAGCATTTGCCCATACAGAGCATCACCATAGCACCTCAGAAAGCTACAAGCATCGGCCCTTCTTGTTCTTCAGCCCAGCCTTTTTTACCCCTCATGTTCATGCATTGCACCTGTGTGCCCTCTGTTCCCTGTGGTGATTGCTCAGTGCACTTGGGCACTCCATGTCTCATTGCTTTCAGTGCTGCTCACCTGCTTTTCACAGCTGTAGCCCATTGGGGATGAGGCTCGGCTGCAGCCCCACTCCCAATTACCATGAACTGTGTGCCTACAAATAGACTAACTGAGCTTTGAGTTCTGTATCATGCCATGTACATTTCAGGAACGAGTACAAGATTAAAATAGTCACCAAGAGGAATGCTCACTGGCTGAAGCACTTTGATTTCTCCAAAAGATCAGTTGTGCTGCTCAGCCACTTTACAGTTGGTAAGAGCTACAGGATAAACATTTTGGAAAGCTGGCCAGTTTCCTTCCGATGTCTGCAGATAACAAGCTCTGTACCTACCTTTCTGTTACCATTGTTCTCTCAGAATACATCTTGTTCTGATACAGACAAACCAAGAGATAACAATCTCTGGGAAAAAACGTCTGACAAAGACTGAGTACATTGCTTGGCTAATATCCACATTACCTCAGAGGGAGTATTTTGAGCTATCTGAAGCCCTGAGATGGCTCTCTAAGGAAACACAGGGAGAACTCCATGGGCCACAGTCTGCTTGGTTCTGTGTCTGCTTGTTTGTTCACTTCAACAGCTTAAAGTGCACTTGAGCAAGCAAGACAACCAAACCTAACACAGAAGTCAAAACATTATTAAAATGTCCACACTGGTGCAATATGAAAGAGAAATATTTCATGCAATACCCTCTGCTTCTGTTCAGAAGATGAACTGCTGCATATGAAGCAACTCCTTAATTCAGCGTGTGTGGTTCTTACAGAAGATCCTGAAGCTAGCCAACAATAAGCTTATTTTCCCCCAAAAAAGCCCTTATCTCAGATAAAATTTCACATTTATTCCGAAAATATAAGGCGAAAGCAGAACCTGGAGAGATGTTCACTGCAAAGATCAGCAACAGTCTTAAGGTAAACTGCAGTTCAAGATACAAAGAATCAAGTACCTGACCAGAGCCCAAGAACGACACAAATTAAATATCTGTAAGTCTTTACCCTGAATCAATAACATTTGATCCATTGTTAGGTAGTGTAATTGGAGGGCAATTATACAAGCTCACCAATGTGAAAAAAACAGTTGCATCACTGAAACTTTAGTGTAGTCAAATTGAAGTTACTAAAATCATAAAAAATGGTAACATCACAGGACCATAAGAAGAAATATAATATTTGAATAAATTATTCAAATGTGGTCTTGTGAGAAGACTTAAAGTAAAACCATCTTGGAATGTGGGTCTGCAAGAGAGAGTTTGGAAAAATATTTTTACTAGCTTTCTGAAGGCACACTTACAAATGTTTTGAGAGCATCTATATAACTCTAACTTCCCTGTGCAATTATTCTGGAACTGTTCCACCACAGATGAAATACTCATGGGAAATTCTCCCTGAAACCACAAGCTGACAAGGAAACAAACCAAGGAAATTCTTCTATCTAGGTACACTACTGGGAAACAAGAAACAAAAAACAAAATCAAAACCAACCAACCAACACCAAACCAACCAACCAACCAAAAATAAAAAAGAGAGAGAAAAATGTGAGAGAGAAGAATTGCAAACAATTCCTTGGAGGAATCTTTTACCTTGGAAGAAGCCTTATACCCACCACCTTGTTCACCTTTTCAGAACTGAGGAAAACAAACTTGGCACAACTGAGTTTGAAAATCAGAATTAGAGTCAATGTGAGTTGTGGTTCCCCCAGCAAGCACCTCCGATCCCTTCTCCTCCTGTGAAAAGAAGGAAGTATTTCAATATACTCAAAAAGCATTGCTGTTCCCTTCCCTGAATCTGGTTAATTTAATGACAGAAACAATTTATATTCTAGTGCTGAAAAGCAACGTTTGGACACTTGTTAAAGACTAGTTAAGTCTAATGACTTAAGCATCCCATCAGAAACAAAGTCAGCATTGAACTACAACTAATTAATTTACAGACTATTACATACAGAATAAAGCAAGTACATAAAAAAGGCAGAATGAAGAAAGTTAATCACTTGGTAAGTCCAGTAGATGCTTTCTAGCTAGTTGCCCCTCAGCACTTTGCTCCTATCCCTGAAGCAAGGCAGATGCCAATAGAAATGCACAAGACCTTCGTACATTAGAAATGTTTTTGTTAAATATTCCCATATTTATGCCCACTAATATTCCCATATTAGTGAAGGAGGCTCAGATAGATCATTCAATAGATTCAAAATTCATTCAAAATGCTTTTGCCCATGTGAATAAAAGTAAGACCAAGTTAACATGAACTTTAAGAATTTTAACTTTTCAGCACAGTCCATAAGGGAAAGTCTTGCACGTGTACAACAGCATATCCAATGAACTGCCTTCTGGATGTAAACAAGGGGCACTCTTATCTCAACCGAATACCTTTGGAGGAGTTACTTTCATTTGCAGTCTCATTGGACATTAACTATTGTTATTTAACCAGGAAGCTTTAATGCAATTCAGTCCCAAGACCTTCCCAAAGTAAGCTGTTATTATTATTATTATTATTTCACTTATAGATAATTGAGGAACAAAAGCTGTCCGATTTATATACCATTTTAATTCCTGCTGATTCTAGGAGAAAAAATGAAACTGAATAATTCAGATGTGACCCAAAAAGGATTTAAAATGCTGAACTATTGGTGGGCATGATCCCCGTGCCCCAAAATGCAGTAAGCAAAGCCTCACCATTGATGATTCCATGACCAAAAATTATCCTTAATCCTGGAGTACTTCTGCCAGTTTCCAAGTTCTTCGCTGACATGAAGGAGGGGGAAAAAATACAGACATACATCTGGTTCCACTCTTTGGGGTAAAAGCTTATCATTACTACTGACCTGCTGGAAAGCAGCTCTGCAGAGAAAGACCTGGGAGTCCTGGTGGACAGCAAGCCATGAGCCAGCAGTGCTCTTGTGGCCAAGAAGGCCAACGATGTCCTGTGCACTGGGAAGAGTATTGCCAGCAGATCGAGGGGGTCGATTCTGCTCCTCTGCTCCTCTGCAGCCCTGGTGGGACTGCATCAGACATGGTGTGTTCAGTTCTTCATTCCCCAGTACAAGAGAGATGTGGAGCTCCTGGAGCAACCAGTGGAACACAATGAGGATGAATGGTCAACTGGAGCTTCTCTCTTATGAGGAAAGGCTGAGGGAGCTGGGCCTGTTCAGCCTTGAGAAGAGATGATTGAGTGTGGACTTCTTCAATGTCTATCAGTATCTGAAGGGAGGGTGTCAGAGGATGGAGCCAGGCTCTCCTCAGTGGTGCTAAGCAACAGGACAAGAGGCAATGGGCAGAAATGGATGCACAGAAGATCCACCTGAACATGAGGAAAAACTCTATCGTGTGAGTGACCATGCACTGGAACAGGTTGCCCAGAGAGGTGGTGGAGTCTCCCTCACCGGAGATACTCCAGAATCATCTGGATGGGATCTTGTGCCAAGTGCTGCTTGAGCAGGGAGCTTGGGCCATTTGACCCATTGCAGTGCCTCCCAACCTCACCCGTTCTGCGATTCTGCGATTTGCAAAACAAAGCAAGACCGCCGGACCGGGAGCCGCTAGCAACTTGGGAAAGAAAGAACAGCGCAGTTCCTTCAGCCGGCGGCTGTCTCGCGGCGCACCGGCGCTTTCCACACGCGTGCGCGCGGGCCCGTGGGCGCTGCCGGGCGTGTGAGGGGCGGGCGGCGCGGGCGGGGCCGGGCGGGGGCGGCGGGCGGGGCCGCGGCAGTCGGTGCGCGCTCGCCTTCCGCCTCAGAGCAGCGCGGCGGCTGCGGTCGGGCCTGTGCCGGGCGGCTGTGGCGCCGCCGTCGCTGCTCTTCGGCTGCGTAACTCTCCCCCCGGCCCCTCCCTTCCCTTCCCCTCGGGCCCAGCGGCGGCGATGGGTTCCCGGGCGTCCACTCTACTGCGGGACGAGGAGATCGAGGAGATCAAGAAGGAGACGGGCTGTGAGTGCGGGGGCCCGAGTGCGGCGGGGCGGGGCGGGAAGTGCGCGGGGTCGGCGGCCGGAGCGGGGCCGCTCGCAGTCCCTCGGGCAGGGAGGCCCTGCCCGGCGCGGCCGCGGCGTTCGCGTCGGGGCAGTGCCCGGTGCCAGCCACCCGCAGCCCCCGGAGCCGGGCATGTCTGGCAGGCCCGCGGAAACCTGGGAAGCGCCTCTCGGTTCCCCCCCACCGCTGCCGGTAGCAGCAGCGAGATCCCAGTGGGATAGAAGGGAAGCAGTGCTCTTGGTGTGTGCAGTATTGTATTCGGTCAGAGGTAACTCCTTGGGTTTTGGAGAGTTGTCTGTCTCGATGCCTGGTGCTGGAGTTTCTCTCAGTTTTTAACCCAAAGAAACTGTCGTTGGATAGTAAATTTTTTCCCCAAGTGTTATTTGTTTCATGGGCTAGTGCTAAAGTTGCCGTAAGGGTATTTGTAATGAATACTGAGTGGCATTTAAACCATAAAGGAAGTAATGTAACTCACGAGAGATAGATATTATAAGCTAAAAAGAAGTGAAAATTCCTGTAGTACTCAGCAACTGGGAGAGCATTATTTAAGCTGGACTCTAATATTTAGATACTTTACCCTACAGTATTTGATCGAGTTGTTCTGCATAAAGTACCTTAGAGAAGGTGAAACTCCAGTGTTGTTAATTTGCCTGATAGAATGATTGCCTGAGAGTTCCAGCAAGTGATAATAAATGATTTAGTTCCACTAAATGATAATAAATGCAGGATGCCTCCCTTACTATCTGGGGAGCAGAGGTCATAACATCACAGGTATCACTTTGCTGTTTGTTTCCCCAGGAAACTTCTCAGGTTAACATGCTGTGCCCAGCTGACAGTTTTTCTTCTGAATATACTTTCTGATCTGTTCTTGCTACTTTAAAGTGCTTTCTTCAGTTTTCTTTCCAATATAAATGGTATCATATATTCTTCATAAGTGTTAGTTTATTTGTGTCAGAAACTGAGTGGCTACAGAAAAGGAGCAGAAGAAGATTTAGACGGCACTGGTGCTAGTGTAGTGGCAGGCTGAGTGAGTTAACATAGTTTCCATAATCCTTTTTCCATCTGTCATGAAAACTTTCTACAGGAAGGCTGTGATAAACAAGTAGAAATGGCAAAGTCTGTTTATCCAGCAATAACTTTCTATGGCTTTTTTCTTTTTAATCACAAAGACAATGGAGTAAAGGTAGCCTCTCTTTTATAAAGATGCTTCAAAAACCAAATCCCAAATCTGGAATATTTTTCCAGAAGGTTTTACATTTTTCCTCACGCTGCTACTTGATTTATCATCTGTGGTGTTTTATTCCTTAAAGTTTACTTACATGATAGTTACATAAATACCATTAAGATGGCTGTATAGGCATTGTAAGCAATAAATCCACTTGACTCTAGTTAGCCTCTAAATGCTTTTCTTCTATCATCAGAGGATGATCAAACTTACGACTGGTGGGTTTCAGCTTTGTGACCTGACGTCTATTGATTTTCCCGTGTTTTTATCTAGTAAATTTTATAATTAATACCACTTGTTAACCAACCATTGCTAATCTCTGACTCATGCTTGCTTGTAATCATCACAGTGTGTCTCATTGACGTTATCAATCATTTTCTTCTTCTCCCCAGTCTGTAACTGCAGTTTAGGACTGTGATTTTTCTCTGCTTTTTATACTTCTCTAGGTAGATGGAAAATTCCGCCAAGGTGTTAGCACTGTTATACACTTCATATAGGTGAAAATATTTATACAAGGTGGGGAAAAAACCCAAACAAACACTGGTTATCTGGATCAAAGTTCACAGGCAGCGTGCTAAGGTAGTGTTACTGAATAGACTGCTGTGGTCTGTTGGAAACTTGATGCTGATGCTACTTTAGCTATTGAAGAGTTGGAGAAAGGGACTTGGTAGATATGAGAAAATCTGGCAGCATTACAAGTCCATCTTGAACTGGTGGTCTGATAAGTGCTCCCAAGGATTGCTTTTTGGCCTCTACTGTGAAATGTGTTTTCTGCTGTTCATCTGGAGTAGGTGTGAAGCACTGAGTAGAACACTTAACCAATTTGATTGAGTTCAACTGTGGAATTATATAACTTCTGCTCAATTTCATGTAGCACAAAACTGAATAGCTAATCATACTGACATGAGTGAGAAACTGTATGTTAATGTTCTTCAGCAGAACGGATGAAGAACATGTCTTTTAGGGCACTATAGAAGCATAGCTTCCAAAAGCTATGCAATGACACAATCTCTTGAATGCAATTTGCTTGGATTAAAACTCTATTTTTTTTTTTTTTTTTGTGGTAGTGAAAAGCACTTTGTAGCATAAGTTCAGAGACTTGTGCAAAGGTAATGCATGAGGTTCTTGGCAGCAGGTGCAAAGCCTGAAGTTGACAGTCCTAAATCTCACATGGTGTTGTCTGGAAAGTGTTTGCTTTGCATGTAAACATTTTGAGATTTGAGCATGAAAACACCTCGAAGTCATCCTAATTGCTGTGATATTTCAGTAACAACCAAAAAAAAAAAAAAAAACAAACCAAACCAGATGAGAAACCCAAGATGTTGCTTCTTTGCATTCTCTTGCACGCTTTTGGAAAGCTGTTGGAATTTAACAGTATTCAAACTATTTGGTTCACACCCTTGTTTCCATGCTTTGAAGCACTCTGCCTAAGGATTAATAATAAATTAATGCTCATACCTGAATTTAGGAGGAAAAAATGTTTGCATGGTGGCAGATAATAGATTTTTCTGATGGATATTTACATATTTTTCTAACTATATAAATATATTTATATGAATTTATGCTACTGTTGTAAATAAGGATATGTAATTGCTAAAAACTTTACTGTTATTTAAGATAAGTAAAATAGAGAGAGCAACTCCTAATTTAGAGGTCTTGACCCTAAATTTTTAGTAGAATCTTAGTGGAGTAGCAGTATAGATAAAATGGTGTTTCAGCTAATTTTAAGCCTTAACGTTAGATTTTCAGTCATAACCTTAGAAGCAGTCATAAATTGCAGCTCTTATTCTCCTAGGTATTCAGGAGAATCTTTATCTTTGCTTACAAATGCTCTGAAAAATGTCCAGTGACACAGCTTTTGTGTGGGATGAGAGCCAAAAGGAAATTACGACAGAAGACAGTGGTGAACCTGAATCATCCTCCTTTTTCACAGAGCTATGATATGCTTTTTGTCTAGTGTGACGCTAATGAAAATATCACTCTTCTCCTGTCAACAGCTACGTACTATTTCTCACATACTAGCTGTTACAGCGATGTTCCAAAAATGTAGATGCTGACATCAGTTTGGGAATGGTAGGCGAGTAGAATTCTCATCACCTTCTTTGTTTACAAGGAGGAGTGGGAGTATGGGGCTTCTAATAGGCGATCCAATTCCAGCCTTCTTTCTTTCACCATTAGTTGTTGTTATGGTATGTAAAATATTAAATCAGAAGGTTGAAGTCTTTAGAGTACTGCTACTTGTGTGTGTGTTGCTTAACTTGAAAGTGAGCAAGCTGCCCAGTCTGATTGTAGAGAAGTTGCCTGAGGTGAAACGGAGCAAATTGCCCAATCCTATGCAAAGAATGCAAGTTGCTGAGGAGCCAGGAAGGCTGAGGGAGGGGGGATGTGTTTGAAAACCCAGCTGCTGGCAGGTCATGCTAAAGGAGGGAACTGTTGAACCTAAACAAATAGCCTCGAGAAAGAAAGAACAAACCTGAAAAAAGAAATTTGCCTCACTTGTCACGGATCAAACAACTACTGTTCAACTTCTTCCCAAATAAGTTTGAGCAAGTAAGAGAAGCATTGTGCATGGCCTGGTGAAAGTTTTTAAACTACCTAATCTGAAAATTACAGTAAATCCTAGTTTAACATTGTAGACAATCACACCTTTATTGAGTACACATTAACATTCAATTCAGTCTTATTTCATGTATTAACTTCATCAGAAGAGACTGAAAAGCCAAGATCTCCTGTAGGGCCTTGTGGTTTAACCTCAGCTGCACACAGATGCTTGCTTACTCCCTGTCAGGGTGGGGGGAGAAGCTCGGGGAGAGGGGAAGTAAAACCCATGGGTTGAGATAAAAAGTTTAATAATTGAAATAAAGTAAAATATAATAATAGTTTAAAAGATGTTAATAATAACAATGATAATACTAATTGTAATGAAAGAGAAATAAAACCCAAGAAAGACAAATGAAGCGCAGTACAACTGCTCACCTCCTGTTGCTCACCTCCTGTTGCCCAGCCTGTCCCCAAACTGCGATTGGCCCCTCCTGGCCAATTCCCTCAGTATACCCCGGACATGATGTTCTGCGGTACAGAAGATCCCTTTGGCCACTTCAGATCAGCTGTTCTGGCTGTGCCCAATGTCAGTTTTTTGTGTACCTCCTCACTGGCAGAGCCTGGGAAGCTGAGAAGCCCTTGGCTTAGGGTAAGCACTACCTAGCAACAGCCAAAACAACAGAGTGTTGTCATCGTTACTCCCCTATGAAATCCAAAAACCACAGCACTGTACCAGTTACTCACAAAAAAATGAACTTTGTCCCATCTGAAACCAGGACGAGTGTTCTTTCAGTGTTAAAGGAATTGCTATTCTATATAGGTTTATCCCACTCACATCACAGACTAAAGATCTAGTTGCCTAATATTGGGTTGTCTAGTGCCTTGGTAATGTTGACACAGTTATGCTGAACTTAATATTGCCTTTGTAATTTATGTTTCAAAGTGCAGATTTATAGTCTGCAATAACTTTCTGCTTGCTTTGTAGCCCAACTCCTTCTCAAATTTCTTTACAAATAGGCTTTTTAATTTTTAATTCCATGTCCTAGAAGCCTGGAAATTAATTTTGTGAGCAATTGGCTCCCGGGTTGGGCGCAGATGGTTTCAGTGAATGGGGTAACATCAGGCTGGTGACCAGTCACTAGTAGGGTTCTGCAGGGCTCCATTTCAGGGCCCGTTCTCGTTAACATCTTTGTAAACAACTTGGATGCAGGACTCGAAGGCATACTAAGTAAGTTTACCAGTGTCACTAAATTGGGAGGAACTGTTGACTCCCTCGAAGGCAGAGAGATCTTAACAGAGGGCTGGGCACCAAAGTATTGCTGGTTCAATGCAGGATCTAAAAAATACTATTAAATTTAATAATAAATCTATCTTTGGCTCCAAGTTCTGGAACAAAGCCTTCCTCATCTCTGCTTTCTGGTCAGCAGTGATAGGACCTGAGGGAAAAGCATGAAGCTGTGACAGGAAAGGTTTAGGTTGGATATTAGGACAAGGTTCTTCACCCAGAGAGTGAATGGGCACTGGAACAGGCTCCCCAGGGAAGGGGCCACAGCACCAGCCTGACAGAGTTCACGAAATATTTGGACAACGCTCTCAGGCACATGGTGTGATTCTTGGAGACTCTCCTGTGCAGGGCCAGGAGCTGGACTCCAGTGATCCTTCTGGGTCCCTTCCAAGTCAGGTTATTCTCTTATTCTATGAACTCCAAAATGTTCAGCAATCCTGAAAAGGAAGAAAAGTAAAGTAAAAATTAAAGCCTCTCTGACCACTTTCCAGATGCAGAGAAACTGAGTTCACTTTCTGTATTTAGGTGGAAAAAACACAATGGGAGTAGAAATAAGCAAAAGAGAAGGAAAGATACTATAGCAGGGGTCTTTAGTGTCATGAGTGATATAGAGGTCATCAGTGTAGGCTGTGTCCAGGTTATTTCTAGCTGTAAAGGAATTAAAGGAAATAAAGTGGAACTGTGAATCAAATATTTTTCTTTTTAATTGACATTTACTGAGTCAGATAACAAAAAATTGTTAAAGATAAAAAATAGAAATGGGTAGAGTTGGACAGATCTTTGAAGAATGAGCTAATTTGTAGATTCTTGAATATTAAGCTGCGATTTATAGCTCACAAAGTCCCTAAATGCTCCTTGTCATGTGCTTTTAATGTAACTGGTTCTACCTGAACTCTTTTTTGAATACAGCTTCTGGCAACAGCGCAGTTCAGTGTAATGAGGTCTTCTCCTATGAGGAATCATTGACATGCTAATTTGTCATCTTCTTTCTTTTGTTCTTCAGTCTCCCACAGTCAAATCACCCGCCTGTACAGTCGCTTCACCAGCCTGGACAAAGGAGAAAATGGCACTCTTAGGTGGGTAATGCAGCTGTACTTGCACTGGCACATCTGCATTGGTGGCTTGCTGTTGCAGGATGTCTGCATGTTTTTCTCATTGGTAGCTCACCGAGGCTGTTGTGACAAGTTCTTTCATACCTACTGTCTACATGAAAGGTTTAATTGTTGGGCTGAGGTGCTCTAAGTACCAACTGTCTTTACTGAAGTGTTTAAGGTTTGTAGTAGTTAATAGAAGAAAGTTCAGATTTGGTATCCAAAGTCTACAGAAATGTTCAGAATTGTGAAACACCACCTTTAGATTGTTATTTCTTACCTTTCTTTATATGTTGCCTCTACTATTTAATACAAGAATGGTTCTTCTGTGTCATCTTTATCCTGGCTTTCATAAGAAAAAAGATCTGTACTTACTTGTTTCTGATATCCAGTGTCTTTAAAGACTACTTGGATCTGCAATCCATTTACTATATTTAACTTTGCACTTCTTGTTGAACACCTATATCTATTAATATGCTTAAAAACAGAAAATGAGCTGGAACCAAACAAACATTCTATTATTTAAAGTGGTAGTGCAGGATATTCTAAGATGTTTACTGATTGTTTCCTATCTACAGTTCAAAAGCTACGCAAGTAAACTGGCTTCTCACAGCTTAGTCAGTTAAATAAAGATGAGTCTTTAGCTTTATCTGCAAAATATGTTTCTTTTTGATGGACCAAATCTGCTAGAAAAGAGTATTCTCAACCAAAAGGTAAACTGTGGTAAGATGATGGCCTGTTAAAATATATCTCTGCCTGCTGTCATTCTGTAGCCTTTCCTGCTCCCATGGATTTTGTTTCCCATTCACCATATAGCCACGGTGGCACAGGAAAGCTGGAGAAGAATGCAGGAGAGAGTAGGAAGGGGAAAGGGACATAGTTGTAGCATAACATGAGATCTGGCTCTTACAGAGTTAATTTCTTTCGTAGCAGCTCTATCCCAGTCAAATTCAGTGATTTGACTGATCACCTGAGGTTTTGTATGTCATCTTGTAAAATATGACTGCAGGATGCACTATAAACCTGGAAAAGCTATAGGCCTACCTATAAACAAACCTAACTGTAATGCTGGAATTGCCTCTTAAAGATCAAAGTGGCAAGTTGTAAGATACACAGTCTTTGGCAGTACTTTGGGCTTACTGCAGTTTCCTTTCCTGAAGGAAATGCGCAGTTCCTTCTGGTGCCACAAATTGCTGACTTCTCAGCATTTAAGTAATTGGATGTGGAATTGTATGGTCAACAGGACTACAGAGTGATTATTTTGGGTTAAAAATACTCTCCCTCCCCTTTTGCCTTGTGTAGGTTTTGAGGCTGATTGATTCCAGTGATTTGGACTGTGGCTGTACTGTAAATTTCTAGACTTGCATAGCTGAAGGGATGACTAAATGGATTGTGCATGTAAAAAATTGGCTTGGGATATGCAAGAACTTCCAAAGCCCACTCTGACACTTAAACCAATGCATTATATAAATTGTAGCATTGGCAATTCTGATGTAGAGATCAACTGATGAGATTGTAGATAAGGTTAATACTCCTTATGTTTAAAATTATTTGGAAAAGAACATTAACAGCCTTTTCAAGCTTTATATGTGAATTTGATATTCATTGATGAATAAAAGTGATGGCTACTGGATTAGCCTAGCACAATTTGAACCTAGGACGTGCTCTTCCTTGACTCTTCCATGTTCTCCTCCAACACTAAATTCACTTAGTGAATCCATAAGGTTTGTATAAATGTCAAAGTGATCGTACTCAGTTTATGTAAGAGGAGTAATTGATTAAATATGCTTTGAATGTCCGTTGCACAATGCTTAGTTTCACAGTATTATGCATCAGGAGGAGGCAGACTTCCATTGTTGATAATCATGTGGTACTTAGGAAAGGAAGTGGATGTTGTTTGGGAAATCCTAGCAACTGTGTGTATTATGATCCCTTAACTTGCAGTCTTGGCCCCTAAGCATAGCCCACTCCTGAACATGTCTGACTTAAGGGTGGCATTCAATTGTTTAAACTTGTCCTGGTACCCTCAAAATGCAGACACTATTAAGTTTCAGTAATGGAAAACTACTTCCTGAAAAATAAAGATTGAGGAGAGAGCAAGAACTACAGCTTGAAAGGTCATAGATGTTGGTTTCTGAGATACAGATCTAAGAGAACTTGCTGCTTTAAGACAAGAAGTTATGACTTGCTTACTACCACCAAACACTTTAGAGGGTATGTCTTCTGTTTGTTTCCTGTGAGCAAGGTTTATTGTTTCCGTAAGGATGACTTACACCTTTGACTTACAAATCAAACATGACAAAATCACTCGTCACCATGATTAGGAAAAGAAATGTCAGTCAGGTCTTTATGGCATGAAATAAATCTTTAAATGCGTACCACGCTTCTGAAGAAGTGCAAAGAGCACTTTGTACCGAAAATCTGGTAGATGATGATTAATCCTGGTAGTTCTGGAACTATAATCAAAAGCAGAAATCTTTTATAGCCAGATGTTTCTGTCCAGTGTACCTATGTGCAATTTCAAGGCACTTTGTTTTTAAAGAGTTACAGAAATGAAATATTAGAGATGGTTATTGATAAAGACAAGGCTTGGTCTTCAAAAAGTTTTTGGTTTTTGCTTCCTTTTTTCCCTCTCACATATTTATTCTCTAAGTGGCTACAGCCATTTTTATCTGTAAAGGTAAAAATGTCAGGTTTACCTTCACCTTTCTTTAAAAGTATAGAAAACTTTTGTATTTTTCCTTAGCTTCACTTTTTCTAAACAAAATGAGAAAGTTCCCTCAGACTTCCACCATCTGAACAAAACCATGTTGGAAAGACAAGACAAAACTGTTCTTGAAAATTCTTTTGTCACCTTTGATTTCAACATTGTGACATGCTGACTTGCATAGCAAAAGATTGATACCCTTGGTTGTCCATAGCTACATCTAAATTATGAAATCTGGAATATACTGGTTCTGTCTACATCCTAACTATAGCTCAGCAGGAAAAGAGTGCATGTTTCCTTACTTACATGCTGATTTCCAATATGAGGAAATAGTATAGCATGAACAGGGTAAGTATGGGATTGCTTAGTGAGTCTCCCTCTTGGGCTGGTACTGCAGTGTACACCACACAGGAATACCTTTGTTCCAAAGTTTATCAACTAGTAAGTAGCTCTAGACAGACATGTATAGAGCTATAAAAGGAGGTACTTATGTACACTGCAATCTTTGCATGTAACTTTTGTGTGGAACCTCCCACTTAACAGTAGTTTCTTGGGCACGGGGGAAAAGACAGGTTAAGCACTTGAGAAGTGGTTTTTACTGTACAGTAATTGGTATAACCTGGTAAGCATGGAATAAGGAAGGAAGGAAGGGAAAATGTTCTGAACGCTGGTAGCTACAGAGAATAGACACACTGAGCTGTTTATGCATGTTTCATGTTTATGAAAACTGTTCACATGTGTCTTCTGGAGAACTTCAGAAAGGGTAACATGAGCCAGCCAGGCCATCTGTCAGTCTTTGTCAGCTGACTGAACCATCTGGATCTGGAAAGATGTCAGGCTTGGTCTTATTAGTTAAAACAGATACTGCAAGATTGCAAAACGTAAAAGCTAGCTCTCTGAATGTGGAATTCTTTACTTTCGCTCAAGAAAATGCAAAGCATTTTTAGCTTTATCTAAAATAGAAAAGACAGGAAGGATATGGGTTTGGATTGGAAAAGACAGGGTACAAGAATAGTCTATACTTGCATCTCCAACCATGCTTCATGCATGCTGCCTTTTTTCTTTCCTTCCTTATTGCTCATCTAATTACCACCTTTTTGCATAGTCCTTGGTCTTACGTTTATGAACCAATTAGTGCTGTGATAGTTATGCAACTTTTAACATTTGTGTAGAGCATGCGTAAGGATGGAGTTAGATGAGATGGATGACACGGTCCTGAAGTGGGGGGGTTTTGGTATTCTTTCCCCATAACTTCTCCAGGCTTCCAGCACCTCATTGTCAGCTGTGGTGCTCTTAGATTTTTTGAAGTTTTTGAACTTCCTCAAGTTGTGAATTCAACAGAAAGCTAATTGGAGAGGGGAAAGGTAGGGAATTTTTTATGGAGGATACATTAGACCATCAAAAGGTTAGATGAATGACAAAGCTGATGTTAACAAGGAAATGGAGCAATGGAACCTCTTCAGTAGTAAGCTCTTAAATCTTTTTGACCAACTTGCATGATACACCTTACTGCTTTTAATTATTTCCCTTCTTCAGGTCATTTCTTGTTACCTGTATCCTCTGGGCATCTTTCCTTTCCTCTACCATTTCTGATGCACATACATGTGGGAGTTTTTTCCTTTCCATTATTTTACTTTCCCTCAGTTCTACATACCCTTCCTCATCCCTCATCCCTCATCACCTCACTGGTGAGGGAACAGTGTTTTGCCAACATCTGGAAGTAACAGAAGAATGAACAACCAGAAATGGAAGGATAAAAAGGGTCTTGTAGGCTTCTTGCAGTCTTTGGGATCAGGCAGAACTACCTTTACAGTAGGGATCTGCTCTGTGCCGTGGAGGGAATACTCATGCTTAGGAACACTTGTCTTGCTTCGAATCTAGAAATTCTTTGCTGCAAATTACATCTAATTGTGAATACACTGGCATATGTATTAAATGGTTGGCCTGCATAGTGTTCACATGCAATTAAAGGTTGCTTTGCCTGTTGCATTTAAGCAAAGATTTCATAAGAGCCAGGTTCATGTGAAGATACCTTAGAAGAGCCTTGTTGCCCATGAACACAGAAGAAGTAGAGGGTATTAAATTTCGTGTAAGCACCAGCTTCAGCCAGGTGAAGTTGGTCCCTAATGACTGCAGGAAAGCTTAGCTTTATAAAGTGGAGAATAACTTACTTCATTTGCTTTTATGGCTGTTGCAGCTATTTCAGTTATAACACTCACTTAGTAATGTGCTCTTAATAAGCAGAAGTGCTCTACTGCAGCCCTGATAATGACAGGACAAATAGATTTGAAACCAGGGAATTATTTGTGGTTAATTGTTAATCTCCTGTTAGAAAACAGAATCACTGGAGGCTGAAATGCCAAGTGTCTACTGAGGCTGAATACTAAAAAGTCATGATATGCAAGTAAAAAATTCTGAAGGATTAGGATTTTGGTCTACATGGAAGAGAGGGCAGCTGCGGCTTTTAGGTTATAAAGTTAGCATTGACATTGAAGTTCTGCTGTTAAAATATTGTTACTAGGACATAGGCTTTCCACATCGCTGCATCTCTTGCTTAAATCACTAATGCATACTTTGCCCTTCAGCAGTAGCTTAAAATGCAGCAGTCCTGAAGGGTCTGGTAACAAGCTGATCAAGCTAAACAGATGTTAACTTTGCCTATTAAAAATAACACGGGACCTGGTCAGAGCAGAACTTTGCTGGGATAACTTAAAAATGTGGTCAGGTCACTCTGTTAGAAGGTCACACAGTTTAACCATGGTGTAACAAATGCACTGTAAT